>NC_135503.1:77916427-78247055 GCF_052857255.1 Amblyomma americanum | reverse complement strand
CGACGAGGGAGGATCGTCGACGATCGGTCACGGAAGACTCACGCGCCATGCAACGACACCCGCTCATTCCGCGTTGAGCGACCGAGAAAAACCCCGTTTGGTGGCATGACGATCTGCCCATCATAACAGCTCGCAGCAGGAAATCGCCGCACGCTTTCGGGGTTTGCCCCCAGCTCCTGTTGTGACGAGTATCGCGACACTTCGCCGCGAGCGGCAACTGCAGCTGCCATGCGGACCTTCCGCCCCGAGACAGCTGCGCGGACTGCCGTAGCCGGAGAATAACCGTCCGCAGCACCATCGAGAACCGAGCGTTCGCCTCCGACCCAGAGACGTTAGTGGGTGGAACAGGGGGTGAGATGTGATAGTCACACACGGGCACCCACAACTTCACACGGGCATCCCATAGGGTGACGGGAGGATTGGGCGTAGAAGAACCTATGAGTGTGAAGGACGGCAGAGGCGGTGAGGGTGAGTGACGTGCACGGAGTGAGTGTGACGAATGTCTGAATCAGCATTTCTCACGCGGCCACTGTGCGCCTCTCCTCCTCCTGCTCCACTGGTTGAAAACAAGGCGCCAGCTCTTACTGCGCATGCGCAGCTGATGTTAGCGACAGGCGCATCCGGCAGATGGCGGCATCTGTCAAGCACACACTTGTCACTGCGTAGTTGGGGCCTCGTAGAACCGGATGGCACTCCCACGTGCGCTTGTTTTCAACCAGGAGCACACAAACTTTCGCCGCTCCACTGAGGGTGCCACATCTTGTGGAAGAAGGCGGACCAGCTCCCTATCTACACTCGCCTGCATCCTGTCATTGCCAGCGCACGTTTTGTTGTTTCGCAACTGACGCTGCTTGTCTCGCGCATGAGTCCTTTGTGAGCCCGTCGTACTTTCAAATAGTTGAGGGCCCATTGGCTATGGTTCGCTGCCGGCAGTTTTTATCTGTTTACATACACTGCAGCGTACTGCAGTTATTTCTTGAAGAAATTTATTTCTTATTTATTTCTTAACCTGCTCTACAACTCTCACGCTGAAAATATTGCGCTAAAGTTGACGACAAAAGGTAATCTGTCAATTAGCAAGCCGGGCGTGTTTAGCAAAAGACATCCAGACCTGGCAAAGACGACTGACGAAAACCATGCTCTAGAGACGAACCTTCGAAGAAGCGTAGCGCAACTTGGCATAAGCAGCCTGTATATACCTCTGTAGCCTTGTTCATCATGTATATATTTTGTGTGTGTGTGTGTGTGTGTGTGTGTGTGTGTGTGTGTGTGTGTGTGTGTGTGTGTGTGTGTGTGTGTGTGTGTGTGTGTGTCCAACCGGCGGCATGGTTGTTTTTTCTGCTGCTTCATAAGTAATTTTCTTTAAGCCACAGGTAAATGTAAGTATTATTCTCCCACTGATCGGGTCTACAAATTAAACAAACAAAAAATAGAAACAGTCTCCTATCCACCTTGGTTTCGGTGACTGTTCGCTTCCTTCGTATGTTTATATATATGTATGTTATATATATATATATGACAGCTTCATTCACTGATCGTTCGCATATGCCACGCAGCAACCACGCCGGAACGCATTTACAACGGTCGCCAGAAAATCCCAACGCTAAGCGGCGCAGCGCATCACGGCGACGAATTAAACCAACCCAGCGAGCGAGACCGCGCAACACAACACATCGATCGTAGCAGCTCACAGCAGCGACACCGCCTGCAACGACGGTCGTGTGGGGAAAGAACTGTACACGCATTCCGACCTTCGCCCTCGCGCAAACGTCTGCGGCGGCTCTGAAAGAGAGAGAGAGAGAGAGAGAGAAAGGTGTCCATTGCAGCAGCAGTACGCGGCCCCCCGACAAAGTGGCGGCCGCATTCTTTACACGGAGGGGGGAGGCTGACCTCTTTTGGGAAGTGGACGGCGAGAATCGGTGGCTCCGCAGTCGAACAACACGAAGGGGAGGAAGGGGGTGAAGAGAAAACAGGAAGGAGGGAGAGGAGGTGGATGCCGCCACACGGGCAAGAGGGGGGGAGAGGGGGCGCGGCTCCCATTTGCGTAACAACGCCCCGCCCCACCATTTTCCTATCCGCAAAAGCAGTACATCTTCCTTTCTTCTTTCACTCCCTCCTTTATCCCTTCCCTTACGGCGCAGTTCAGGTGTCCAACGATATGTGAGACAGATACTGCGCCATTTCCTTTCCCCTAAAACCAATTATTATTATTACTATTCCTACCCTCCCCCACTCCGCCCCAAGCCCTATCCACATACTCCTAAACACTTCCTTGCTTACAAACCCGCCGCGGTGGCTCAGTGGTTAGTGCGCTCGACTACTAATCCGGAGTTCCCGGGTTCGAAGCCGACCGCGGCGGCCGCGTTTCGATGGAGGGCGAAACGCAAAAGGCGCCCGTGCGCTGCGCGACGCCAGTGCACGTTAAAGATCCCCAGGTGGTCTAAACAATTGCGGAGCCCTTTACTACGGCACCCCTTTCTCTCTTCCCTTACTTAAGCTTCCTCCCTTCCCTCACGGCGCGGTTGAGGTGTCCGCCGAGCAGTAAGCAAAAAAAAAAACCTAGTTTACAAACAGCTCTGTCTGGCAGCGCATGTCGTGACGTATAGGCGGATGACGTATACGCGGGTGACGTATACTGTTGGCGTCAATTCAGACGCGAAAGAGAAGCGCGATTTCACTTAATCCCTTCCGTGGTTAATCGCAACGAGTAAACCGCGATCGACGACTGCACAGTAGGTAGAGAAAAGCGAGCAGCTGTGGCATTTCTGCTCTATTCGTTCTCTTGCTTTTTTTCTTTCTTTGAGTGGTGTCTGAATTGTCCCGTTCGCATTCCGTTTAACGCCGAGAGCACATCACGTTTTACCCAGCTGTTCCCTTCACCCTGTATTGTTGTTGAAAAAAAAACCTGAATAAAGAAAGAAACGAAAATGCTCAGGCACTTAGTAATAGGCACCACAGCAACAGTAGAAGCTATAGAGCAAGCCAGCCCTCGCACTGACCTAGTAAATTAAAGAAAAAACAATAAAGAAACAAAGTGCCCACTAAGAGAAGCAAGTTTCCTCGTCTGATTTTAATTTTTTTCCGCTTTTATTTCTGCGCGGACACCACTCCGGGAGTAGTGCTCCTCCCTTTTCATCTTTACGCTGTTTTATTTACGCATTTACCTCCAGCCACAACATCACCCCGCACATTAGCCCCCGCGCTATGCGTTGCGACACAGTCCGTCACGCGCGCTCGTTCACGCCGGGTTCGCGCAATGTTTACAAACGCCCGCTGCGCTTCCGTCACACGAGGAGCCACTGCGCGCAAAGTGAGCAAACAATAACGCGTTTCGTGGAGTGTGTTTACAAAACAATGCCCCGGCGCGCACAGCTGCGACGACGCTGTATCGTTTCGCCTCGTTTGCATGCGCTCGTTTCACTCAGATTCATCTTGATGACGATTAAGTGCACAAAAGGGTCACTGCACCCCCACCCCCCTCTCCCCCACCTTTTGCCGCCTGGGGGCGTTCTTGATGACGGCAAGATGGAACTCGGCCCCGGGACAGGGCACGGGTCTGACCCGCGGTTGCTTTTCCGGAAGGGCCATATCAAATACGGTGGAAACAAAGCAGCCTGATAAAGTACCGGCGTCGGTGAGGTCACTTCGTACTGAGCCTAACTAGCCCCCGCAGCTGTCGGCTTTAAATGTGAATGAAGTTAAGTTGCGTAGTCTTACCCTATTCTGGCCTGTCAGCCCTGTTCATGCAAGCATGTATGTAACCATTTACCAGAAAGCGAACGGCGCGGTTCAGGTGTCCGCCGAGATGCGAGACAGATAGTGCGCCATTTCCTTTCCCCAACAACCAATTTACTGTTTACGACCGGTATGGGAAGGAGCACACAGCGCAGCCAACCAACACTGCCCAAAAAGAGTGAGAGACGACCTCTTGTGTTTCTTTAAGTACGTTTCCCTTTCATACGTCACCCCTCTCTACTGTCCCTCCAAGCTCGTGCAACAGAAGAAAAAATGCAACGGCGATCATAGGATGTGATGCAAGAAATTTGCGTTAGCAGTATCGGTTGCACATGTCGCTGCCATAATAATCAGATTCCCATTGCGATTTTCAATTGCATTTCGCTTTGGCTTTTACGTTCTGGTGTTGCGTGGGCCTCTCACGGGTGGAGGGCCTCTGAAGGGTGGATGGGTGGAGGTAGAGTCACTAAATAAAGACTTAGAGTACCGTCACTGCAGCACGGCGGTAAGCAGGGGCGGCCATTTTGTTGTTTATCATTGTTGCCAGATTGCCGCTTCGGCGACCTCGCCGCTAACTTTGGCCCGGCCATTTTGTAAACAACGCTGTTAGCCACCCTGCGCTGCGGCGGGGATCGTAGCCGTACGGCATGGAGGAAAGCGCATGAAGCGTTTTCCAGCATTCTCCGAGTTGAAACAGCCAACAACGCAGCAAAACGGCCTCCTCGTATGCTCTTGAGCAGCTGAAATGCTGCGAGGCGCGGAATCCCTGGTCACTGAGTCGGTCACCGGCAGCACTCGCATCACTAGGACTACCACAGTTGCCTGACTGAAAACGCATAAGCCACAAAATGGCAGCCCCCATGAACCGTCGCAGTGTAAACAAATATCACGTGATTCAAACTGACCAATGATCGTGGCGGCGGCACAGAACAATAGGAGAAAAGAGTGCCGGTACTCTAAGTCTATTTAGTGACTCTAGGTGGAGGATTCTGGCGGGTGCAGATGGGTGAAGAGCATGCCTTCTGGTGTGTGGCCTCATCGCACAACACCAGATCGACAGGTCTTGCGAGAACGGCAGCAGTAATGCAAACGCGTTAAGAAAAAAGAAAGGAGGAATGGGGGGGGGGGGGGGGGAGGCTCTTGAGCGTGAACAGTTTTCCTCTGATGTGCCAGATCTGTTTGCATTCTTTGTGCTGTTTTTTTTTTCGTGCTGCTTTATATTTTACACATCAGCAATCCACACGTGCTATAGGGCACTTAGCCTGCAGCATCCCGTAAATAAATAAATAAATAAATAAATAAATAAGCGTTCCCTTAAAATTGCTCGGACTTCCATACGCGCAGTATCGGTGTTTTTCTTTCTTTTTTGCCAAACGACAAGAAACGGAGCAAGCCGAAAGTAAAAGCGAACGTTAAAACAAACAAAAATGTCCTTCCAAGAGGCGAGGGGTGGTCAGCGCGACATTTCGGAGGAGGTCCCCCCCTCGCCATAGGACGGCCACTGCCCCCCCACCGCGAGAGACCAAAACCGCGTGGCTGTGGCTGCAGCCTGTTGTGGGACGAAAGCGCAGCCATGCGAGACAGCCGGGCGTTGAAAAAGACGGGGACAACCCCCTCGCAGCCTACCTGAGGCGCCCAGCCAGCCCAACCAACCCCGGGTGCTTTTCCACCTCTCTGTCGCCTGCTGTGTTCCTGTCTCTCTCTCTTTTTTTGTCATTTTGTTTTCGAGAAGCCGAAGGTGCCTTCTGGATGTATGAAGGCCGAAGACAGGCAGTCAGGAATAAAAATTATAAAAACACTTTTACTGCCGCGGCATTGCTCCAACGACGCTGTCGGGGAATGTCTTAACGCACACACTTTCCTGTAATGGTTGTTTGTAGATACCTATGATTTCAGAGTATATTCCACCCTGTCCAGCCGCTCATTCAGACTCTAGTTCGACAGCCCGTTTGTGCTCCCCGGCGGGCTTCGTACGTGACCAAACGAGAGAGAAAGAGGGGGGGGGGGGGGAATAAGAATTCTGCAACATGCAACCCTGCTAGGCCAACAACTGTGAGAAACGAACGGAGAGAAAAAATAGCCCCGAGTACTGAATAATAATAATAATAAATAATATAATAATAATAATAATAATATAATAATAATAATAATAATAATAATAATAATAATAATAATAATAATAATAATAATAATTGGTTTTTGGGGAAGGAAATGGCGCAGTATCTGTCTCGTATATCGTTGGACACCTGAACCGCGCCGTAAGGGAAGGGATAAAGGAGGGAGTGAAAGAAAGGAAGAAAGAGCTGCCTTCCTTAGTGGGAGGGCTCCGGAATAATTTCGACCACCTGGGGATCTTTAACGTGCACTGACATCGCACAGCACACGGGCGCCTTAGCGTTTTGCCTCCCTAAGAGTACTGAATAATAATAATAATAATAATAATAATAATAATAATAATAATAATAATAATAATAATAATAATAATAATACTGAATAAGCAAAAAAAAATGGGACCGCGACGGGGAAAAAGGACTGTTATTGCTGTTCAGCGACTGCCGGCGGGCACTGTACAATTAACGGGTACGACACGTGCTCCAAATTCCAGCTACGGCATAAGCTTGTTCAAGGAGCCGACAGATGTCGGCGATTGAGCAAGCTGTGGCGTCCCGGTATGGCGCTAATTGAATGAGCCTGTAGAAGCCATCTGGGACGTCATCGCAAGCACCGCCGAGAGAAGCAAACCAAGTGCACTTGGCACAGCACGTCGCTAAGCCATCGAAGCGACTATAGTCGGATACAACTCAAGAACGATGCGGATTTTCCCCGTAAAAGGACCCCCCCTCCTTTCCAGCCAATGGCGTCGGCTGATTCCCATGGGCCTGCTAGCGTGACAGTGAGGTAGTGGCAGACGAAAGGGGATAGTCCCCTCCCTCCATTGTCATACGGCTCCCTGCATTGTCATGCTAGCAGGTTCGTGAGAAATTGCCCCACGCCACTGGCTGGAATGGGGTCCTTTATCGGGGAAAAGCCACTTCTTTCTTGAGATGTATCCGGCTATGGTGGTGGAGGCCACAGTAAAAAATAAATCAACCAAAATCCAGAATAAAGACCCTTCTCAGTTTAGCCAAGTCCCCTACATGCAAGAGCACTGTTCGCTGCCAATCTCAACCACACTCCTTAGCTTTCGCCGTTCAAGGTGGGCAAGCCTGCGAAATAGTCACCGTTCGGACTTCTCGCTCCAAGGTCAGCTTAGAAAGGTATGTCCTCGACAGACGCCAAGGACTTTAAAAACTGCAGCTGCTCTTTCTTGTCATTCGTCGGCCGGATGATTCTCCTCATCGCTAGCTTCGTCGTCAGAATTTTCCACGTATACTTGACGACCCAATGAGGCGTCCCGAGCCCTGGGACCAAGTGATCAAGCCCGGCCGAGGTACGGCAGGTAAAAGGACTGGGTCTGGCGGAACATGCGTTCCCATGAGTTAGGAGAACCGAAATTTTCCGTGGCATATTTCAATTGTCTCAGTTATGGGGAAAAAATACGCTATAACCCTGAATTTTACTCCGTGAAAGTTGTCACAACAGAGCCGGGCGGATATGCGCGTAAGAAACAACGCCTACAAAACGTATCAAAAGAAACATAAAAAAAATGTTTTTGCAGGTCTGCTATCTTGCAGGCGACAAACTACGCCGCCCGTTCATGAAATAGAATTCCCTTGAAGTAAACCGGACCGAGCTGTCGGTGACGCATTGACTGCCCAACTTCTAGATTTTAAAGGCTTCCAGGATTTCTCGCTCTGTGTTTTTCCGCGGCCGATCTGATCCCGACATCATCGAAGAGGGGGTTACAGTCCTCACAGTGGTTGCAATGTTAAAGGCAGATTGGCTGCGTTACCCGGTCGCCGCGAGGTGCGGTGCTGCCTTAAGCGATCGTTACTGTACATTGGCCAGTCTGGCCGACGTAGACCTTTCCACATGACGCCGGGAGAGAGAGCATATATATACAACATGATACAGCCTACGAGCCAGAACTCATCGAACAACCGGCATAACACAACTAAGCTCAAACGCTACAATGACGGCCCCAGACGGGACCTGATGTTCTTCATGCCTTCCACCGAGTCCTCACACATTTCAACCTTCTCTGCATCCAGCCGTTGTCCAGGCAGGCAGCAATGATGAGGCACCCGGCAACGGCAACTTAATTCTCGGGGCGTTGTTCCGTGGCCTTCGTAACACAAATCTGCCCGAGAACGGACGGTTCTCCGCCGACAGAGGGAGAAAAAAGTAACAACACGAATAAGAAAAAAAGGGCCGCGACGTTCTCAATAACATGCGTCCCAGGCATAAAAACGGTGTAACGCAGAAATGACCGAGATATGCGAGCAGCAACGCCCTTCTCATTCGAATGGCACACACACAACCTCCGCCTCGCAGCGCAGCGAGCCCTTGCGGGGACTGTGTAATTAATTTCGCCTAAGCAGGAAACCCCGCTCGCTGAACCGAGTCCGGACGCGTCCATGGAGTCCGGCGTTCCGCGAAACACTCGAAATACAGCTTCGCTAGGGACGTTAGCTCCCTACTCACTGCTCGTCAACATACACGACACGGACTGAGTTTCCGTGAGCAGTGATGACGTAAGCGGACACGAGCGCGGTCAGAGCGAGAGAGTACACGGGACAATATTAGAACGAGCAAACCTACGAGTTTCACCCTCAATATCATACTTTTAACATTTCCACTCACCCGCCGCGGTGGCTCAGCGGTTATGACGCTCGACTACTGATCCGGAGTTCCTGGGTTCGAACCCGACCGCGGCGGCTGCGTTTTTATGGAGGAAAAACGCCAAGGCGCCCGTGTGCTGTGCGATGACAGTGCACGTTGAAGATCCCCAGGTGGTCGAAATTGTTCCGGAGCCCTCCACTACGGCACCTCCTACTTCCTTTCTTCTTTCACTCCCTCCCTTGCTCCTTCCCTTACGGAGCGGTTCAGGTGTCCAACGATATATGAGACAGATACTGCGCCATTTCCTTTCCCCAAAAAACAATTAAATAAATAACAATTCCACTCTGTTCCACTCTAGTTGCGACAATCACTAAGTTGCCGATTCGTGTGGGAACCGTATGTGGTAATGCACTTTTTTTTACACGGTGTACTCCCGGACGTTCTTGTAAGTGAAGCATCCAGACCTGCTACGACAATAATCATAATGCCATACTTTCTCACCGTGGATGTGCGTAAACAACAAAATAGAATACGGTACTGAAAACTTAGATCGCCAAATCAGGTACACAACTAGACGTGACCCCATCCATCCACCCACGGGCCTCGTTCTCGATAACCAATCGAGATGTCGGCCGTGGGAAAACCGTCCCTTGGGCTACATTTTTCCCGCCACGAAACGCATTTTATAAACAGTACGGCCTCTCTATAAACCATCCGCTCCAGGAGTCGTTTATAAATTCGCCCCTGGGAAAAAAAAAACGTTACTGGGCATGCAACGGACGGCGGGCTGCTCTACGAGTTCGACTGAAAGCCGGCGTTCATCCACCGCAGGCCAGATATTAAACCCGCCCGCTCGTTGGGACTCGAGGCCCGGAATAATAGCGAACGCTCCTCATTCCGCTCAGTTCACGTCACAGCCGGCTGCGCGATGTCGCCGACGGTGCTTTGTGGACAAGGAAGGCAAGAGGGGAGGGCGCGAAATTCATCACGGAAGCGAAACTGCGCTCCAAGCGCGGCCTCCTTTATCAACGTGTACACCCACCAGCCGCTGTATATAACCTGAGCCACAAGTGGGCCGCGGCGTCCACTGGTATCCGTCGTTCGGAACGGGTTACAAAAGCTGCCCGATCGCGCCCGACAAACAAACCGTTGTGAATCGCGGTTTCGGCCAACGGCGAGCCCTCGGCGGACTTACGTAAACGGAATGGGATAGGTCAGTGAGAGAGAGATGCATACTGCAGGAAGGCCTGAGCGCCGTGTTGGTTGTAAAGGGGAGGAGGAGGGAGGGGGGGGAAGGGGGGCTTTCTTTCGGAGCTTTGGGACGAATCCGAAAACGGTGATTTGAATGCGCTCCGCATGGCGGTCTGCGCGTCAAGAGGCCAAAACATTCCGAGGTCAGTCGCACGCACACCGATAGGGGGCAGCACTGCGCCGTGGTCCTTCGGCCACCACCGCCGAGATGTGAGCGGGAGAGTGGCGCCACAGTCGGCGAGCCTCGGACCGGGTTCGATCGGGCCGTGCGATAAGAGACGCGACCCTGGGCCGCCGCTGCAGCAAGCAGGAAGGAGGACGGGGTAACGCCTCTGCGCGGCGGAAAACAAGTCGCCCTTCGCCTCGCGGCAGCCTTCGGTGTCTGGCTCGCCCCGTTACGCGCGCATACCGTCACGGGCTCGGAGGAAACCCGCGTCCGCACTGGCAGCTGCATGCACGGCACCCTCCGTTGCCGGCGGGAAAGCACCCCGCCGAGTTCGCGATGAGCGCGAACTGAAAAGCACAACGAATATATTAAAAAATCATGGCCACAAAGAACGCGGCGGCTTTTCCGCGGCAAAGGAGGTTCAGCGCCCTTCCTCTCTTGTGTGTTGCTTCTTGTCTTCGTTGCTATCACGCTCTGGTTTCCGTCTAAGGATCCCCTTCCAGCCAATGGCGTCGGCCGATTCTCACTGATCCCGCCAGCGTGACAGTGCACGGAGCGGCGCCACAACGGAGAGAGCGGTCCATCCCTGACCATAGAAGGAAGGGATTATCCCCTTTCATCTACCACTCCCTGCTTTGTCGCACTAGCAGGGTGACGAGAATCGGCCGACGCCACTGGCTGGAAGGGGATCCCTTGACGGGTAAGAGCCGTTGCGCTCTCGAGTTGTATCCGACTATAGGTTTGGCGCGCCGTATCATCCATTTGCGTCGATTCCGCTCGTGTGTTACCCTGCAGCCGGTCTGCTGCAAGCAAAATCGGAGCGTGAACGGGTGCAGACGGAGGTCATCGCTTGTTCCGAGTCCAGTGCTTCACAAGACATGTGCCACCCAGAGACGCTGTTGCTGGTAAAACGAACTTCGCGCTGACTGATTCAAAGCGATTTATTAAACGAAACCAATGGACCCCTCCGCAGTGGGCTACAATTTATAAGCATTCCCAAAGGGGAAGGTCAGGGGGTAAAGGCGAGTTGCAGGAACAGCCGACGGCAACGCGTCCAACAGGGTCACAACCGGTGATGCCGCGTGTGATTTAAAATAAAGATGTGAGGCAATCACTTGGCTGGGTCTTAAAGGGGTCCGGTCCATTTCCAGTATGACCCCGGTATGGGCATCCCCTGTTGTTGGTACTGTTCCTGCTACCGTGTTCGGCATGGACCAACACGACACGAGCAAAAGAGTTCCGCGCCTCACTCGTCCGGTGCCTCATTCCACCACCGAGACCCGAAATGAGCTACTTGTAACGCCACTAACGGTCGCAACTATTATCTCGGCCAGCTCAATGCCGAGCCGCGAGTTGAAACAAGTACAACCGGGGATGGGCGATAACAAGAGAGCCTGCCTCACTGCCCTCCTCGCGTTCCGTGTTCCAAGAACTGGTCAAGGTAGCGGCGAAACAGCTATGCCCCGGGGACAGCGTCCTCCACCCTTCGGTGCACAACTCCCCCTCACCCCACGAGCCGTCTCCTTGGCTTTCCCGTCCGACAGGCCGCACCTGCACGTGCCACCTCTCACCGTCGACGCTCGCGATGAGAGTGGGAGTCGCCGGTTCGGTACGCCACGCACGTGCTAATAATAATAATAATTGGTTTTGGGCGAAAGTAAATGGCGCAGTATCTGTCTCATATATCGGCGGACACCTGAACCGCGCCGTAAGGGGAAGGATAAAGGAGGGAGTGAAAGAAGAAAGGAAGAAAGAGGTGGCGTAGTGGAGGGCTCCGGAATAATTTCGACCACCTGGGGATCTTAAACGTGCACTGACATCGCACAGCACACGGGCGCCTTAGCGTTTTGCCTCCATAAAAACGCAGCCGCCGCGGACGGGTTCGAACCCGGGAACTCCGGATCAGTAGTGGAGCGCCCTAACCACTGAGCCACCGCGGCGGGGCATCCCACGTGCTACCGCGGAAAGAAGGCCTCGAGGCGTGCAAACCCAGCCCCGCCATTTCCACGTCCCTACAGCCGTGTGCAGTCTAGCTGTGTCAAGTGCGAGCCACGTCCAGACTCTGCGAGTGGCCGTCGGTACGGAACTCTCGCAGAGTGAACTCCAACGAGCTGTGCCAACAGTAGAGTGGTTTACCACAGCAGAGACGTACCGTCTTTGTCAAAAGTGACCAGGCTGCCCGGTTTGCTTCTCGGTTGCATAGCGGAACACTTATCGCACCCATCAAGCTATAAATCACTGCGTGGTGAGGACAGCCCTTTTCCTCACCTTCCAGTACCTTTTGGTTTTTACAGAAGCCGCAGAGGCTTCCCTGTATTACGGAGAAGCAAACCATGCAGCCTGGTTACTTTTGGCAAAGACTGTACCAGCGGAGACGTATACCGGATTGCCGACCGCTGACTGTGCATGCGTAGTGGACACACCTTGACAGTGCGCGTGCGCAGTAGGCGCCCGGTAAACCGATGCACGTACTACGTCACCGCTACGCTAAATCCATCTGGTAAAGCAGCCTGGCTAGCGACGTCCTTCAGCTGCCGGAATAGAACGCGCGCTGACATTCCGGTGCAAAATTGTTTACAACGTGAATACACCTGCATTGCCCGTTCCTTCAGCCGCGCCTGGACTGCGCGCACAGCGTTGCGGCTGAAGCAGCACGCTTTTTTACTCCTTGCTCCGCACGCCACCAGCGAGAAAAGTCATCGTTAAACAGTCGGAGTTTATATATATATATTCTCCGCTTTCATTTGAGCGGCTTCGCTCGCGACGCATTCGCCACGTCTTGCAAAATGTGGCAGACGGCCAGACAGTGCCGAACAGAAAGAGGTCTCGACCGTCCCCTCAAAGCGTTTAGGAAAAAAAGCAAGCAAGCAAGAAAAAACCCGCCGCGGAAAACGCATCAATTATGGGTGTCCCGACGCATATGCCGCGCAGTCTTTCTCCACTTCACGACGCTTCGTGAGAGCTATAGAGAATGCGACTGAAAGACAAGAAACCATCAGGTCGGCCCCGATTAACGACACTGTTGTGTGCTTCTGCATAAGCGCCGGAGAGAAGGAAGCGGGGTATGACAAGGTATACAGGCCTCCTCTCCTACCCTCGCCAATGAAGGAACGCTTTGCAACGATGGCGGTCGTACGGTGCACAAACATCTCCGGGACAGGCAGCACTGCCATCGCATGGCGCGTAAAACTCGCCGCCAGTCTTTTACCCAATGCACGCTCTCCAGCTGACCCTGCAGGCAGCCCGGCGTACACTACAGGGTATTATTACAGGCAGTGCCACCTACACCCAAGGCTAGGGCAATACCGCCCTTCGGGGCCCCACCTGGACCCAGGAAACTGTATAGGTTATGTTTCCTGTATAGGTACCGTTTTCCGAACAAGGACCTGTGCGGGAGCCCGCGACGCGCCGCACCCAAGCTCGCACCAGTGAGATGACGTCACGTTCCAGTTTGATTGTGTCGCTATGGGGCGCTTTTCAGATAGCCTGTAAGTGCAGCTGCACGAGTAACGTGAGGACGAGCACTATAAGTAAAGCCCTCAAGGGCCGAATGCTGTTTTATTTTAACGTCCCATTTAAATACGCGATAACGATGCGTCTCAGGAAACTATAAAAAAAATTTTGCCATCTCTTCGACACGTCCCAAAGCACCCTTATAAGCTCATCCGGCAGCTGCATTCATATGTTAAAGTCTAGGATGGCCAGTAAAGGGGCTCTGAAACGCCTCCTAAGGAGAGTACATAAACTCGCTCAATGGTCACATTCTCTACTCGTGAACACCTGCGCCAAATAATACACACTTCTACACACAGCAGAGAACCCACAATCGCGCGAGGAAGTTGGCAAATCCTCTCATGCTCGCGCCCTCCTCCGTCACATGCTCCTGCGTAATTCTGTTATTGGTTAGATTGGCTATTACTCTTTCAGGCGTCACTCAGCTAACATGGCCGCGGCCAGTCAGCAGCGTCGCTACGGCGGGTCAGGAAGCTCCGCCCCGGGGAATTCCCGCACCGGTCAGCGGTTGGGCCAACAAAAGAGCGCCGACCTTCCAGCGTGCAAAAAGTGACGAGAGGTGAGGGACAGGCGCGAAGACGCTGAAATTAGAATTTCGACTACAGATAACTCATCTTCTACAAAGCGCATTTGAAAAATCCTTGCTGCGGGATAGGCTAGCCAAGCGGCGTCCTTTAACATGCCAGGAATAGTTCACCTTTAATGGGGCCCCTTCCGGAGCTTTTTCAACGCGGGGAAGTGTTTAACAGAATCACCCCGAGAACGCCACAAGGACATACACTGATTCCAGTGCAGCCTCCGGCCTACTTATGCCCAAGTCGTCGTTTTCTATGCCTCCTAACATTGCTCCACAAATACCAACCGATCGTGCCGACTGATTCCATCTCCAGTTCTTCCAGAGTCACCGGCAACCATAAGTGAGGCAGCGGTAAGCATGACTATACGATTCATGTGCTAAGCCTTTGAAGATAGCACACTGCTCACTCCTCGAAAGGGAAGTGCCGTCGGTCGAATGCTAATTATTAATTCAGCCTGTACACACGTAAGAGGAGGGTTCAGCCGGAATACAATGCGACCGAGTAGAATAACTGTACCGACGACGGAGCGCGTCCAAGAAGAAAAAAAAGTTGGATAAGCAGCTGAGCTCTTGAGATGCCGTTAGGTAAAATGAAATGAAAGGGAGCTGTTCAAAGTCGCGAGTTCAGGTTTCGATGGCAGATATGCCGCGGCCAGCAACATTTTTTTTACTTCCATTTTTATTTCATGAATAAAAACACTACGACTGCTACTGCAACCCTGCTGTCATGCTGCTATCGAAAGCAACAAGTAGTGAAAATATTTTATACGCCCAAATTATGCACAAGTTACCTCCACGGCTTAGTACTCTACAGAGCTTCGCGGCGCGCTTAGCGACACTGAACTACAACCTGTGCGGGCGGCGACACTGGCGTGCGTCACGCCAGACTAAGAAACGTCCTTAAACGCTTTCCCCTCGTCAGCAACACTGCCGCTGTTCCCTTCAGATGGCCGCTTATATAAAAGTAAAAAAAAAAAGGTAAAACAAAACGCGAAGGCTGTTCGCATACGCCGGCACTAGATTAAGGCCACTTCGCACTTCTAGTTACTCAATCATGTACTTTCTTTACACATTTGTTTCCTCGCTCATGTAACACCGAAACAACGCAAAGAGCGCACACGTCTTTTCGATTTCAGTTTTTTTTCTGTTTCGCCCTATGAATATAGCAATATACAGAAAAGAAAAAAAAAGTGCCGCGAAAAAGATTGGCCGAACTGTCAAGCCCGAGAAAAAAAAAACAAATCGAGGAGAGAGCCCAGGAGAAAATAAAAGAACGAAGGGACGACTCGAGAGCGCGGATTTAAAACAGTCGCGCTCAGCTGCTCTCCAGAAGCCTCGATGACGTCAGCGTGGTCGGCCGCCCGCGTTTCCAGCACGCATAGGCTGCACAGCGACGCCCGAAGACGCTCGAAAGGTGAGAGCGAGAGAGCGCGGAAGCGAAGGAAAAAGAGAGGGGGAAAGGGAGAAAGCAGGACCCCGAAGGCGAGGATTGCGTCGCGCGATTACGCCGCTGACCTGCCGGCGCAACCTTTGTACTTACGACGTCACTGCTCACAGCACGCGTGTAATAACCTCTTCAAAAGAGAACAAACATTCGGTTTTGTCAGCGCTAATCCGATCACACTTTTTGGAGCGCAGTTGTTCCCATGAATGTATGCAAAAAAGTTTGCAGCCGCATCGGTCCGCTGGTTCTCCCTCTATGAACTACCTCCGTGCTCTCTGCCACGGGCCTCTGATCACTCGGAAACCTGCAACAACGTCTTACGACGTATATTTAGTTTAATACGCGGATGACAGAGTGCATATTGGAATATATATATAACAAATCATCTCGTCGTAAAGTCGGGGAAACTAGAAAGGTATTCGGCCCCTGGGCGCAGAAATCTAATTCAGAGCGCCCCCACAGTTGCACAGCCCTTGGAAAGGTTACAAGAAGAACACAGCGGGCACTGCCCAACTTCCAAATGCCCCTACACAGGCTGTAGAAGTGAAGCGTTTCATTAGAAAACAAATGTGCATTACAATTTAATGTACGCGGGGTCTCACGAGGATATACAGCAACTTTTTCTGAATTATAGTGTTTCTTATTCGCTGCACGAGATTGGCAAAAATGACGCCATGCCCAACCTCCCTTCTTCGTCTGTGGCTCAAACCCAGCGATGCTGAGCACGGGCGTGACCTAGCTTGAACCAATCACAAAAAGGAAAAAAAAAGTTAGTTACGCTTGGCATACGGGTTTAACCCTCCGAAGCTGCAGGTTGGTACAATGCGGGAAGTCGTATAAATTAATCCGGAGCTCTCCACTGCTGCGCCAGGGATAAAATAAAAAATAATCATTACTTATACCGGTGCCGGTCTACCGACCCTTAATTGTTTTCATTAAGGATGTCCAATATCTCTCCGAACTTCTGTAGACAGACGGAAGGTTATAAGGCGACGCATGTACCCTTCGATTCCTGAAAAAAAAAAAAAAATCTGCAAGGACGGCAAGCCCAACAGCCGTCGCTAAGGATAAAAATAACGGCGAGGCCAACCCCTGCGTATCCACTCGTTTTCACAATTGCCATGTTCTGTGAGGCTGTAGTAGTTGCAACGGAATGCAGCTCAATTATTTACGCGACCCACCGCGAATAGCTGTAGGCACAGTCGGACACACTTAATAAAAACTGCCCGCAGCAGATTGCCGGGGCTCGGAACAGAATTTTGCGGGCGGCATCTCCGAAAGAAGTTCGTCGCGCGTTGCATCCTTACAAACGCCGAAATGACCGTGACGCGGTTTTGATAGAGATCCGAAGTTCCCGGATTCGAACCCGACCGCGGCGGCTGCGTTTTTATGGAGGCAAAAACGCTAAGGCGCCCGTGTGCTGTGCTATGTCAGTGCACGTTAAAGATCCCCTGGTGCTCGAAATTATTCCGGAGCCCTCCATTACGGCACCTCTTTCTTCCTTTCTTCTTTCACTCCCTCCTTTATCCCTTCCCTTACGGCGCGGTTCAGGTGTCCGCCGATATGTGAGACAGATACTGTGCCATTTACCCGCCGCGGTGGCTCAGTGGTTAGGGCGCTCGACTACTGATCCGGAGTTCCTGGGTTCGAACCCGACCGCGGCGGCAGCGTTTTTATGGAGGAAAAACGCTAAGGCGCCCGTTTGCTGTGCGATGTCAGTGCACGTTAAAGATCCCCAGGTGGTCGAAATTATTCAGGAGCCCTCCATTACGGCGCCTCTTTCTTCTTTCGCTCCCTCCTTTATCCCTTCCCTTACGGCACGGTTCAGGTGTCCAACGTTATATGAGACAGATACTGCGCAATTTCCTTTCCCCCAACACCAATTATTATTATTATTATTACTATTATTATCATTATTATTATTCTGCGCCATTTCCTTTCCCCAAAAAACCAATTATTATTATTAGAAAAAGAAAAATGTCGGCCGTCGCAAACCTCCTGGCGAAGCGAAATTCAGTCCGCGCCGCGGCTTTAGCATCCGACTCGGGATGCTGGAGATCAATCGCCAATGTCCCGGGCAATTACCCAGCGAGTTTTCTTTTTTCTAAATAATGGACACAAGGTTTCCTTACCCTGGTGTTCAGTTTTTCTCAGGTGAAATGCCCGGGAAAATGGGTCTTTGAACCCGCCTCGCGTAGACCGAAAGCACCTCAGACAGGGCGCTCTCTGGCTAAGGTATACCATTAAGCCACTGAGATCAAACCGTCATCAACTCAATCCAGCGGAGCCATTTACTAGCTCGCTCCCCGTGTGTTGCGAATCACTGCGGCGACCGGCTCGACCTCTAAACCGCGCCCCCGATTGTTGCTGTTCGGCGAATCGCGCATGCAGCGGTGCCTGCAGCCTTCCCTTCCCCTCCCAGCTGTCGAAGCACGTGTTTCCAGACAACTGTCGCTGCAACCGCAAGCGGCAGCCTCGTCCGTGGATTCTCTTCGGTTCCGTGGGCGCGTGCCTTCCAAAGCCTATCAAGTGTCGAACACGACGTCAGCATCGCCCCCTGGGGCACATCCCGAAAAGGTCCACGTGCCGAGAACCTTCCCCGACAAAGGGAAGAAAGACATCGACGCCTTCGCCGGCGCTTCACTGACGATGACGCGCTACGGGTCTGCCGTCGCGTATCGCTGAGCGGTGACGGATGCAGTGACGTCTTGAAGAGACTATCATTCCGCGCAGCCCACGCCAATCGGACAGGGCGAGAGGTGTACATACGCCTTACATTTTCCCGGATAGCAAACGTCAGCGCCACTTCACGAGACACCGATAGAGCGAGGTATCGAGCTTTATCTACAGATTCCCCGGTAGCGGTAGCGCTCGCTCATGGAATAAAAAGAAGGCAAAAAATAAAACAACTACCCATTCATACAACACCGACAGCGGGTCTAAAGCGTGAAATGCTATCTCTCTCCCTCTTACCTTTAATGCACCCGTAAGAGCAGGATGAGGCTGAAGGTGCTTGCCGGTAGCGGCAGCCGCACGGAGCCATACCGCAAGCTCCGCGTCCACCTCCGCCGGTCCTAAACGCGAGCGCGCACCGCCGCCTGCGTTCAGTGACTACATAGGTGGCGCCACTTGTTTAACTTTTCCCCCCTTTACCTCAATCAAATTCAATTACCTCATGTGGAAAACTGGAAAGCGACGCTGTTTCGAATGGGGCGGACGTGAGCAGCTGTCAACCACGAGTGAACACTGTTATTTCGTAAGAATAAAACTTTAGCCTAGCGCCACCGCTACAGCGCATGCGCGTGGCCGCGACGCGGCAGGTGTGCCCGCAGCTGGCGCCGTGTGCTGTCTTCGAGGCGATTCGCGCACGCGCACTGGCGCCGCGTGGTATAGCAGCTATGGGGTATAGCGATGGCAGTATACGCGATGATAAGCTAAAGAATCTCTCATCGAACTATGCGACCGACCGCGGTGGCTGCGTTTTTATGGAGGAAAAACGCTAAGGCGCCCGTGTGCTGTGCGATGTCAGTGCACGTTAAAGATCCCCAGGTGGTCGAAATTATTCCGGAGCCCTCCACTACGGCACCTTCCTCTCTCCTTCTTCTTTCACTCCCTCCTTTATCCCTTCCATTACGGCGCCGTTCAGGTGTCCAACGATATATGAGACAGATACTGCGCCATTTCCTTTTCCCAAAAACCAATTATTATTATTAACTATGCGAACGTGAGAATTAACAGGGCGGAACTTATGGCTTCTTTCGGATTCCGCTTTTTCGCCCCCCCCCCCCCCCCCCCCCCCCCCCCGCCATTATTTGAACCGTGGCCAGGCTTAGTGGAATCGGGTGAAAGCACTCGACGCAGCTTACATTTGCCAGAAGGTCGGACGGAATACACGACCTCATGGCTAGCCGATTGGTCCTCTTACCTCACACCACCATTTTTATAGCAGAGTAAAGCGAACATCGCAAGCAGGAAAGAATCTATCGGCCCAGAATGGCCAAATAACGGCCGCGACGGCCTTCGAATCCCGTTACGATCGCACCCCGCTGGATTCATCCTGTCTCCCCCCGAATGCAACGAGCGCCATCGCCGGAAAGCATTGTCTCACGACTCAAGAGTGACTATAGAAAGACGCCGTGTCGACGGGCTACTCTCACATTGCCTGCAAGAACAGCGTCAGCCAGGGACAATGACGAGCCGTGGCGTGATGGAGCTTTCAGTTTCGTCGCTGCGACACTTGCAGGCATTGGAGGCACCCACGCTTTCAACGCTGTCACACTCCCTGCAGTCACGTATACTGCGCAAGAAAGCCTTTTGTTGCTGGGGTCTAAGACGGCACTCGCCATGAGCCACGTGTTTGTTGGAGAGAGAGAGAGAGAGAAAGAAAACACACACTGCAGAGCACTGAAGCTTGTCCCGACACTTCAGGTTTCGCGCGTCACTGGCTGCTTGCTGCCCGCCTCTTCATCGCACTCCGTGTAACTTTGCATTCCACATGCTGAATACGATGCGTTGTTAGGGCGCGTTGGTACGATGCGTTAAACAGCATGCGGTGTTAGGGGAGTTGGTGCTTTTTTCGATTTGAACGAGAGTGTGTGAGAGAGAGAGAGAGAGAGAGAGAGTGTGTGTGTGTGTGGGGGGGGGGGGGTGCAGGGCAGCGCAAATGAAACAGCCGCAGAGAAGATCCACTCGATCCACTCGATCACACCGACGTACACTAAAGCCTCGTCATAAAGTATAAAGAACCGCTACGAAATCGCGGGTACACAAAGAAACTAGCTAGCAAATAATAATAATAAAACTGGTTCACTGAGTTCCTAAAGCTGGGTTTCAAGAAGTATGCATGGAGAGAAACGCGTTCATGACGAGCTGGATTTCTCCCCTCAGGCCAAAAATTGCCCGCTCGGCGTTTTGTTTGTCTGTTTGTTATTTTTATTTTCTTTGCAATCACCGAGTCACCACTGTGCTAAGCATTCATTTCACGAGGCAGTGAGGAACCAAACCGTCTAAAACGACACGTGCGCCATGAAGAGCTACAGCCCCGCGGCAAGCACTCGGCATGTTACAACGTGGCGAGTGTTGACATCGGCAGCATCAGTATGCAACAGATGCGCGCGTTTTCATCGCGTCGCTCGCTACTAAAACAAGGGCCCTTCACCCACAAATGTACACGAGGTATCGATCATATCAGACAAATGCTTGGCAAAGGCGCCACTCGCGCAACTCAGCACGTCACACTTCTCAATTCCGCAATGCGCCTCGACGCCCCGAGGAACGCAACACAATTACGCATACACCGCGACCGTCACCCCTGCGTACAACGCGTACTGCGAACATCGACTTACAACCAAAACCTTTAATTAGAAACCGTCAACCCCCCTCCCATCACGCATTTCGCATCACAACTTTCGTTCTTTTGACCCCCTGCTCCCCTCCGTGCATACATAAAGACGCTAGCTCTCAGTCACCCCTGAAGAAGGAGCCGAGCCGGCTACGAAACGTTGGGTTTCAAATTAAAGGTTTTGATTGGAGATGCGCTAGAGTTTGTTACAGGTCTTCAAACCCCAGACAGGCAGATCTATAAAAATGTTCAGTTTTTTGTGAACATCGAAGAACCTAACGTGTAGGCGAACTTCCCTGCATTTACCACAGCCGCTCCGGCAATTTTTCTTTCACTTCGCTCACTCCCTAATTTTCCCCTTAATGTGCCCATTATCTCTTCCACTCACTCACTCGCGCATACAATCGATAAAATAACGCCAGTAACATAAAAAAAATAACCCCAACGCAAGTGCAGCCTGAACAACAGACCATACCTCGGAGACTCCACCGCGAGGCAGTTCTGCACGAAGGCGCCATTAACTGTGTTCACGCGTGAGCGTTATGTACCAGCGTTGCCGTTAAGCACGAGCAGACAGGCGACGCTGCAGCCCACTTCCTGAAATACACTGAAAAATATATCCGCGGAATGCAATGCTTGGCGATTTGCACCAAAGCAGGAAAGCACGCATACAACGCAAGTTACTGCTTCTTCGATCAGCGCTACTTCTTAATCACCTTCATGATGGCGATAAGACGAACAAGAGCAGGAGCTATTAATATAAAAATAGAATTATTTTCCCACGAAAGCCAACAAAGAATTATAATCACTGTAGACAAGTATGTCCGAAATCCGAAAAATTTCAAGTAGGAATATTTGAATGCGACTCGAAAGCTCAGATGTAATTTCAGTACCCAGAACGACAGCGACAATCCGGACTAATATAATAATCCGGAAATAGATTGCAAGCATTCGTTTTGTTTTTTGTTGTTTTTTTAGTGTCAAAGCTTGGCAAGCTTTAAAGGATCAAGGCGGATCCGTGCACTATCATGTGGACATAACATCTTTACGCGAAATATTTCTCGCACCACGCGACATTTCTATGGAGCAGCGTGCGAGATCTTTTTGCCCTCTTAGCTGAGGGTAAGGTAGCTATTACTGTAAACATTTTTGCGACAGCATTTTTTTCTCCACGGCATCAAGGTGTTTTGCGATGAAGAGGCAGTCATTGTTTATTCTTGAACGAAGGTATTTAAAAAAAATGCGATCTTACCCATACAAACGATGCTTTCAGCTTTAAGCCTCACTGGCTCACTTTTCAAGGGAGTTGCATGCTCGAACTTAAGAAAATAAATGTGGCAACGTGAACATAAAGGCAGCTGCGTTTCAGCAGTAGTCCTAGATATTCGAGGCTGTTCCTATTCGACTTGTATTTTTAAAAGTGAGAGAGGTTTGTATTCGCACAACGGATAAGATCAATAATAATAATAAATGGTTTCTGGGGAAAGGAAATGGCGCAGTATTTGTCTCATATATCGTTGGACACCTGAACCGCGCCGTAAGGGAAGGGATAAAGGAGGGAGTGAAAGAGGACAGGACGAAAGAGGTGCCGTGATGGAGGTCTCCGGGATAATTTCGACCACCCCGGGATCTTTAAGGTGCACTGACATCGCAGAGCACACGGGCGCCTTAGATTTTTTCCTCCATAAAAACGCAGCCGCCGCGGTCGGGTTCGAACCCGAGAACTCCGGATCAGTAGCCGAGCGCTCTAACCACTGAGCCACCGCGGCGGCTATCACTGAAAGTGCTGAGCTTGTTTCTGTTCGTCCTTCTGCCTGTCCCTCCCCGTCTTTTCCTTTCTTTATGTTTTCAGAGTGCTACACAAACTATGCTCACAAGTGGTACAGCAACAAGGAAAACTTAGCTGCCACCATGCAGACTTCCGAGAATGAGTTTACCACCCGCCCCCCCTCTACCACAACAAGGACACCACGTCGGTATAGATGCCCGCCGAGTCAGCCTTTCTGGTGAAAACACTACTACAGAACCTAGGTCAGGGGATCCCCTTGTAAAAATTTGTCTATAGACTCTCTATAGACAAAGCCTAGAGAACAGTCTATAGGCGATACAAATCTAGACAGTCTACAGACAATCTATAGATTTTTGTCCATAGACATTTAGTAGACGTTCGTCTAAAGACAGTCTACTGACAACGAATAGACAAAAAGAAATATCTATAGGAACGCAATAGAGTCCATACAAAGTCTATAGACTGTCTATAATTTTAGAAAAATTTTCTGAACTCTATTTTACCGATGAAGGCCGCTTAACTTGCGTGGCTGCCCCCTCCAAGAGTGACCTTTATATCCGCTCCTGACCTACACAGGGTGTGATGAGAACGCTGGAAGACCCAACCAATCTCGGTTTGTTCTGTAATAAAATCAGTTCCTTTCTCCTCCGCTAGGGTTACTCCGATCGTTTTGCTTTCCACAGCTTGTTGCGCTTCTGTATGTATACCCTTATTCCAGCGGCCCTCGCCTTCCATAACTGCGGACTCCAATAAAGGCGAGCGAGCGAAGAGGAAGGTGATATACTCAATAGAGCATATATATAACTCTACAGATATACAACGTTGTTTGCGTGCACTTGGAGGGGGAAAAAAAGTCGCATCAGAGGCGCTGACCTTTTTTCCAAGACGAAAGCCCAGTAACGATGTACCACGGCTGACTGAGACCAACACCGCAGCTGTTCCAATGCGGCCAGAACATTAACATGGGCCACGCGCTCTGCACGGAGCGAGGGTGGCGCTGTTATCGCCGGCATTTTGCAAGCTGCTCGGGCGCGATGCGTCTGCCTTTTTCCACACTGCAGTTCTCGGAACTCGGCACTGCGTTTATAAACAACGAAAAAAACAAAGAGCTCTTCAAGCAAAAGAACGAACGGGTCGAGAGCGGCTAATAGGAGAAAGAAAAGTCCCAGAGACAGCAGCTGCTGATGCTAATCGCTCGAACTCTAAGCGACACGTCGCCGCAGATGAATACGACAGTATACAGTCTTCAGTATCGAGTAGACAGAACGCGGCCGCATGGCAACGAGTGGGAACCCACGTCTGAAAGCCGCGATAAAGTTGAGCGAGCGGTGCCCCGATATTTTTCATCACGAACGCGTCCAAAAGTGAAAGTGCAATCTGCAGGGCGCGAGTGGCATTCTTCATTTTCCTGCAGTCAGTATATCTAGAAGCAGCTAACAATTCTTGGAAGTGGCCTTTTTTTTCCCTATCTTTCTTCGCTCTTTCACCCCCTTCGTCATCTTCCTGGCGGTGCAGCTCAGTGCAAATAAACAATAGAACGACTTCGCGCTATGCACATCTCTTCCATTCCGCTCATCGCTAAATTCGGAGAGCTGCCGCCAAGCCTTTGTTATTGCCGGGAACGTGCAGTGACAAATGGGACCATGCTGTTGACGAATAGGACCGAGTAGCGTCTGAGGTGCGGGTTGATTTTCCCTCTAGATCTTTAAGAGGGAAATATGTTCACGGTTATGGTTGTAGGCTGCTTGACGTCAAGTAGGTCCTGTATTGCTCAATCACATTGCTCGCGGACAACTTCCACGAAAGGTAAGCTGTTTATTTATGATTAATAAAACAGAAAAGAAAGACACGAGCAAGCAGGCGACCCCCGCCGCGGTGGCTCAGTGGTTAGGGCGCTCCACTACTGATCCGCAGTTCCCGGGTTCGAACCCGACCGCGGCGGCTGCGTTTTTATGGAGGAAAAACGCTAAAGGCGCCCGTGTGCTGTGCGATGTCAGTGCACGTTAAAGATCCCCAGGTGGTCGAAATTGTTCCGGAGCCCTCCACTATGGCACCTCTTCTTTCACCCCCACCTTTACCCTTCCCTTACGGCGCGGTTCAGGTGTCCGCCGAGATGTGAGACAGATACTGCGCCATTTCCTTTCCCCCTAAAACCAATTATTATTAAGCAGGCGACGTTTTACACTTGACTAACGAGTGACCTGACGAAACCAGCCCTCGTTACCACCGAAACAGCTTGTTTCAGACCCTGTGCCCCAGCCATAGGTGGGAACAATAACCAATTCAGTAAATTCGCAAACATTCACGCGGTCAAAGATTGGGGAAAGGAAAACACAGCCAATCAAATATTCGGGAAAGAAGACAAGTCTTCTCAACCAATACTGTACAGGTATGTCCACTCTCCGCTATAGGGATCTTAGTGGATTCCCCTTATTTCCTCGAGCTTGGCGAACAGCCTCGCCTTCCCGACCCCGCTAAGTCAAGGAATGTCCTCCCTTCCGTTACCGCCGCAGTGGCCTTGTGCCTTCGTATCAAAATAAAGAGCTTCCAATCAATCAATCAATCTTTATTGTGCCCACACCTTGTGAGACAGCTACCGAGGCTTTGCTCCGCTTTGCAAAGCACGATGCACAATGTCTTATGCCGAACAGAGCGTTAGCAGACAAAAACCCATTGGCAGAGCCCGTCAAGCCGTCATACGACGTCATAACTGTCACACAACGTCATCAATAGGAGATCCTCCCATCAATGCGTTCATTCTTAACCCCTATATACGCCCAGTGTCCTATGCATGCAGGGCCGCGCTTGTTCGAATAGAAGCTCCACAAGATTACCGCATAAAATAATGCGAAGAGAGCGATTACAGGGGCTAGATGGTGGTTCATCGTGTCGTCGTCCTTGCAGTGTCTCTTGTCGGTGTCCAGCGCGGTTCCCACGCGATAAAATATTGCGCCCGCTAGTGTATCCGTTCAAGGGGTTGTGCATTTTTCCCGTGCAAGCGTTGCGCCGTGTGCGTTCAGCTTTGAGCGTTATGTGTGGCAGTGAGCAGCAGATTAGACCGCATCCATACACCGTTGTGATTCCGCAAGGAAAGCAAACGAATTCTCCGCACTGTCTTGAGAAAATCATCACGCGTGATGATAAATATGAAGTTGAGAAAAATATTTCCATAAACAAAAAGATCATTACGAATCCCGAGGCGAAATAAACATGTTTTGTATGCCAATTTTTTTTAATTTTTAAGAAATTTTCCAAGTATATGTATACATGGGTTAATATCAGAGACACAAAACCGTTTGGCGCGTTTTATATTATCAGACTATCAACGTACTGCCAGTGCCTCCCTAAGGAAGTATAATCTGAACTTCCCAGACCTTTCTCTGCGCCGGAAGATATCGAGGCTTATTTATTTCCATAAGACATGCCAGTTTGATTCGATCCTTAGTGCCTCCCTGTTCCAGCGACCACCCTGACACTGGAAATAAATAAAAAAAATTGGAGGAGGCTTAAGCTTCGTCTTTAAGAGTGAGACGCGACAGCGTGTTGCAGCTTTGCCAAGGGGTGCACGGAACGGCATCGCCCGTTCGGCGCGACGCGTGGCCCGTCGGACAATTTAAGGAAAGGAAATGACGCCTGTCTCGCATGTCTCGGTGGACACCCGAACCGAGCCGTAAGGGAAGGAAAATGAAATGATAATAATAATTGGTTTTTTGGGGAAAGGAAATGGCGCAGTATCTGTCTCATATATCGTTGGACACCTGAACCGCGCCGTAAGGGAAGGGTAAAGGGGGGAATGAAAGAAGAAAGGAAGAGATGCCGTAGTGGAGGGCTCCGGAATAATTTCGACCACCTGGAAATCTTTAACATGCACTGACATCGCACAGCACACGGGCGCCTGAGCGTTTTTCCTCCATAAAAACGCAGCCGCCGCGGTCGGGTTCGAGCCCGGGAACTCCAGATCAGTAGTCGAGCGCCCTAACCACTGAGCCACCGCGGCGGGTGAAAATGAAATGAACAATTGCTTTTAAGGAAATGAAATGGCGTAATAATAATGACTGCTTTTTGGGGGAAAGGAAATGGCGCAGTATCTGTCTCATATATCGTTGGACACCTGAACCGCGCTGTAAGGAAAGGGCTAAAGGAGGGAGTGAAAGAAGAAAGGAAGAAAGAGGTGCCGTTCTGCCGCCTTTTGTCTCTTCAAGCAGCATACTCAACGGATTTTTTTTTTAAGACCCCCCCCCCCCCCCCCGCCTTTTTGGAGACCTTGTGTTGATCCACCCTGTCCCGATCGTTTCCGCCATAATGCACAGCTGGGCGGCCTTTTGTTTCCGCGCAAATACATTTTCAAATAAGTCATGTCGCGAACCTCGGCCGACGGAGGAGGGGGAGGGGGGCGTCCATATCCACGTTTCACTCTGTCCATCTTTTAAAGCGTTAGCGTTAGAACCCACTGTCGGAAAAATCGGTCCGTCCGTCTACTGACGCATTCACACTGGCGAGTAGCAGACGTCGTGCGACCCATTTCGATCAATTGGTTACGGTTCCGCAACGCTCTGAAAGCGGGGAGGGAGCGTGACAAATCGGCTCACACCTGTTGCGCGACCGCCAGTCTGAATCCGCCCTAAAGTCTCGGAAGGGAGATGGGAAAGTGCAGAGAGAGACAAATCCCCTCTCCATTTTCGTAGAGGGGAGGGGAAGTGAAAGTAGGCGACGGATGGCGTCCGCTCGCCGCCCGCTCCCAAGGTCTGAACCAATCAGCGACTGCTCCGTCCTGGGGGTACACTAATGCTAACGCATACCCTGTTGCATGAATCGCATCGACCGTCTACAATTTTTCTTTTTTCTTTCACACCCCCGCCGCGGTGGCTCAGTGGTTAGAGCGCTCGGCTACTGATCCGGAGTTCCCGGGCTCGAACCCGACCGCGGCGGCTGCGTTTTTATGGAGGCAAAACGCTAAGGCGCCCGTGTGCTGTGCGATGTCAGTGCACGTTAAAAATCCCCAGGTGGTCGAAATTATTCCGGAGCCCTCCACTACGGCACCTCTTTCTTCCTTTCTTCTTTCACTCCCTCCTTTATCCCTTCCCTTACGGCGCGGTTCAGGTGTCCGCCGATATGTGAGACAGATACTGCGCCATTTCCTTTTCCCCAAAACCAATTATTATTATTAATATTGTTACGTGGTGGCAAGCCAAGGAAAGCACGACATGATGACAGAATGAAGATATGATTTAATAGCTCAGGGCCTAGCGCGCACTCCGTCCCGCGCCACTGCACTCTTCATCTTCATAACAATATTATTCTTTCACACAGTGTAGTACAGGTGTCTGCCAGATTAGGTGGTGTTGGAAACTAAACATTTTGACAGATTTGCCTGTCTGGTTGGGTTTGAAGACATAATAAACTGCAGATCTCCAACCAAAAAGTTTAATTTTAATTTTAACCCAGTTTAATTTTAATTTTAACCCAACGTTTCGAAGCCGAAATGGCTTCGAAACGTTGGGTTAAAATTTAAATTTTTGGTTGGAGATGTGCAGTTTACTATAGGTGGTGTTGGTATGCCCCGAGTGAAAGAGACGCTCCTTTGATTTCCTCATGAAACTCTCCTCCATGCGACCTCAGGAGGGATACTCGAACCATGGAGTTGCGTAATCGTTCCCAACTCGGGCATCCGCGCAGGCATCAGCCATTGGCGACGCCTTCATAGCAAGTCTGAGTACATTACTCAACAGCCACAACTGACGCGGATATATGCACGGATCCGCGAATTTCGGACTACAGACGGAGGGACACTGCGTCGCTTCGTCGCTGGAACCGTGCTGCCAGCGGTTAGCTCGGGAATCGATAAAACAACAGAGGCTCCAGACGTACATCAAGTCATGTGACGGCTTGGCTCGCGGCATGGAAAACGCAAAAAAAAAAAAGAATAACCGGAAGGAGCGCGTCACCTGACATGCCGAAACAGACACGCAAATGAGGAAGTCGGCCCCGCAAATATCTGGTGTCACGCGGCAGTGAGTCACGCAAACGCGAGCAAGCCAAAATATGCGGCGCGAAACACATTCGCGGGACGGGCGGTCACATGCTACAGCCACACTTCACTGCCTTGCCTCGGGAGAAGGGATGAGAGAGAACAGCTCCCGGCGATCGAACGCTGGCTTACGAAGCCCGGCTCTCCTGGATCTGTAACCCCATCCCCTAAATTCCTCCTCCACTACGGTGCTTCCCTCATGCGCGTTCTGCCAGCCGCGTTGGCTCAGTGCGTGGCTGTGGCGTTCGGCTGCCGAGTCCAAGGACGCGGGATCGAATCCTGGCCGCGTTTCAACAGAGGCGAAATGCAAAAGCACAGCCCTCATCCTGAGCGATGTCAGTATAGAGGTTAAAGAACTCCCCGGGTATTCGAAATTAATCTGGAGTCCGCCTCAACAACCCCCCCCCCCCCCCTCCCCATACACCGTATCATCTTACTACTTTGTGCACTAACCATGGAATGGCCATCGACAATGTGCACTCAAGCACAGAAGCACGGCGGATCGAATAAAAGGGAGCAGTAATTGCGAGTGATCGCACCTGCGGGTGCCTCCTGCTTGGATGCATACAGATATAACGAGGTTGGAAGGGGCCCGGCGATTACTTCGTTATAGCCGTAGCTTCGTTATAGCCCGTGTTGACCGAGCTTCCAAGGTGAATCATCATTCCTTCGTTATATATCCACTATTTCTTTATACACCTTTTCCTTATAAGGATGTTCGACTGCATCCTATGTGTGCAGTACTTTATAAATAATTAATTAGATAAATAAACACGAATTCAGCGAAGACTGCAACTGCTGCGCGTATCGGTTCGGCTGAACAGCGGACAGGAAAAAGACTTTGGTGAGCCTCTGTGCATCCCTCGAACACACGGGCTTGACGTCCCGTCTGTTCACCGTCAGGTAGTTACACGCAGTGACCGAAAGCTCTTCGAGTGCTACCTTCAACGATTAATAACTGGACGCCCCACTCCAGTTGTAACCAACACAGTGCTGTGCGCGTGTGTGATTTAATTCCTCTAAAATGAACTAATCACGCGCACAACCTGGACACATTTCTTATTGTGTAAATAGTTTGTACATATTACTTCTCCCCCTGTCCTCTCTTTCTGTCCCCTCACCTCATTCATTTCATTTCTCCATTCTGCCTGCTGTCCTTTATTTCCGCTGCCCCCGCTCAGGTGCTTCAGTATCGATGGCAGATGCCAGGGCTTGCAAAAATCTTTTCCTTCCTCTTTACTATGATTTTAATTTAAAAAAAGCCACTACAACAAACGTGAATGACGCACACACAACGCTATATGTCTGTGCACCCTCTCGAGCTGCTCATCTATGCTACACTCCCGCTCGGGAATCGAAGGACTGCGCGCGACGGTATCGGGTCAGACGTCCGCCCCCTCCTCGCCGCCGCCTCAGAGAAGAACGAAATAAGGCGCAGATAAAACGAGAGAAGTGAGAAAGCGGGCACTGCTCGAAGGAGAACGTGTCAAGTGCCTCGTCCTCAGCCGCGGGAGGCGACAACGGCGGCTTATCTCGCCGCCGAGCCGGTCCGCGATCTCGCTGGCCAGTCTGGACTAGCAACAGAACCCTCCTCCCAGCCTTCGCAGCTCCTGCGGCACTTAGAAGCACCCTTCTGCAACCCGCAAAATCCAACCATCGCTGAAGACGGATACACTTACGGTACCACTGGAAACGATAAAGGTTTGACTGCCTGCGGTAAATCCGTCTGCGCGGAAAACTTTTCCCAACGCCCAGTCGGAAGCTCACCTCTACCAGAACGTGATGGATTTCTCTAAGGGTAGACAGCTGGGCTAGTTGGCTTGCATTATTACGGAACATGGTACCAGCGCAAGAAACAAGGACGAAGAAGAAAGACAACACGAACGCCGGTCCTTGTTTCTTGCGCTTCTGATTCCTTTTTCCCGCTCTCAGTCAGTGCGACATTGAAGCACTACAGGCATTGTATACTGTTATGCACATTAAGCCATTGTCCCGTCCTCGATCTCCAAGTTAACAGGACCTCTGTCCTTCCGTCTTCCAATCTTTCAGACTACATACATTACCACTCCTTTTCCCGACAACTTTCCTGCATCCAGCACTTAACCGCCTGTGCCTTGGCCACTCCCCCGTAGTGGGTATGTACCAGCAACGTCTGAGGCCTTTCTTCCTTCCTTCTTGCGCTGGTTCCATGTTCCATAATAATGGATTTCTCGATGGAGCGAGGCTGCGCGTATAGTTTTAACTTGCGTGCGCATACTGCTCGAACATCTTCGATTAGTGATGCCTGCCCTAGTTGGCCACAAAAGCGACGCAAGTGACCGCAACTCCATCAGGGCCCTGTGTGCGCTGTTCCCGCTTTTCACAGCCATTGCTGGCTATCGTCTGCCAGTTCTTCGGAGCTGCTGTCGCGGTATCTCGGGAAGCCATAACATCACGGGGCTGTGGCACAACAAACCAGCTGATCGACACCAGTCTCCAGACTTGTCAAAGGAGGAGGCGCGACCCGACACCATTGAACAGGCACGACAGTAACTGAATTACTCTACCGAAATTAAGGCAACTGAGTGACTTTTTCCGGCGATTTGAAATGTAATGCATTGGATTTCTAGTCGAGTAATCTGGTAGTGCTGTGAATCACCGTTTAGGTAGTAATTTAGCAGCTAAATCAATCAATTACTTACGACATTACTTTTGTAAAAATGCACATCTGAGCTTGTATCGGCAAAGCTTTGCTCTCTATTATGCCATGTAGGGCACCTCGAACGCAAGAACGGCGCGCTGTAAGCCACTGCCAGTGTAACGAGTGTAACGGCAGGGGGGCGACTCGTGAGCAGGCAGCAACACAATAATAATGATAATTGGTTTTTTGAGGAAAGGAAATGGCGCAGTATCTGTCTCATATATCGTTGGACACCTGAACCACGCCGTAAGGGAAGGGATGAAGGAGGGAGTGAAAGAAGAAGCAACATGCAAGGCTATGTTTCGGGCTGCCTTAAGCCCGTGTCACACTGCGGAAACATAACATTTCTGACTTCAAGACTATGGAGCCACTCAGGATGGGCCAGGACCACGTCAGGACTGCGCGCAGAGGAGCTCCCATATGGTCACATCGACCAAAGGCATTGCGGTTATAGATGCTGCGAGGTACGGAAGGTGCTCTCCACTCGTTTCCTGTCTTGAATGCAGTGAAAGTGAACAGTGTTTGCCCGCGCTTCTGTTTTCTCTGCTTTGCTCGCGTTATCTGATCTTTCGAATGGCCCGAGTTAAGGTGAAAAAAAAAATGGGGAGGGGAGTGTTGGATGAAATGGAGTTTGACGGGAAGATTCAAGAATTTTGGCAGAGAATACCGTGTGTCTTTTACTCCATATCTTTGGGAAGACAGTTGCTGATGCTGTGCAGGTTGAACGGCGTGGCGCACAACTCAACGGACCAAGTAATTTCAGATTTTGCTTTTGATGAGTAGCTAGCGCGAGGCCACCGCATGCGCTGACTTTAGAGGCGTGACTCACTGTGAACAACAAATCGCTGCAGCGGCCGCAAGTGCCGAGGACGACGAATTGTTCAAAATTAACAGGGCGCGTCTAACGGGTGGTTTACCTTAGATGTTCGGCAATTTTTAAATATAGGCTTTTCGAGTAGGACGAGCGCTTTTTTTTCGGCACAGCATTGTATGCGGTGTATCGCATCAGAATGCAGCTAATAGGCGCGAACTAGAAGGCTGGTTAAATAATATTGAGCAGTTAACTTTTATCTATTACTGTTAGTCTCCTTATTTACTGAAAGGCGTGTAGCTCACCAAGGTAATATCCATACCAGTTTTTAGTACTTGGAAAACGCAGTTACCCTCGACGCTATGGCCCCAATAAATTTTGGCTTCATCGCACCAAGATACAGGCGCTTGCGAGAAGCTTGCAGGCAAAGCAACCTCTCCAGTGCACGTAACTCGTGGAAGCAGCCAAAATTAGTTAGGCCACAGTTCCAAGGGTTAAAGTAATTTAACGGAATAGCATTACGTTTCGAAAGTAATTGTAGCGTTATGGTCATTAATTTTTGTAAGCAATAAATGGGGATGTAAATGCTGAACGCTTGCGCGATTTTTAAGGAAAGAAATTAGTAAGCAAATGAATATTTTCAGAAGTCACGTTGCCATGAACGCTACAGAAGAGGCATCTATTTGAGCGAGGCAGATCTACACACTCAAGCGAATCCACTCTGAACATGAACACTATCTCCCTCAGGTCACATGTATACGAAACCCTTGAGGTCACCTCCAACCGGACGCCTGGCCTTGTTACACAAGCCTCAAGCAGCGAGGCCCAAGCATGATTTCCGTGAACACGACGCTACTAGGCACCCTAACGCAACCCTGCACTGTACGTCAACAACAGATGCATCCAAAAGATGCGTTCGCCATACTGGTAGCGTCCAAGGGCGTAACGCGTTTCCAAAGGCCTAATTCGTACATGTATGGTTGTAAAATACAGAGCAGATGACCACGTGACAAAAAATCGCGTCGCTGCGGTCACCTCCGCCAATATTCGCTGCAGGCCACATCACAGAAAGAAGCCCTGGAACCAAAAATCTCGCCAACGCATCTGCTAGCGTATGGTTCACGTATGGTCACCTTGATTAACCCTCGAATGTAGCAACGCGCCCCTGCTTTCCGGTTTTCAGTCGCGTGTTTTCGCGACTCGTGCCAGGCACCGCAGGTCCTTCATCGACGCGCCACCCCAGGTGGCGTCAGATAGCGAGCGACCTTTGGCTCAGCTCTATAATTAGAGCGCGAGACAAGCTCAGGCGCGAGACCTTGCCCGGACGGCGTCAGCCCGGAGCGTCGGACCCTGCCGCAGTCGTTTTCAAAAACAGGCACGACACGAAACCGAGCGCGCCAAACAACGCGGGTGGCAAGTTTCGCATGCACGGCAGCTCTCGTTTGCGGGAAGCTGTTTTCACTTTCAATCGGGCGCGTGCAGCGAACTGCGAAATTCCGCGAAACCAGAATTACAGATCGGCAGAAGAAGAAAAAAAAAAGAAAAGGTACCAAAAGTAGGTGCTGAATGGTCCTCCCTTATATAAACAATCACTCAAGAAATAACAGAAGCCACAGACAGCAAAACAAGGTCAGCCGAAACGATCCGAGGTGCTTCATGGCATGATTTAGTTACTCCTTTTGATGTTCTGCTGCTTTAAACTCAGCGAACAAACTGAGTTGAACCTAGGATGTGACCGTATTGTATTTACATGTACTACAAAAAGTAGTGGAGTTAAGCTGACCACGATGTACACTGAGCCAGCCCTAAGCAAAATACGAAGATTAAGAGAGAGAGAGAGAGCGGCAAGCAATAAGAATGACTTTCGGTGCTCCACATAACAACCTCCTTGCCCACAGCAGCGCCACAGCCAGCGCCAGAGGCACACTGACCCTAGGTCGAAAGCTGCGCCGTGGGCGCCGCATTCGTCGCTTCGGGCAACGACCACGGCGCACCGACGTCGGGGGAGCGACGCACCCACCGCTGGCTGGCGCGGCGGAGTTTCCCCGAGTCTGCCGCCGCCGGACACGCCACCGAACGACCGGGCACCCTTCCCTCCCTGGCGCTCCTCCTCCCCCGGGCGTATAGTACGCGGGCGGCAGAACGAAGCGGAGGACGAACGAGGTGACACACAACACACTCGCCCGCGGACGGAACGAAGGGGAAAAGAAAGAGGCGGTCGCTCCGCCGGAATCGTCGCGCTCGGTGCGATAGGGCGAAGCGATACGGGGCCGCCCGCGTCGGCTGGTTGGGTGCTCGAAGGCTGCGGCCGAGGAGTAAAACAAAAACAACGCAACCCAACACTCGCCGATGCCAGGCGCGTATGAGCCGGCCACGACCAGGAACGTCGGCAGCCGCCGCCTCGAGGCCGTCGTGCCGCCGCTGCAGGCGAGCTTGGGCGCAAGAGGCCGGCTGCCTCAGACGACGGCGTCCCCGGGCTCTCTCTCTCTCTCACTCCGAGCACACACGCTCTCTTTCCCCGGGGCCATCCTTCTCGCCCACCTCTCCAATGGCATGCATGGTAAATAAGGTATTTCCCAACGGGCGCCCGTGACTCACGCTCGCCCAGCCCACCTCGTACTTCGCTTTGGGCAAATTCAGGGAGAGCCCCGCCGTTTGCACAACACTTCGCCGGTGGCGGCAGCGATAGCGCGGTTCCTGCGCCGAGGTTCGAGCGCCAAGCGGGCGATCGCGCGCTCCCGGACGACGCCGCCGAGAGCGGGGCGAGCCAGCCTGCGCGCAGCGCGAGCGAGCTTTCGGGCGCGTGCCGCCGTCCACTTGCCTGCTGCTGCTGCTGCGAGTCGTGGGAAGGCCTGCTCCTCCTCGACGTGGCACGGCTGGGCCCGCGGTGCGCGAGCCGAGGCTCGTGCTGGGCTCGGGGACGCGGCGCAGTATCCGAACTTCGGCGGGGGCCTCGGGGTCGCACTCATCGTCGCCGAGCACGGCCACCACCGACACCATTCACGATGCGCGGCGCCAGGGATAGCCCTCGTCGTCGTCGTAACGCGCACGCACACGCACCACCGCTGCCGTCGCAGCAGCAGAATGCCACAGATTTACAAACAACCTTGAGCGCTGACGTCATAGGAAAGCCCGTCAGCGGCGGCGCACGAGGGAAAAAAGGGGGGCGCAGCAGCCTCCGCTGGAAATAATACGACGACGCCCGCCCGGCGCCATGTCCATGTTTACAGTCGCGAACGGTTCGCCACGAACCCGTCTGCGCCGCCGCCTGACCAGCGCCTGATACGCGCGCGCGCGGCCGTGGCGCCATCTGGTCTAACGTTGCGCAGACGCACCGGCGCCCTGTGTAACGTCGACCAACAAAGGCGCGCTCACCTTGAAAAGGCCTCGCAGGTGCGTCGCCAGGTAGGTCTGGCGTCGCTAGGGTTTGGATAGCGCAGCCGTAGCTGAAATCTAGACTTAGTGGTGAAACTGGGCTATAACGCACGAACAACCTAGTGAGTGAACGTGTGTACATTAATCGGTTGTCCTGACACCTGGCCTTAAAAATATAAACTATTTTCTTTTTTCTTGCGCGTGTTAGGACCGGTTTACGTATCATATAACAGTCGCTCAGCGGCACCTTAGCCTACACTTTTAGAAAGTTTTCTACACTCTAAACGAGGTCAAGAACTTGGCGTCACGCTTGGAGTTCACTTTGTGTCTCGCACTATTATAGTGTCTATGGCGGGCCCCGAGTGGTGACGTCAGGTGCTCCGCGCAACCGTGCTCCGCGCCGCTGCTCCCTCGCTCTTTCGCTGCGCACGTCCTTGTCTGCAGCGCGCAGCCACGGCGCTGTGTGGCGTGTCTCGCGAGGCGTAAACAAAGAAGAGAAAGAAGAAAAGAAGGGAGTGGGGGTTGACTCGGCGGCGCCGTGGGCGCGCAGCCGCGTAGCAGCTCCCGGAAGAATCGGGCGCTGCCGGCCATGCAAAGGTCGGGGGACGTCCGACGGCGCGTTGGCGCCGGCGCGCGACCGAGTTGTCGATCGAAACCGCCGCAGGACCAACGCATATTCGCATGTTTGCGCCTGCAGTTAGTAGTCGGTGGCCGTTTTATTTTCGGGAAAAGCGCCGTCTGCGCGCTCGCGAAAGCGGGCAGCGCGCTATCGGCACTTCGGCGCTAGCCGCGAGGGGAAGCCCGCAATAGCGGGGCTGACGTAACGCGGGCGTCACGGGCAAAATAAAACAAAGTAAACGCGCGTCAACGAGACCCCACGCTGTCGTGCCGCGGCCGAAAACAGCGGCAGCAGTGTACGGGTAGCGCGAGAGGTGAACCGCTTTCGCGTATGTGCGCGCGCGCTGCCTGCAGCTGTGGCATCCAAAGCCGGTTGGGTTGGGCACGGAAGAGCCTCGGCTTCTACGAAGACGGCTGCGTCCCCCTTGCTGATTGCGGGACGCCGCTCGTGACTGCGGATATCACGCGTTCTCTTTCTGCTTTCCTTTCTGACTGGGCGCGTGGGAGCACTACATATTTTTATATCGACGTCTAGACGGGCAGCTGCCACCACACGGTTCCGCGTCCGTTGGTGGTGACGCACAACTGCGGTCGGTCGCTTTCGCGGGGGTGAGTATAATGCGGAGGATTACTTCACAATCTAAGCGTAAAGAGGACAACCTGGTGCGCTCTCAGACGCGCGCGTCAATGCCTGCGCGCTGTGTTGTTGCGCGGTCGTGATGCCGGCCGTGGCGCGCAAACGGCCCAGAACCGACGCCAGCTGTGAGCTCGCGGCCTTGTGACCAATACCGGAACGCGCCGTAATAGCTCTCCAAGTTAGAAGCGGCTGGATGATCTCAACGCTATTAGGTTTCCTTGAACGCAAGTGGTGTCGCAACTACGACGCATGGTGCGTGGCAGCACCGCTTTCTCTCTCCCTCTTCTTCCTTCTGAATCCCGTTCCTTACTGTATGGTTCAGGTGTAAAGAGCGTGCAGTAGTGGGGGAGGGTCGTCCGGATAATTTCGACCACCTGGGGATCTTTCACGTGAACTTGCAGTCGTATGCACCCGACGGGCGCCTTTGCGTTTCGGCCCTGGCATCGGAACGCGGCCGTCGCGGCCGGGTTCCGGTTTCGAACCCGGCCGCGACGGCCGCGTTCCGATGCAGGCGAAACGCAAAGGCGCCCGTCGGGTGCATACGATGCAAGTTCACGTGAAAGATCCCCAGGTGGTCGAAATTATCCGGAGACCTCCACTACTGCAGCTCTTTCTTCCTTTCTTTTTTCACTCCCGCCTTTATCCTTCCCTCAAGGCACCATCGAGAAGTAAGTCGGTTACTGCGTCTTGGCCATCATGTCAAGCAGCCGTCATGACGGCCCCGTTTGGCACAGGTGGTCGAAATTTATCCCAAGCCGTACACAGCGGCGCCTCTTTCTCTTTTTGTTCTGTCACTCGTCTTCTATCTCTTCCCTCATGGCGCGGCTTAGGTCCCTCCACTCCCGCGATATGTGTGAATTATGTACCTTTCCTGACCTCAAAACCTATTTATTTTCGCGGCGGGGAGCCGTCCTTCGTGCGCGATGTAAAACAAGCCAGTGGCCTTCACTCGGTATTATAACCGCCAGTAAAGTTAATGGGGCCTTTACACTGCTGAGAATGGGAAGAAAACTGTCGCGATATTTACGTTACACGCAAATGAAACTCCATTTCCTGCGCGAGTAAATATCGCCACTTTATTTTCGGCTTCCTTTGACGTCAGTCAGTCAGTCAGTCAGTCAGTCAGTCAGTCAGTCAGTCAGTCAGTCAGTCAGTCAGTCAGTCAGTCAGTCAGTCAGTCAGTCAGTCAGTCAAACTTTATTTGCCAAAGGGTGGTAGCTTGCTCCCCCGTGGGCCTCAGCCTAAGCCGAGTGCCCTGGGTTGGGCTACCGGGCCAGGGACGGTGCCTTTGGTCGGTCATAGCCTCGGCCGCCAGGCTGATGAGTTTTTTTCTGCGCAGCGGGATCCTCGCTTCGCAGCAATAGGATCGGATAACTTTGTTGAGCTCTAGTGCAAGTGCTTTTATGCGGTTCAGATGAGTCCATCTCCGCAACGGTCGGTTGGCCCTATTCCAGGGCTCCGCTGGATGCTGCCGTCAGCTGAGCTCGCCGTATCAGACCGATCTGGTCATCGCGGCAGTCGCTGGAGAGCGTACCCTCCCATTGCTCCGCACTTGGGTTTGGTATAATTGGAGCGACGTCGATTTTTTAACATGCCCATGATATGGGATAAAGTGTAGGATTTTCATGGCACCACGGAAACTTGTTTTCGTTAAGTTTGGGGTGGATTTTACTTAGTGTTTTTAGGTTTGGATATGGCACCGTTTATGTGACTCCATGTGACAGCCTCTTCTTTGTTTAACGATTTGTCCGGTTGTGGGTACCGCATCCTGCTGCCTTTGTAGTTGTTTAGTATGGCCGAGTATTCCTGAGGTACTGCCAGGGATTCTTCAAGGTCGTTGACGTTGGATGGTAGGTAGTTTGTATATCCTCGAGCTATCCTGTCCACCTCTCGGTTTCCTGGCACTGCCGTGTGCCTCAGTACCCAGATTATCTTATGTTTGATCGGTTCTGCATCTCTCTGTTGTGCCTTGCAGTCTACAGAGCGGAGTATGCGGAGCGTTCTATGACCGACTCTGCCGCTAAGATAGTTGCGGCAGGCTGCTTGTGAGTCAGTAAGAATTGTCAGTGACCGCCCATTCCGATAGTCTTCCGCGGTCGCTAGAGCGACGGCCGCCTCTTCAACCGCGGCTATCGTGCATTCTTGCAATCAGGCGCTGGTAATCACGTGTAATTCCGAGTTTACTCCTGTTGTCACTGCGTTGTTGGTGTCTTGTCTCCTGGTCATGGCGTATGTGGCAGCGTCCACGTACACTGCTATATCCTGGGATGCGCGTGTTCTCTGTAAGCGGTCGGCCCTTGCCTGTCTGCGGTCTTTGTGGAGGTTGGGGTCCATCTTTCCTTGGTATAGGTGCCACCCTGAGCGTGCTGCGGTACTCATTGGGGAACGTTTCGGTTCGCAATTTTTCCCGAATTTGCTCGCTGTAGCCCAGTTTCTTTAAGAGAACTCTGCCGAAGCCAAGATTCTGGGTACTTGTAGTAAGCCTTCATCGCAGAGGACAGCTTTTAAGGTACTTTTCGAGTTCTTAAAGGACTCGGCACTGAGTGCAAAGTTGTGAACTATCAGTATGTGCCCTGTGTACCCTGCAAGTAATGGTCAACGGACATGTGGAAAAATGACCATCTCCCTTTGGTCTCTCCCCTTTCTATCTCTCCCTCCGTTCCCCTTCACACGTGTGGGGTAGCATACCGGGCACTGCCTAGTTAACCTCCCTGCCTTTCCGTTCGCCTTTCTCTCTCTCTTTCTGCCAGTGGAGGTCTGGTGCATTCTGCGCATTTGGGCGACGTGCTCAGCTTCCCGTAGTTCTTCGAACGAGTAGTGCAGTCCTAAGGCTAAGAGCTTGTCAGTTGACGTGTTATGGGGTAGTCGAAGCGCGGTTTTATACGGTTTGCGTAAAATCGCGTCCGGCTGTTGTGTTTAACCGTTGATACGGTTGTAGTACGGGAGACTGTACGTCGCCCGCCACTAGGCTCCTGACAAGCTTGAGTGTGCCTTCTTCGCGCATGCCATGACGTCTGTGTGAGACGCGTGTAATCACGCGGGCCACCTGCAGTGTAGATGCCTTTAATAGCGCAAGGGTATGAGTACACCGTTGATTTGACTGTATCCGTACATATCCCTAGGACTCGTATGAGTGTCTTCTCTGGTATTGATTCTCCTTCGAGGTAGACTTTTAGTCGAAGCTGTTTTACTGGTAGGGACTGTTCGGCTCTGTTCCCTTCTCCACACCCGTAGGAGCTCAGATTTTTTTTTTTCGGTCGAGCGCACTAGCCCTCTTGCTTTGACGTAGTTTTCCAATCCGGTGGCTGCTTCTTGCAGCCGATCCTCTTTCGCGCCGAGTGAGCAGCAAATCGTTCCAGGCTGTTTCATGATTTTACTCCGCAGCACCTGGGGAGCTGCCACATTCTATAGTTATTTGTGCCAAAGTACCTTTACTTCCACAGTATTTACATACCTGTCCTCTAGGAGGAGGATGACGAAGTGGAAAGGCAGGGAGGTTAACCAGAAGATTAATCGGCTTGCTACACCACACGGGGGGCAAGGGTTTAGGGGATAAAAAATGAAAGAGAAAGGAGACTCACAATGAAAAGTCAGCTTTCGTTAAAGTCACAGCCCTCTCCTCTACCTTGTGCTGATTCTATATACCCAAGATTTCTGGCGAAAAGTACGTGTTCGTTTGTATCTTCCTGCAGGCCATTGCTTCCTTTACTGAGAGCGATTTGCCTGGCGGTGGTAATTTCCTTCTATTGAGTCTGCAGCCTTCCGTGATTTTTCGGTATGTTACCGGGGTTTCTCTTAGGTTTTTGCATGCTGTCTGCTCCATCGTTGCCCGGAGGTTAGTTGCTCGGGCGAGGATGTGCGCTGCTTCGTTCCGTCTGACGTTTTGATGGGCCGGTGTCCAGATTAATGTCCTGGTTCTCTCCCTATTCAGACCTCTGAGGATGCGTTCTGCCTCCTTACAGAAGCGGCCTTTGCTGTAGTTGAGTAGTACTGTTCTGCTGCCGCCGATTATCTCTCTTGCGCGAGTTTTTAGGTATTGGGGGGATCCCGAGTAGCTCCCTCTGTGTAGAGTCCAGGCGGACTTTCTCGTCTTCTCCGTCCGGTGCTAGGCCTACCATCCTTAGTATGGTCCTGCCTGCTTTGGTGCCACTCAACCTCTCCATTTGTGCTGTTCTTACTCTCTCTCTGATTTATGTCCATCTATTATTTACTCCTAACTCCTCTAGTCTTTGAGTTGATGTTTGCACCGGGAGTTTGAGTGCCTTCGTGATACAGTCTCTGAAGTCACTCCCACTGCTATGACGTCACGGCAGAGAGACGGCAGCTGCTAGCCCCAGAAATTCGTTCTATGCCGCAACCCACAGGTGCCTAAATGGAGCCAAAAAAGGCATACCAAGCAAAAGATCACTAACTGTAAACGTGCAGAATCGCGCGCACAGCGCGTTACCGACGATGTCACGCGGTTTCCAGACCATTAGAGGAAGGACATGCAGATGCCAACTGTATTAGAAAATTGTTTTGAAGCGAAAAGCTTCACAACGCGCGTCAGAGCCGAGCTTCGCGTGAGCCGAACTGGTGAGTTATGCGCATGCGCGAACACGAGTGACGTCACGCGCCACGCAGGTGGTCGCTCCTCGCCGCCGCCGCAGCCGTCGCCTGACCTTTCGGCGCAGTCGCGCGCTACTGCACATGTGCGTCATGTGCATGCGCAAGGAGGCTATATAATGCGCTTGCCAGGGAATAGGCGTGCGCACTCGGCATGGAAGGGAAGGAGAGTGCGGCTGCTGCTAGACGACTCAGAAAAGCTGAGAAACTGAAATCGTCCGATCCAGAAGTACTCGCTTGGGAGTTGGCTGCACAACAGCGAAAAAATGATAAAGCCAAAGCTAAACGTGCGGCCGAAACGCCTGAACAACGGGAAATACGCCTTGCTGCACGACGTCGGAAAGCCGAAAAGCGTGTCTTGGCCGCATCTTCAGCCAAGCGAGTGAGGAAGATGAAACAACAGAGTCAGAAGAGGAAAATCCCAAGGCTCGCGGTTACAAGCTTTTCGCTTGCATATCCAGGCTTAACCAGAGCTAAGCCACTGCCTATTTTTTTTTCCTCTTGGGCTGGCCTTTCAAGCTACTGATATTCTTTGTAAATTTGATAAAATGTGCCTCAGAGCCCCTTTAAGCCCACTGCAAGAAGTCTGCTCCCAGTTGTCCCATCACCCCTTTGTGCTTACATACACGGACCTCTAGAATTTCGCCTCCGTCGAAATTCTATAGGCCCGTGTACCACTGTGTAGGGTAGCCCACGTACTGTGCGATGTCAGTGCACGTTAAAAAACCCAGGTGGTCGAAATTTCTGGAGCCCTCCACTACGGCGTCCCTGATAGCCTGAGTAAGTTTAGTACGTTAAACACCAATAAACCCATAAAATAAAAAAGAAAGAACTAGACCTCCACTTCTTCATTGTACAAGAAGGGCTGCTGCACATCGGCACGTTCGCTGCACGGTCGGGAGGTAGAGTGTTTTTTTCGGCCCCTAAAAAGTTGAGCTATTTGTGCACGAAAGATCTGACAGAACCCAAAAAGGCGGTTGGTTGTACAAAAAAAAACATAAGAATAAATTTGTGAAAAGCATTGAAAATGTCGTTCATCAGATACTTCTTTCCTGCGGGAAGCAACATGTAGGACAAACAGGCAGATGCCTGAATAATAGGCTTCGGGAGCATGGGCGTGACGTTTAGGACATGTGTGGGAAAGGCTTGTCCGCCCCGGCATTGCCGTGTTCGTCATAGCATTCCGCTCCTCAAAAATGTGTGGTTTTCAGAGTGGACAAAAACCACTTAACACGGGAGATCATTGAAGCTGAATGGATTGCCCTGTTGGAAGACGGTTGTGTGAATAGCCCTTCCGTTGCATTAATTGTCGCCAAAGGAGCTTGCATATCTGGCTAATGCGCTTTGCTAGCGCATGATGTGATGGTGCATCTGTGATAAGTCGGTGCATAAAACCACCCTTCCCTTTGCAGAATAAATCATTGTTGGAAGTTAGCGCTGGGTGTGTCTGTATCTCTGAGTCCTTGTGGTTTTTGCGCTACGTTTTCTACCCTTGAAATAAACCAACAAGCCCAAGCGTCTACTCTTCTTGGTAATACCGTTCGGTTCGTAAAAAAGAATAAAAAGCTGTGCGATACTGTAATTATAGGAGGACGCCGCCTTCTTTGCTTTGCCGCCTGCTCTCGACCGCGCGGACGTGGCCGCCATGCCAGACATCTCGATGTCCCTCACACGCCGGCTATTCCCATGGCATGACAAGCAGCTGAAGTGGCGTAAACCATCGACCAGACGACAGGGACGTGAGGACCGCGGGGAGAATAAGTGGACTGAGCTCCACGCGAGCCGACCGAAACTCTAAAGCCCCAACTCGATGGACACATCCTACGCGTACCGGCGGAGCGCCTACGCGCACGGGCGTACGCTGGATCCTGTCTGCGCATGCGCAAAGCGCGACGCGCGCGCAGGCGCGAGCAGGGGCAGATATCTGTCCATGTCAGATATCCGCGCCTGAGCGCGCGCGCTTGTGCGCGCGTCGGAAGCGGGGTCCGGTTTACAACAATAGGAGGACGGCGGGAGCTCTCGGGGACTCTTTTCTTTATGGCTTGAACCTATCCCAGGTTCCTGGAACTTTTCTTCGCGGTTTAAGTTGTCCTTTCAGCGCCCCCCAAATCCCCTTTCTTCACGCTTGAAATTCCTTCGGTCGGCTCGAGAGGGAGAACGCCCCAGCACAGGGAGCATGGAGGTGTATGACTTTTTTCGACGCTTGGCACGGCGCGGCGCTGGGCGCGTAGGCGCTCCGCCGTACGCCTAGGATGTGTGCATCGAGTTGGGGCTTAAGGTCGCCTGCGCCTCCGCTCGCAGTATTATCGTTCCGAAATCAAGATGTGACGTCAGACACCGCAGCGACTGTTAGGAGTCGAACTTCAGGCCCTTCAGGAGTTGCAGTCCTTGATGGAACATCGGCCACTGGACCTCCATCTCAACGGAGGTTTGCAGTGGAGTGGAAGCTGCGAGCGTGAGGCGACTTCTTCCTGCCATATGAGGTTGGCTCGCGAGAGCTGCACTTGTGGAGGCCGCCGCCTCGCGCTTCTGTCTTCCACTCCGCTGCGGACTGCCTGTGGTGTGGGCCAGTGGTGAAAAGACTCGGCAAAGGCGCTGAAGACTTCAAGAGGCTAGCCGCCTCCAGCACCATGTCGCAGATTGCGCCAAGGATTTAGCTGCACAATCCGCAGGATCGCCTCAGCACAGAGTGGTGGGGGCTCCGTAAATGCATGCTGCAGAGAGTGCGTTTCAGAGACAGCGTTAACCGAACAGTTTGTTTAGCTGATAACTTTAGACCTCATGAAGCGCCCGTAGTAGGCCTGTATGTGCCGCACTGACCTCTACCACCTAGTTCGGCATGGCACAGAGTACCGCAGGGGACGCGACAAGCTTGTTGCCAAGCGTGGTTTTCCCACCGACGAGAAGGAATTCGAGCACTGACCAGAGCCGGAGCAAACGGCATCTGGGAAGATATTGACAAATATGCTAAGTGACCTCTAAAAAACAGTGTAGAGCAAGGCTAGACCACCAAAGCCGTCCCCCATGTATCTGATAGGTCCATATTTTTCCCTTCCTTGACAACCCAATGCCCCAACAAACGGCCTCGAGCCTTCCTTTCCAAATAAATGGTTCATTCATTCATTCGCTCAGTCATTGTCTCTTTGGATTTTGTTTTGTGTCGCATTCATTTTTATTTTGTGTCGCATTTTATTTCTTGTTTTCCCTTCATGTTGTCTGTGTGCACTTAATGTTTGAACGTATCCGTCTTTATTTTTGAAAATCCAGGGGCCTTATTTCAGTGTTGATTTTAAAACGAACATTTCAGTTTTTTCGGCGAATACCATTTTCTACGGATGAAGTGCGGCCTTCTTTTTTTCGATCATGTAATGTAGAGTTCCTGTACCGTCAAAAGTCGCTTCATATTTTGGCCACTTTGTTGCCATGGGAAGTAAATTTATCAGTGATAACGCATATAATGGTGGTACACATACAGCTGTGCTTCTGAAAGGAAAGTAAATGATATCGCCGTTTAAGAAACCAGCTGAAGTTCAGTTACTGTACTTTGAATAAATAAATTAGAAAAATCAGTAACTTATCGAGAACCCAAGAACGATGCATTTCTCCTTTTTTCTTCTGTATGGGCGATCAGGAGCGGTGCTCAAAGGCCTCCTGTCGCTTGATCACTAAGCGACGATGAAATAATTTCATTGTTGAGGCATCCTATAGATGACAGTTAAAATCTGTTTCAACTCGGGCATCAATAAAGGATACTGAAGTTTTGCGACAAAGACCGATTCCTTTCGAAATGAACCTATCTATACTCCGTTTCAGCAAGCAAAGCTTCCAAAGCTAGACCGCCTGTTCGCACAAGCAAAGTCCGCGCCCAAAAAGTAGTTTGCCCTACAACCGAAGTAAACAAAAGCATATTTCATTGCGACATATTTTAAGTGTCGCGAATGGAAATCTCCTGGACTTCGCTTTACATCTTGCTGCATTTTCGTCCTCAAACTCACCAAGACTTCGAGAAGTAAGAATGTCTTTGGCGGTCTTATGCACGGCAGGTAGGGCGAATCGCCCTTACTCCATCCGCGCCTAAAGAGTAGTTCACATTGAGTGAAAATTATAGACGGAGAGTTCAAGTCCTCAGCTCCTCCCAGCGTCGACCGTAATTTTCAGTGCTTCCACTTCGTTTTATACCGCTCTTTGTTTTCGTTCTAACACTCACCGAGTTTCCGAGAAGAACGAATGATACATGGCGGAGTAATATGGCTTCGCGGACACACGACTTCAGCACACTTCGCTGCGTTTCCTGGTATGTATGAAACGGAGCATAGTGAAGGAATGGTATATTTTGCACGAAAGGAGGTTTGTGTTTTCATCAATGAGGAGTGCAGAAGTTAGATACATTGCTTCTCGTGTTGCAGCAGTCCTTCGAACGATTTATCCACTGACTCTTGTCGGTTGTGACCCCCCCGAATAAAAGAGAAAACGTGAAACTAATAACGAATGGGATTGCCTTGGTGGCCACTTCAGTGTTGTGCCTGTATTGGTTTGATCTTGAAAAAAAATTCGTCAGGACTCCCAGTTCCATTATGTGTTGGCAATGCGATAGCGTTAGCAGCTGTTTATGCCTTTAATGCAAGTGACGTCATCGCCGGTTTGACGTCACCTTCGTGACGTCACTTTCCTCCAGCCATTGGGCGAATTTTACGACCGACGACGGATTTTGGCCGCCTAGGGCTTCTAATGCTATTGCATTAATACTACACTCCCCGACATTTGACCGAGGCATGTTTTGGGTGCGCGCGTCGGGGAGGAAGCATGACGTTTCCATAACTGTGTCATTTCAGTGTCGTCAAATTTATTTATTTATTCGTTTAGCTCTAAAGGACCTCAAAAGCATGGTATTACGTAGGAGCGGAGGGGTGGGGGAATCAAACATCTTAACAAACGAGACATATTTTAGGAAGAACAAGTTAACCAACGAAAAATACCCGTTTGTGATTAAAACTTAATACATTAGGACAAAAAAAATCGCTGCACATTTCTCTCACTGCGAATGAGATCTTGAATATTTTTTATGTGAGCTTCAGTATCTATGTCCGATGGAAAACTATTCCTTTCAATAACGGTGCGAGAAATGAATGAGTTGACATAAACCTGTGAGTGGCACTTAAAAGGGGTCGTGACATCATTTTTCAGATTCAAGCTGTTTATTGCACGCTGTTCACTATCGATCTGGAAACAACTGGACAAAATATGAGCTCATTTGGTGCTGCGAGTAATTTGTAATTTAATTTGTGAAAGTTTTCCTGAGCCATGTGGAAGTCAGTCAACACGGGCAAACCACGTTACGACATAGACTGACAGTCACGTGCTTGCTCGCGACTGAACAACTGAACTGCGGGTAATTAGCTTAAGGGAGTGAGTTGTTCTTTGTTCAGGATTGGAGTGGGGTGAGGCGAAGGGGGAAGTTGGAGCGGAACAAAGGCAACAAAGGCCCGTGACCTTCCCTTTTCTATGCAGCTTCTGCCCGACGACCGGACCTGAGTAGGCGCACGCACTCAATATTGTATCAGACGACGCTGCCAGCCTATGACGTCCCTCAGGATGCTTCAAAATGTCCGTGGCTGCCAGGTGGAAGAGATTAGAGCCGATAACGTCAAAATACTCTAGCTCGAATGCGCGCTTAGAGCCCTACTTATTTTTTAACACAATGAAAATAACGCGAACTTCCCGAAGGACGCAGCAAGGGAAGACGAGACACATGGCTGATGTGTCTCGGTCATGACATGGTATGCCAATGATTTGTTGGTAGACCATATCATGACCCCCTTAACGGTTTTAACTTTCTAATGATGATCTCGGCGTGGAAAGATGATACGGGGTGACAAGAAATTTCACAGCGAGTGCTGTACTCACGATTTTTTCCCCGTCTCTCTCGTCGATGTTGTTGGATGCTGATGTTGACGTGGAGTGGTAGAGGGCGGATTTCTTGAGTGCCCCTGGGGTACTTCGCGACTCGTGAGTTCGCACAGGTGTGCAGGTCTTCTGGTGGTGGGACACTTGGAGGGCCTTCCTCAAGAAGTTATTTATTACAATATGTACACAACTGGTTTACATATGACGAAATATGTCGGCCTCTACGCTTTAACTAAAAATATGACTTCGAACTTCCTCGACTCCGGACCACCGCAGGCCACTACACGGCCAACGTCTCCGGCCGCCGCTCAGGGAACTCGCGTCTCCAACTCCGCGGCCACGGGACCACCACCGGCCGCACAGAACCGATCTGTCCAGCTGCCAGACCACCAACCTCCCGCGCTCTTCTTTACGCGCACCTATTCCGTTGCATTGCCACCAAAACTCCATCCTCAGCCAAATAGACAATCCTCCCACCAATACTTACTCGTTAGACAAGAGATGATTTTCCCGCCATCTTTCAGACTTAAGATGTCACAACAAAAATTACACAATATCAAACATATTCCTTGCTATAAGCCGCCGTGGCTAACTATAAGGTACTACAACGAGAAGAGACAAACACAATATCAAACACATGTGTAGCTGTTAGCCGCTCTGGCTTAGGGTGTCTCGATGGCCAGCGCCGCTTTCAAGGTGAAGACACCGCTCTCGACGGCGGCATGTTGGGTCCCACTCTCCCGTTCGGCTGCATTGAGCGCAGTGCGGCGGCAGTCCGTTTCGAAGAGGAAACTGCCGCTACCGCATGGAATTTCACAAATTTGGGGTCCTGCTAAGACAGGGTGGTGCCAGAGATTGTTTAGAGAGTGAATGTCAGTTAGTTACGCTAAAGTGTATCATCTTTCGCAGCTAGTCTGCCGAGGAACTCGCCGCCTTGTGGACAGTCGTCACATTCACACAACGGGTATGGCGTACTCCAGTTCAATATGTTGATTCGGATATCAAGCCACCCGGATCCAACAATCGCTCGGCTACTGATCCGGATCGGCGCTCGGCTAGTGATCCGGAGTACTCGGGTTCGAACCCGAGCGCGGCGGCCGCGTTTCGATGGAGGCGAAACGCAAAGGCGCCCGTGTGCTGTGCGATGTCAGTGCACGTTAAAGATGGTGGTGGTGGTAGTGGTTTTTATTAAAATAATAGTAAAAAGGAAGGAAAAGAGTTTTGCTAGCCCCGGCATTTGCCATCGATACTGAAGCACCTGAGCTGGGGCAGCGGAAATAAAGGATAGCAGGCAGAATGGATAAATGAAATGAAAGCGGTGAGGGGACAGGAAGAGAGGATAGGGGTAGAAATAATATGTACAAACTATCTCTGAGGCTGACAAAGGTAGGTTGCGCAGATCAATATTGAAGTAAGTTTTGTTTTAAAACCAATAGTGCACTTTTATCACACAAGGAAGGCAGGCAAAAGACAACCTGAATGTTGGAAGCAAAGAAAACGGATGCTTGGCGGCGCTACAGGCGGCCAGGAGAGTTTCGATTTGTTATGGCTCTTCGCGCCTATGAGCTCTGTGTGCCCCGTGGTTTTGGTTTTGACGCGCTTCGATTTACAAGCGCCGAACAGCAGAGGAACTCCAAGTACCGCTTCAAGTGCTAGTCAAACTTTGAAGGAGCCTGTTAAGGAGTGCGCAAGCTCTGCGCCGAACAACGCTTACGAGAGCGGACCCAGCAGCCCGACGAGACATTCACTACAGGCTTGTAAGATGAGTGCCACGGTCGATGCAAAGCTATGATGGCACGATAGTCGGTGATCGTACAAGGCAGCACTTGTGTATTCGCACGCTTGCCCGGCGAAACATTCCTGGCTGTGCCAGTCAACTTCAAACTACTTAACGGAAATCGTTTATCAGGGACGGGAGACAAGGTACAAGGCAGTTCAGAAAAATTGCTGATGGCCTAGCTCTGTTAGGCCAGGATATACCTAGCGAAAGCGAGGAGATTTCTGCATAAGATGAGTGCATTCACTAGATGCGCCTTTATTGACGGCTGTAACTTGAGCCATCGTGGCGGAGCGGTAGCGTTTCCGCCTCAAATGCCGAAGGCCCTGGTTCGATCCCGAACCTCGGCACCGGACTTCTTTTCTTTTATTTAGTGAGTGGGCAGGGCGTTTCAGTGGCTCCCATGGATGCCGCCGCTGAATACGTTGGTTAGCGGTTAAGCGCAGGCTCTGTTAAGGCGCGTTTATGCTGTGGCGAGGCACGCGCGCGCGCTGCACGGCGAAGTCACGTCGGTCAAAGCGAGACTATACTCCAACTGCGCTTGACCGCCGACGCGTTCGGCGGCTTCGGCGCACTCTGACCGCACTGGCGGGGAGACTTGGAGCATGTCTCTATTTTGCGCCGAGTGCGCCAGCCGCCGCCGGCCCGGCCGGACTGATTTGGCTCCGCGGCGAGGTGCGCGTTGTGACGTTATTCAATAGCTGCGGCAGTTGGGCGGAGCTGTTCTCTTCGAGCTCGGCTAATTTAATCCATTCGCAGTACACGTCTAAAGGTACATGAAAGTGGGCGAGAGAGCCCGATCCAGTGGACCCATTGGATTTAGCGGAAGCCGTTGAAGAGTCGTGCGCCGGCCTCAGTTTCATGCCGCCGACTTTAAACGCGACCGCCCTTGAGCACCCATCCGTTTTTTTGTGGCAGAAAAATGAATAAATAGCTTGGCCCTTGCAACCGTGGGAGACCTCGACGCCGCCTGCTGCGCCGTGCAACCGCGCCGTTCAAGGAATCACAATCTGTTGGCCCCAAAGCCCCGGTCAGCCTCCGATGGGCGCAAGGCGCCGACCTTGTCCTGGCCCCTTGCGACTCCCCGCACTGGGGTTATGATATTTAGTTTGCAACGGCTGCTCTCTGAGGAAGGGGGAAACGACCCGCCGGCGCCTAACCTAACCGTGCTCCCTCAAAACCATCGCACGCTCTCTGGGGTTGATGTCGCTGAAATGCAGGCCAGAGTTTTTGCGAGAACTACGTCGTCGGGTTCGGGAACGGGATCCATCGTAACGTTGGTAAGACGCCGGTGCAAACGTAAACGAATCGACGGTAGCGACCCCCGATAGATGCCTTCAACGTGTGGCGGCGGTAGCTTTCATTTCGGCAGCTGCTAGACCGCATCGCTAGCCACCAGAAATCACGGAGTCTGCGTTTACGTCATGTATCACGTCACTCTGTCCTGTGGCGTCATAAGAGTTCTCCATGTCGTTATAAGAGTTCTCGAGTTTGAATCGGAGCGGGGGGAAAAAAATTTTCAACTTCGAATCCAATTTTCTTTGAAATAAATGCATCTTTCGATCCCGTACAAGCGTCAACAAACCCATGAAATGCCGAACTATCAGATATTGCTAACAAAAAAATTTTGATAGGGTTCTCCTCAGTGTCCCTTTAAGGCGCGGTTCGGGTGTCCGCTTATATATATGTGAGGCCGTTACTGCGTTATTTCCTTTCCTCAAAAACCAATTTTCATTTAATTTTTTTCTCCCGATTACAGCCTCCTCGTTACACACCGTACCTTCAGCACCACGCTGTCAAAAGTTGGATGTTTTGTCCACGAGACCCGAAGCACATGAACTGATGACGTAGGCAGGGAAAGCTAACCGTCCCGAAGCTGATGGCGCCAGGGGCAGGCTACGGTAATAACCTACCAGGCCACATCACAATTTGCCGAGCGGATCCTTCAGAACTGAGAGATAAAGACGTTTCCCGGTAAAGCAGCAATATTATTTAGGCGCTCCCGCTGGCTAGCGAGTATGTGAAACTCTCGTCGCTACAATTTGTTCAGTTTATTATTTTCTACGCGTAGACAACACCCTTCGAAGGGAAACTCAATAGTCTGCGTGATTTTGCAATGGAAGAACCCAAGGGAAGCCGCTGAGGAAACATGAGCATTTGGTTTCAGACGTGTACACAGCTGTCCACCTCAGAGAAATGTGGCGACCGTTTGGAGGAGAAATTTGCTATTCGTATTGCGTGGAATTTCCTCCCAACGAGGCAGTAACAAGACAAAGGGATTCCAGAGAATGTTGGAAAAGCGGGTGTTAACTGTGCAAAAATAGTTATATTTTGCAGGTCATCCTCCGCGCTGCTGGCATACCCGAGAAGCTTGCGGCCTTGTGCACAGTCCCCACATTCGAACCACAAATGCAGCTTAATTCTACGGAATTCGACGACCCTGGTAATCTAAATTACGACTACGAAGGAAGAAAACAACCGGCTGTCTTTTTTCAGTGCAGCCAGTCACTGCGGAACAAAACAGTCCGCCATAACGTTTCGACCGCCGTGTAGTCTGAGCGATTGCACCGTGCATAATACACACTCCGATGTGCCAGAACATTATTGCCACGAGAGAAACAACTATGCACTGCCTATTTCCAGTTCAGTCGCATTATTTCAGCCGCCACGAAACCGCGTACAAGCCACGCCACACGCATAGCGCGCTGTACGCGACCGGCGCGTAGGACCCAACATGTCCCTGCGAGGGGGAAACGGCGGGGCGGGGTGATACAAAGGGTGTCCCCACCCTGAGAGCGGAGGGGAGCGGACATCGAGACACAGTACTCTGGCTAGCGAGCAAGAAGGATAAAAAAAAAAGAAAACGCACAGCGCCGGTCCACCTGGGCCGCCCTGTCGCTGTCTCTTGTTTCGGACCAACTTCGATAAGCAAGCCATTCCTCAATCGCTTAAGCGGAGGAAGGCGAGATTCGCGCGCAGCGCTGTTTCGAGAGTGTTTCCCCCTTTGTCGGCGCATTTCCCCTTCGGCGGCACTCCTCACGCTTTACCACGACGTACGCTGGCTGCGTCCTGACAGTGCGACAGCCTTACCTGCTGTCGATGCCTTCACCGGAAGTTACGTAACTTCCCTCCAGCTAATAGGAATGCTCCCGCGTTGTGACGTCACTTCCTTACAGCAAATGGCTAATTATGCCCGACGAGGCCCGTTGGCCCCATGGGGCTTTTAATGCTTGAAAAATTCGTCGCGAAGGAATGAATGGTGATAAAATAATGGAAAAGAGAAGAGTAAACAGTACCTTAAATGAATTAGTGGTTTAAAATATTACAGCTACCACGAGGATAAAAGCCTGAAGCTACCGGCTACCTGTAACCATCTGAAATCAGCGTGTCACGATCATGACTGCTCCTAACCTATAGCTGAAAGCTAACCACATTTATTTGGCCATGTCGATGCTGCCACCAGTCCCAAGCTTCTCAGTCCATGAAGACTTCGCATCTTATGTTGGCTCCTGCTGGCGAAAGTGGCTAACCATTTTTAGGAATTTTCTTGCAATATCAAAGAGACATTCCGGTGGCAAAACTTCAAAAGAAAGATTTTGCTACGCATCGGAAGAATGGCCAATTGTAACCAATGCACACTGGTTGCGCGCGCTCCCAGACACTCTTAAAAGCGTGTGGGGGTAGCGGTCTCGGTCACAGAGATGATGCCCTCGACTCAGCGTGGCAAGCTCTGCCGGAGACCAGCTACCAAGTGGGTAGGGGGTTTGCCGTTTGATGCCCAGCTTTCACCGGTCGCAAGCCAGAGAATGGGTCGGAGCCAAAGGTTCACAAACAAAACAAGATTTATGTAGCAAAGACACGATACAGAGGAATTGTAATCACTGGTAACGGCACGTGCAAAGTCATCTACAAAACAATGAAACACGTGCAAAGTAACTCTAGAGGGAGGCAACATTACAAAGAAAGATCTTGCAAAAAAGTGCACGAACGCACAGAGAGGAAAATACATAAAAAGCCATTTGTTCACCGGGCTCTGCGTCAGTCCGACGATCGGAGAGGTACGATGTAGCCGTCCCGAAGACTGGCATGCGCTACCTCGCTGGTCCGTGGCTGGGCCTCAGAGGCGTCGACCTGGGAGCCGTGCGGGACAGCTTTGTCCAAGCTATAACTATGGCACGGGCTGACCGACGGCGCCAAACGTCATCCCTTATAGGGCACGCCGCGTTTGTTCGTAACTTCATGCCAAGGCGGGAGCGCACATACACAGATCATCGGCAGTACAACGCTCTGTCACACTCCCGACGGGCTCGCGTCGCCATTGGTCAGGCTGAGGAGAGAGAGAGCGGCTTCCTGAAAGCTCACTAAGATGGTGCTGATGAGCAATGAAGCTGGAGGAGCACTATTGCAGCCAGGTTTAGAATAAACGATTGGTGTGCTTACGCGTGTGCATCGTTTCCCCAGGCCATTAGCGTCTCTAAAGGGTACTATACAAAGACAGTGGTGTATGGTTGTCCAGTGATTGAGACAACCAAGGAGGCAGTTACGTAGCTTTCCGTGGAAGCGGTGCTCAAGAAGTCCGAACGTCCGCAGGGGAGCTTCTTTAAAATGTAACTTTCATGGAAATATTTTAGAAAACGAGAATAGCAACCTGACGCGTCATTTAGGCAAATACAAAGACCCAATTTTCGACAACCTTCGGCAGACAATTGGGGACCGCACCAGAGCTCAACGATCTTTCTACGTGGGCGTGTCGCAAAAGTAAGAGACAGTACACTGGAGGGATGTCCTCCCGGCAGTCGGCTTGCCGTACGACGAAGAACTCGGGAGGAAATCAGATGCGGAGGGGAATATCTTGCGACGACTGAAGGAGGATTTTACATCATTTATATCTTCGCTTCTCGTTGTTCCCAGGTTAGCAGCTACGTTTAAGATGTTACAAAATGTTTTCCTCGGTCATATTTTATTGCTACACCGATCACCACGAATTGTCGTCGAGCCATAGGCTTCAATGGACCTCCTGCATGTTTGTAAACAAACGAGGTGGCGCTGCAGTAGCTAGCGAGCTCGTGGTAGGCAAAAGGTCGGGGAGGGGCGTCGCGGATAGGTGTTAAGCGTGCGTTTTCAAGGCTTGTAGGCGCGTTTCCAGTTTCTGCGAATCATAGCAATGGTCGATGCTTCCAACTTAGTAATTTGTCGAAGTACACGAGCTGGCGTTGACCACGTGCGGCCTATAAAGAGAAATAGTTTGCCAATGTGTATTGTATATATGGTTAGTAGTAAACATGTAGAAAGCGTTCCTGCCGTTTATTTATGCGCTAGGCATTGAATAAAACAAGTTTTGACACTCTGCACTAGCCGGAATGATTTTACTTCGGGACAGTAGTGAGGGGAAGTGCTGGCGTTGTTTCGTCGGAGCAGACATGCGCTCATCGTCTGCTGACATAGGTACGTGTCGCGCTGCGCGAAAAGTGGGGACAGCGTCGTGTCCCCGATCTCCTGTCTCGCTTAGCGCTGTTTTTAGCCACATGACCACGCACCAGCCACGCCGACTTGTCCGCTTGTTAAGCTGGTCGATTTGGTGAAAATTTTTGATTTCTAGAATTATTTTCTTTCCTAGCCCTGGAGTCTTGTTTCGTCACGAAAAATTATAGCAAAATATTGAGTACAAACTTATAAATTACGCTTTTTAGAAGTGTGGTCGTCAAAAATTGTGAGGTAATTTCTTTGATTTCAGTGCCGCATTTCTTTGACCAAAGCGAAAGCGAAGAGGCCATAAACGAGGGAATAAACTTTAAGGTTCGTTTTCTGACCTCACATTTTCTGCGACTGGATCACCACTCACCTTCGTAATTCGCATGAAAATCAAATGATTCCATTTGTCGCAAACTATTCCCGAGACGTTGAGGAGCGTAATAAATCTCGATTTTTTTTCCCTACACGTGCAGTTTTGTGTTAGTTATTTTTTGTAAGAAACGTTTTCATGTAACTATGCATGCATAAGTACTGATCATATAGAAAAAGAACTAATCACGTCATCGTACAGAACAGGGCTTTATGTACATGCTGGCATAAAAAAACTGCGCACTATCTACTCAATTATTTGAGACCTTGGGGGGACTTGACGACGGTGTTAATTATAATTACCCAGAACTGCACCAGGTATAGCTATAAATAAAAGGAATGACTGAAACTAGCGTAGGAATTTCATATTTGCACCAATTTTAGTTACATATCGAATGCATGAATAACGAAAACACTTTTCATGCCGCGTCCCCTCTCAGTCTCGCCACGTGTCTGTTAGTAGCACGCCTGCGGCTGCTTCTTTCCAAACAAGCTTCGCGATCACGTATTACCTCATAAAACATGACACATGCATGATGCAATGAAAAAGCATATGGCGTTTAGCACACTTAAGGTACGCTATTCTAAGCACACCAACGCGACCGCGCAAGATTGACACAACTTACCAGACTTCTTTCTACTCGAATGAAATAATTACGTCGTCATATCAAGAAACAGTTTCAAGTAAATACTAAATGCCACAAAACGCGCCATTAAAACATGGTGTGCTATTAACAAAAAAAACGCATTCCTTGAGGGCGAGTGAACCTGTCGGCACCCCGTGCACTCCGGCTCAAGGTGATAAGTACGTGTGCAGCTACATATGTCTTTTTTTTCCTTGAGCAATTATCAGCCTACTATCCTGATGTTCAGGTGAATGAACGCAGTAACTTGCATGCTATTAAGTGCATCGAGTGGCAGTGCCTTTCGACTCCCAGACTTCGCGCTTTACTACCGTGGCCCAATGCCTGTTAGCCAGTTTTCGAATGCGGCATTTATGTGCGAGAAACCTATCGAGGCAAATTTATTTTTTTTATGCTACTACGCGGATCTAGCAGTGACGCAGCTGGTCAATACATGCTGCTTCTGCAGTGCACAGGTTGAAGCAGCCGCCGGTAACTGCGGTAGCTGCGGCAGGCACGGGCCAGCGGAACCTGTTTTGCCTACCATGCGAAAGTCGCTGCTAACATAAGCGCCACCGCATCTTCGTGACGTCGCGGGGTGAAGGAGGTCCATAGGAGTCTGTGGTCGCGCGCTCCTTTTTGACACTCGATCGGGTTTTATCGTCGGAAAGAAGACGCCTTCTCGCCCAGCATCACCTTTGAAGGCCTGAAACTGCCGGTTGCCCTAGATGCCGTTGACCATGACCGATTTCGATTTTATCGATTTTTTTCGGGAAAGTGCTGGGAGATGTCAGCAAGAAACTCGGGAGGCTGTAACCATTTGGAATGTGGTTGATAAAGCGCCCATATATCTGTGGTGGCTTAGCTTCTTTATTAGTAGGAAGAACATATATGCTAACGTCTTGGTGTATATTTCTTTCATTAGTTTAATTATTGAGTAATTGGTAGGGAGGTGCAAAGTGCCTCTGCTTGTACATATTTAACCGATTGTTGTGTGTAGCAGCCGTAAATTGGTATCTAGATTTGCCAGTGTCACGGAGGTCGTTGTGGCTGATATCAAAACTTCAATATACAATTTAGAGTGCCGTGTTAAGCGTGCATTCGACTTCCTTGTGCATGTGTGTGTCTAATTGTGGAGTTATCTGTTCTGCCTACTAGGTACACGCGTTTTACTGCGTTTTCCACACCTGCGTCACGCGAGTGGCGTTGAATAGCTAGTTTTAACACAAAAGCGTTAGCACCGCCATGTTGCAAAAAGTTGTCCGGCGTCGGCGTTGGCCACAGTTCATAGTTTCGCAGCCGCTCACGGAAAAATCCTAGAAAAATCACCAGAAGAGCAACCTAGGGGGCAGGTGGGCCATCTAAGTCACGCGATATTGTGGCGTCATAACAACCTGCAACACTGGATCGTGAAAAAACTGCCCACCTTGGCAGGTGGAAGTTAAATTAATGTGTGGTCGCCAGAAGTTGCGCATCGCTTAACCGCTGCGCCATTGCGCCAGAAGTGGTACGCGGACTCCCAGAGATCTATGATTGTAGAGAATGACCAATTACGCATATATGGACATTCCATCCGTGAATGACTTCCATCCGTGAACATTGAATCGGAACACAGGAAGCGAAGTGAACACCGAAGTACCAGCGTATCTAATTCACATTTGCCCTAACTAAGCAAATCGACCGTTATTTTTTTTTTTAGCGTTTAAGGGCCCCTATAGGTGGAATATGACCTAAGGGGGGCAAAAATAAAATAAAAGTGAATATGCTTATTCGATATACAGGGTGTCAAGGCTAACTTTAGCCAAGGATTAAAAAAGAAGATATCTGAGGTAGGCCAGGGAAACCGCTTACATACGCCTACCAACCGGCTTTCGCATCATAGGCAATTTTTTGTTTTGCAATTAATTAATTAGCAATTAAGATAACTTTTCTAAATGCGTAAATGTCGACTTGAGACAGCAAATGTGAATGGCCAAGTTGGAGAGCACCTTCAGAAACCCTCACCCTATTTATTTGTGATAAATAAAGCCTCACGTGTATCTTTTTTAAGAGCTCCTAAGAAAGCCCGCGAAATACAAAAAAAAAAAATCACGCGACTGGCGCATTCGCGCGCCACGATTGTGCTGCTCTCAGTCCTAGCTTGAGTGAACGAAATCAGCGGCTGGCAATGCGCGTCGGCTCCATTGCCTCGGCAGGCCGATATGTCGACGGTGGTTGCGACGTACGCTTGCAGACTGGCTCGCGCGGCCATGGCTAAACTTTACATGACTGCTTTAGGCGCGGTGTACGCGGTAGGACACTTGCCCCTAAACGCGCAATAGCGCGAACCGATTTTTGCTTTTTTTCTCTCTCTGACTCGGTGATTTCGTTTCCCCCAGCTGTGCATGCAATTAGTTATAGTCGCTTGCACGTGTATTTCTTTGAATAAAAGACGAGATTCCATTTAGTTCAACAGCTCTCAGTTCGCAGTGTGAATGCCGTAACGTGCGCCGGGGGTCTCAATAATCTGTACAGGTTTCTTTGCTTCCCCGACAGATGGCGACACTTAGCCATATTTGTGGCTGATTCAATTCAGCGCGTTTTTATGAAGGCTGCGTTTGCCGTTCGCAGATATTTCCACCTCTAATGCGCGAGGCAGCCAAATATAGATTACAAATACATTGTTGTACTACGCAGGCTAGAAAATGGGACATTTTCATGATATATATTCCGCAGGTTACTGTGCAATGAGCTGTGCAAACTGGATTGCCGTTCTATTTCCTTCTCTCACACTCGCACGCAGACAGAACTTTGTGCTGTGTCGCAGTGGCGCATTGTCCGGGAGGAAAATAACAGCACACCATACATTTCCGGGATATTTCCTCCCACTCTCGGCTTTCAACCGTTTAAAGGGGTTCGTGTAATACTAGGGTGTGCGAGCAGTGCTCTTTCGAAACCTTATCGAGTACAAATATTAAGCTAGATTGGCTTTTGAATCGAACACGAACAGTGTAGTTGAAAACCGAATCGAATACAAAACGAATAATGAGACGACGTAATTGAATACGACTCGAGCGTTTGCGTGATTATTCGCTGCTTGTTAGAATATTCGTACAAAACGAATAATCGTGCGAAACAACGAAGCGCTAGCCACAATGCCCCCGCGACCCAACGCCTCAAGCGGCGCTATAAGTCATGGAATTTAAGCCGCAGCAGTTAAAAAAAAGCTATACTCAGAAACATAAGAACTGATTTGATTCGCTTCAAATAATTATGAACACGTGCAATTTTACCCACTCAACGAATCGAATAGGAGGGTATCCAATGCTCTATACTAAAATTTCGAATATTCCCGCACCCCTACGCAATATCTATTACTAACTGCCCGGATTTCTTGCCGGTGATCGACTATGAGAATGCTCTGGGAGTGCCACAGGACTGAATCCATGACCTTCTTCGCAAATGCGTGCTGTCGGGTCTTTCTAGAAGATGTTTTCACTGTTTTCACGATTTCTCCTTTCTGAATCAACATGGTGCGTCCATATATCATACTGGGTGATCTACAGACCTAACTATATATCTATGCGGTTGCACAGCCACCCGAAAAAAATATCGATCAGGAAGGGTGTCAGTCACACGCCGACCTCTGCAGAACTATTCACCGCGTGTTTAAAGCAGGCATGTAGTGAACTGGATTGGGAAGAGTTGGGAATAGAACATACTGGAGAATACCTAAGAAATTTGTGATTTTTCTGACGACATTGTCTTGCTAAGCAACTCCAGAGCCGAAATCAAAACAGACAAATTAACACGGTTGGCCTAAAGTTAACGCGAAGAAATGTAAATTAACATTGCACAGTTTCGGAAGGAAACAACAGTTTACGATAGGCAGCAAAGCATTGGAAGTGGTAAGACAATACATCTACTTAGGGCAGGTAGTGTCTCGCAGATCTGGACTACTAGAGTGAAATGACTATAGTAATTAAGGTAAGAACGGGGTAGTGTTTTTGGCAGGCACTCTGAGGTGATGAATAGCAGTTTTCCAATATCCCCTGAGAGGAAAATATAACAGCTGCATGTTACCGGTACAAGTGGTTTGCAGAAACGTGTGGCCTAACGAATAGGGTGGAATTTGAGGACAACGCAGCGAGACATACGGAACGAAATGATTGATGTAACATAAAGACAGGCAGAGAGCAGAGTGCGTCTGGGAACAGACGAGTGTTAATGATATCTTAGTCTAACTCAAAAGAAATTGGCCTGGCCAGGGTGTGCGATGTGAAGGAAGGATAAGTGATGATCTCTTAAAATAACAGAGTGGATTCCAAGAGGGGGCAAGTGTAGCAGAGGGAATTAGAGAGTCTGGTGGGCAAATGATATTGCAAGGTGGCCGCACCTGGCACAGAACAGGGTTAATTGAAAGGATGGGAGGTGCCTTTGTCCTGCAGTGGACGAGGTTAGGCTGGTGCTGATGATCATGCATAACAGCATGACCACATCCACGTGACACTTCCACTTGCTATTTATCGGAAGGCGGCTCTCGATGATCTGTCATAGGGAGCTCGTTGACACAGGCCGCATTGTTTTCGGTCGTTGCACCTTTCGGTAGAGAGGAATCGTATACTCATCAGTTACCAACTGCCATTCCGTTATCAACGTATAGCCACCCACTGTAGCGTGATCTGGAGGACAGTCTTGCAACGTTTATTGCATGCACGCACAGGCGTCGTTGGTTGTTGACCGTGTTATTTATTTATTTAGCAGTACTGTCGGCCTTAAGGCCGATCTGATGTGCTAATATACTGTACGAAGAACACACATTGTGAATGTTCTTCGTGCAGTATATTCGTACAGTACAGTATACAGTATGTCAATTGACAGGCCCCATACAGGAAGTTGGTTACAACGGTATTCACAATGTGTGATCTTCGTACAGTATATTAGCACATCAGATACTCACGCAAACGCGACATTCCAAACCCAGTTTATATATATATATATATATATATATATATATATATATATATATATATATATATATATATATATATATATATATATATATATATATATATATATATATATATATATATATATATATATATATATATATATTAAAAAAACGATTCACACTGCGATTTCCGGCATGGTCGTCACTGCTTTTTAGCTTGAGAGGTTTTAAACGAGGAATAAATACGTGCATATTCTGCCCTGTTCCGCGGCTGACAATGGTCATACCGCCACCCCTCCGTGATCAACAGCGTGATAGCGTTGCTCTTGGAACAAAGGAATACGACAAAGTGCTGACACACAAGCGGCATTTATCGCTGCTACAAACAATATAAGCCCGCTATAGCGACCGACGAGAAGTTCCTAGGGCGGGCTGCGCAAGGCAGAGAGTTGCAAGGACGTCCGCCTCATCAACACGGGCCATTGTTGGCCGGGGTCAGGGCTGGGCAGCACCGGCGCTCCGAGGCCAAACAGGGAGGGCGTTCGAGATCCGTTCCCTCCGCGCACGGTCATCCGCGGCCGTCCCCGAGCCGAAGGACCAAGCTTATCCTCCCGCTGTGCCCGCCGTGATCGCACCGCTAGTGGCGCTTGCTGCGGCGGCACCGACAAACGCACCACTGTAGGAAGGTCTCGCGGGTAAGCTCGACTCCAGAGGAAGGTCGCATGGCGAGCACTTACAAGCTAGCCATTTTCACTGACATTCACGGCTGCCGACAACTGAAAGCGCGCACTTACTGGATCATTCACGGCCGCCGACATTTTATAGTACGTCATCATCATCAGCATCAGCCTCACTATGACCACTGCACGACAAAGGCCCTTCCCATGTCTCTCCTATTAACCCATTCCTGTGACAGCTGCGGCTACCCTTTATTCGCAAACTGCTTAATCTCATCCGTCCACCTAACCTTCTGCCGCCCCCTGCTATGCTTGCCTTCTCTTGGAATCCACTCCGTTGCCCTTAAGGACCAGCGGTTATCTTGCCTTCGCAGTACATGCAATGTCCAAGCCCATTTCTTCCCCTTTATTTCGACTAGGATGTCATTGACCCGCGTTTGTTCCCTCACCCACTCTTAAAGGTGCACTAAAGAGGAATCTAAACTCGTCGTTTTACCGCGGGAACTCTATCTACACGTTCCGGGCATTCTTAGAAACTTCGAATTATTAACCTGTGCAACCGACTGCCCTAATTAAATAGGATTAAACATCCCGGCTCCCGCCTTTTTTTTTAACTGAACGCGGTGGGTAGGCGGAGTGAACGAACGCGTGGAGTGCCTTTCATCCAGTCCAGTGGCGGCTTCTCTTTCACTTTTATTTTGTTTTTGAGGTTTCTGTGAATAAACAGTTTCAGTCACAGACAATATAGCCGCAAATTAGGCCCACGGAAATAAAAATACACGTGGACTCTTTGATTTACGTATCACTGCGCCGATGGCAGAGCGGCAAGCCGCCGCGGGACTGGCTGACGCGTTGGTTGACTCCGTCTACCTACCGCGCTGAGTTAAAAAAAAAAAAAGAAGGCGGGAGCCGGTACGTTTAATCGGATTTAATTAGGTCAATCGGCTGCACAGGACAATAATTCGAAGTTTCTAAGAATGCCTGGAACGTGGAGATAGAGTTCCCGCAGTAAAAAGACGAGTTCAGATTCCTCTTTAGTGCACCTTTAACGTTGCGCCTATCATGACTGGTTGAAACTTGGCAGACGGGGTTAATCTGCGCTATTTTAATCCTCCCCTTTAATCTTTATTTCGATTCAAGCTAGTTTATTTCACACATGAGCAGACTATGTGAATGACGCCCGGCAGGTGAGGCAAAAGGATGCTCATTTGTCTCATGGCGAGACCCCGGGCTTAAACATATCTGAGAGCCAGCACAAGACTGTTGGAATATTCAAGATACAATGATCATAATGACAAGGGTATGCACGCAAGAATGAACGGAGGCAGAAACACCGCAACACGACTGCTTGAGAATAAGGTTATACAATCTTTTTAGAAATGCTTTATGATCACGATTACAGAAGCATTCCCGAGTGCAACGATATATCAAATTGAACCATGCAGTATAAGTCACGGAGGTATATGGGAGTATTATATGTAGTGTCAAGGGAAAGTTAATGCAGGTCCGAAGGAGGCAGAGGAAGTAATTATATATGCTTTTTTTTAAGTGGAGAAGCGGGTGATGAAATAAAAAATATGCGAAAATATAGATTTTTTCTTCAAAAATTGCATATTGAGCTGTAATATACTTCAAAGTACCTACCTTCTAAGTTTCAAGACTTATTCGACCTCCGGCTACTGAGACATCGACATCTTTGACGCCTCCGTAGCGCCGAAATGGCGATTTCGGAGCAAAATGAGGCAGAATGCGATAACAGAGTCCCCGTTGTCCGCCATCTTGTTCTTGTTCGAAAGCTGGTGTTGTCTACTACATCCTACTGTTACTACTTGTCACATATAATAGGGAGTCTGAAATAAAAGTATAAACGAAAGAGGTTGGGAGAAGACGACGAGGATGGCGATAAGGATGACGTGGATTAACCGAAGACGAAAGAAGATGAAGTATTCAGTGAAGTAGGAAGAGATGATTGATGGAGAAGAGAAGAAGAAGAAGAAGAAGACGACGACAGGGATGACGTGCCATGCTTTAAGAGGACGAAGAAGAAGAAGACGGGGACTAACTCCAAGGTTATATAAGCGCGAGGGAGAGCGAGACACGGGGGGGGGGGGGGGGAGAAAAGAGAAGCGGAGGTTCCGGCGGGTCAGGAACGCCTCGGCTGGAAGAGAGCGACGCCGACTGCTGGTCCGGTGAGCTCGAGTTCTACGGCTTCGCACCGTAGACTTCCTGCCGTTCCTGAGCCCGTTCCGGGGAGTCAACGGAGGACGCTATCACCTGCTATGGCCAGGGGTGTCTCCAGCGCTGTTGCCACCCATCCGGGTGGTGCCCCCAACGCCAACATCATCAGCATCCCCTCCACGGGCGCTTGGACCGGGAGCTCGTACGACGCCGTCAACGACGCCGCCAGCGACGCCAGCCTGAGCACTTCGAACGCCACCTCGACGCCGGCTACTGGACCCATGCAACGCTGCATCAGCACCGAACCAACCGTGAGCAGGAACGCCGAACGCTAGTAGTAGAACGATAGTAGTTGACGCTGGCAGTAGTGTTCCCGGGTCGTGTAATTGGTAGTATTTGTGTTTTATTTATTTTTGTTAGTTTTGTGTGCTGCTGTTTGTGTCACGTAGGGTGTATTAAATGTGCGTCTGTGTGGGTACACCTGTCGCCTAGTCCATTCTTTCGGTCCGAGTGTTCTTCGGAGAGATCCGTGACGAAGGTAAGTGACTTATCTTTGGCACGGATCTCCCGGAGAACACTCGGACACGCGATGGCAAAAAATAGTTTAGTTTTGCACATCACACCAGTAGATCTCGATAATTTCAGGCGGATATAATTTATATGTTTGAACTAACTGAGGCCATACTTGAAAAAAAAAAGACTAGCTGTTACGAATCGACAAGAGTTTGGGGCTATTATTTTAGAATTGTTGATATTCGACTCACTCGTGCGGTTTGATAATGATATTTTTATAGCCACATTTAATGAGATTACTAAAACTACTTTTGTCGTCGCGTTGCTATCTTCAAGAATAACTATATTTAGATCAGCAATTTTTATTACATGCCATTTGCAGGGGGTGAATAATGGAAGAAACGATTCGGGCAAATTCGAAAACCCTGTCTCACATAATCTGTTACTCTGAGAGGCGCCGCGGTGGCTCAGTGGTTATGGAGCGCGGCCCCTGACCCGAAAGACGCGGGTTCGATCACAGCGTGGCAGTCGCATTTAAATGGAGGCGAAATGCTAGAACCCCATTTGCTGTGCGATGTCAGTGCTTGTTGAAGAACCCCAGGTGGTCGAAATTATCCAGAGCCCTCGACTATGGTGTCCCCCATATTCGAAGTCCCTTAAGAACGGTAGACCCCATAGAATAAAACCAATCATATTTTGAAGGGGAAGATATAGTAGGACAGCAACTTTACTGGCGGGAGGACAAATAAATTCGTAGCCCTCATTTATAACAGTGTATTCATGGATAATTTCACAAGCCAGGTTCTTCATAAACCGCGTCCAGATTTATTTTCATGGAACACAGAACGGTTGCTATTTTTTTATGTGCTTGGTAACAGTCTCTGACCTGTGCCACATCTGTGTGAAGCCATTAATGTCAAAACGACATTTTAATTGCTCTAGATTCACCTCGATCTCTTCTGTTTCTTATGTTCTGCACATTCAGGAGATACAAGCGTTCAATGATTGGAAGGACAGAGTTGTCGGCTAGAAAAATGAATATCTGGCCAGCTACTCTGCACACGAGAAAGAGAAGAGGAGAAAAAGGAAGTTGCTGATCCGTTTACTGTACTCGTCGACCCTTAAAGAACATCGATTATCTTGCCTTCGTATTGCATGCCATGCCCAACCGTATTTCTCCTCTTGATTTTGACTACGATGTCATTAACCCACGTTTGATCTCTGGCCCACTTTGCCCTCCTCATGCCTATTAACGTTAGCCCGTTGTGTTTCTGACGGCGCGGGCCGTGCACTTTATGTTTCTTTATTTTTTCTGCCCAACCTAATCTCTGTCTCTTAACGTCACACCTATTGTTTCCCTTTCCATAGCTCGCTGTGTTGCACTCAATTTCAGTTGAACCGTTTTCGGCAGCATCCGCATTTATCCCCCGTACCTTCCCCTACCCACCTCTATTTCGTGGAGCACTTGGATCGCCTCGGACCAGCTGCGACACCACCTGGCTCTCGTGCGGCAAGCCCACTGCCAACTTAGCGGCTGACACAAAAGCCGCAAATAAAACGTGTTCTCCCTTTTGTTTGCTGTCGCGCGCTTGCAAAGCAGGGCGCACATGAACCAAACGGCGTGATGTGAACGAACAGCACGGCGCAGAGAAAAACGACAAACTAAACAAAAGCCGACAAACACAACCACCAGCAAAAACCACCCAGGCAGAACGCCAGACATGGCCCCGCCGTAATGTTCAAGCGGGCTAAAGGTTATCGAACCTGAACCAGGAACAGAAAAGAGAGGAAACATACAGGGGAACGACCGATAGCACTGGCAACGTGTCAGTCGGTTTCTGCAATATTTAAAGGTTCACAATTTCGGCGCCATAATTTTCGAACCGCTGCAGAGGCACCTCGCTTTGGGAATCTCCGGTATAGAGCAGATCTTGAGCAAGCGTGAGGTCGACTGCACCTTGTCGGCTATGGCTTGGCTTGTGGCTGTTGTCGTTGCCATCTGCGCGCTTCGCACAAGCGCCACCGTAGGGGGCAGCGATTACGCCGAGACGCTGTTGCAGCAGAGGCCTGACCTGGGCGTCTACCAGGACCTCACCGAGGTAAGGTAGTACTTCGGGTGAACACTACTCCCGGCAACGACTATTCCTTGCTCAACTCTCTGCTTGCAGTGTCCGAGGGAGCAATGTGAAAGCAAGGCAGTCTTCGTCTTATCAACGCACTCACAAAGCAAAGTAAAAAAAGAAGTGTTATGAGTCGCAGAATGGGGAAACGAGAACGTGTGAGCAAGCGATGCGATTAAGACTATGGCTCTGGAATAAGAGGGGATTGCGCTTTAAAATTTTCTTTGCACATTCTATCATCATCATCATCATCAGCCCGACTACACCCACTGCAGCGCAAATGTCTCTCCCATGCCTCTCCAATTAACCCATAGACGCTTGTCAATGCAGTCTATAAATTTCCTATAGAAAAATCTTATGGACCAGTCTGTAGACAAAACAGATCCCATAAACAGTCTATAGACAGTCTACAGATTTATGTTCACTTGCTTTTAGTAGCACATTGTCTATATGGCCGCCGCGGTGGCTGAGTGGTTATGGCGCTCGGCTGCTGGCCCGAAAGACGCGGGTTCCTTCCCGGCCGCGGTGGTCGAATTTTGATGGAGGCGAAATACTAGAGGCCCGTGTACTGTGCGATGTCAGTGCACGTAAACGAACCCTAGGTGGTCGAAATTTCCTGAGCCCTTCACTACGGCGTCTCTCATAGCCTGTGTCATTTTGGGACGTTAAACTCCCATAAACCAACCCACCATTGTCCATATGGAGCCTATAGAAATCAATAGACGCAAATAAATGCCCATAGGAAGGTAACAGAGTATGTAAGTGTACAGGAAGTCTATCGACCATTTTTATAAGCGGGGCAGGCAATATAGTTTCTGTCAGCATCCAACCGATATACATCGAAAGGAAAGCGCATGACCGATTTATATTGCTAGTAACAACCTCATGGTCAAAAATTCGAAGGTTCACTAAAAACATTACATCAGATTAAGGACGGTTATTGAACGGAGATAACATTGCTGAGGTTAATAGATCTAAATATAGTAGCGCGGATTAGAGAATAAAACCGAGGTTACGACTTCATAGCTGACATCAAAACAAGGAAGCGACCTTGAACAGAGCATATAATGGATAGGGGAGATAAACGATTGTTTGTTTGGGCCAGAGGAAAAAAGAGGAAGAAGAAGAAGAAGAGAAGGAGGAAAGGCGGGATGTTGACCGGTAGATGAAGTTAGTTTGCGACCCTGCAGTGGAGGAAAGGGATGACGGGATATAAAGGTGAGGGAGAAAAGGGAGTGATAAGAAAAAGCAAAAGGCGAAAAAGGCTTCGGCAAAGTCACAGAGTTCCAAATAAGGGAAGAGAAAAGTAATCGAGGGCGACAGCAAACACGGCGAAGGGATGAAAGTAAAAGTTATGCCAGAAAACAGTGCTAATCACAGGACGTAAAGAGGAAGCGAGGAACACGAGTGGCGACATAAAAGTCAACGTTTATTTCAAGACTGCAAAAAAAATTCCATAGCGAAAATTAAAATTAAGGGTAGAAAACTGCAAACACGAGTAGCCATAAAAACAACATAATAATAATAATTTGTTTTTGGGGAAATGAAATAGCACAGTATCTGTCTCATATATCGTTGGACACCTGAACCACGCCGTAAGGGAAGGGATAAAGGAGGGAGTGAAAGAAGAAAGGAAGAGAGAGGTGCCGTAGTGGAGGGCTCCGGAATAATTTCGACCACCTGGGGATCTTCAACGTGCACTGACATCACACAGCACACAGGCGCCTTAGCGTTTTGCGCCCATAAAAACGCAGCCGCCGCGGTCGTGTTCGAACCCAGCAAGTCCGGATCAATAGCCCAGCGCCCTAATTAACAACATAAAACAGCAACATAAAATTGGATTGGTGCATGGCACAATACGCCAACTTATGACATTATATGCCATAAGTTGATCCTCACCGACCAGTTGACCATGCTGTACTGGTAACGGGCAGCTTATAAGTCTTAGTTTGACTTAGTCTTCTCTCTCTCCCTCTCTCCCACCTCTCTCTCTCTCTCTGACGGTGCATCTTCTCGCGGTAGTGTCTGCACCGGGGAGCGAAGTGGCGTGTGCTGTACCGGAACAAGGACCAAGGGGAGTTCGGCACCGACGACGACTGCCTCGCGGAGACCCAGCTGACAGACCTGGTCGACGGGGAGGCTCGCTTCCGCTTCCGCTACGGACCAGGACACGAGCGGTGCGTCCCCTGCCGCGCTTCGTTCCGCACAGAACACACACGAGAACGGGCTGCTCCTCGAGGGTCACTTCACGATTCCGCAATTTTTTGCCACCTTTCACTTTAGACCTCGTCGCAGCGATCCTTGGTGACTGCAAGTAAATTATAGCCAGTTCTGACAAACATGTTTTTTTTAATCATGTCGAGTTTTGTTCGTTTGGCAGCAGTCGCGCTCGTTTTTTGGCAGTGTGCCTTTTCCACCTATTCCAGTTCTACGCGTTTCATTATGGCAGCGCATACAGCGCTGCAATCAGCAGCTTGACTGGTACATCTCTTTTCTACTGTAAACGAAAAAAAAACAGTAAGAATTTCTTTTCCTGTCGCTCAGTATGAATATTTCGCCTTACATCTTTTCAGGAACGCTACCTACTTCTTCAGGTCGTCCAAGGGACAAAGCCACAAGAACATCTTCTTGGGACTTCTTGATGGTGGTAAGTGCTACCTAGGCCCTCTTGTAACACCGCGAATGGGATCTTTAAAGAAAAGAAGGGGGTAATGTAAATAGAGCGTGAGAGAAGACAGATACAACAACGTTCTTTATGGAAGAAGTGTCGAAGAGCACTTTTATTGAACACGTAGTCCATGGCATCGACGTGTAATTGTGAGCAGATTGCGAAGCGATCGCGTACGCTATACGCAGGCTGGTTGTGTGACCCTGCGCTGTACGTCACGTCAGAACATTTAAGTAAACGTTCGCAAATGCAAAAGCAACAGTGGCGCTATCTGTGGCTTACCACATAATTTCCTGCTAACAAAATGACGCTTCTACTCAGGCTCATAGCAATGGTAGACTAACGTAAAATATGGTGAAGAATCGTGCAAGTTCATGGAATACTTCTTCCAGTATCCGTGAGATGAGATAAACAGAAAGAGAAAAACGCAGTAAAATTTCGCTAGAACAAAGGATTCGCTCTGAAGCGAGCGAGTCGCGCTTCAGAGGGGCGCCGCCAGAAACGCTGTTTACTTGCGCGTAGAAGCCGCGTACGCGAACAGCTAGGACTCAAGCTGCGGTTGGAGCACGCGCACACCTATAAGTCGTTTTGTTGCCCCCTATCAAATAACAGCAGAGCGAGTCAGTCAAGGTAGGAGTGAAGAAAAAAATATGAGGTGTAAGCGACCATTTACGAGTGTGATTTAACGGATCGGATCATCAGCAGCATCGATGAACGCATTCGCAAGCCGAAGAAGAGGCGGAGAGTCATTCACGCTTGCAATGACCTCACGACAAGGCCAATCGCTGCTCTTGCGATTTGAGTTGCGCCTAGGTTGAGTGGTTGAAGGGGATTTTATCGAAATAACGATACACGAAATGTATTCCGCTGTACTGAGGCCACGCCTCAGTCAATTTTTAAGAAAGAATATGCATGGTATGGTATGGTATGGTATGGCATAGGAGGTTCAACGTCTCGAAGCTGCACGTCTAACTGGGAGGGACCCTATAACGGCATTCAAGAACGCTCCAACGTGTGTTGCGCTTTAAAACAATAAGCAACATTTCTGAAAACTTTGTCAATCAATTCCTCGCTCCCCGCAGCACCCCACGCCGTGCCTTACGACCAGCTGTTCGTGGACTGCGCTCACTGCAGAGTGCAGAAGCGACGGGGCGGTAAGTCTCTTATTGTTTTATTATCTCCGAGGCTTTCACAAAAAGTGGCTGCTGTAAACTACATGCTGCGATAATAGTGAAGGAACTTTTTCGAGCCAAGGTAACGGAGGCGGCTTTGAGGCACGCCGAAGTGAATAGTTGTTATATTCAACACGTGTTTGAATTATGGTGCAATAATTTTTCGGGCTCAAGCCGAGGGAGTGAATGTGAAGCATGCCAAAGTGGAGGACACACGAAAGATTTTCCCATCTGGAATTCTCACGAAATACATCACGGGTCAGTACATGTTTCAAAGGATAGTATCTGCGGAAATCCCTGTTTGGGAGTGTTGCACTTGCAGCAAGTACTGCTGCGCCGTTTGATTCAAGATTTGGGCATGCTATATCGTAAGCTATATACCGTATGCGACGTTTGAATCATGCTCTCTTGGAAGGGTGAAACAATGCGCTATGGGAAAAACGACTGAACGAAGACATGTGAGGTGTGGTAACTCAGCAACAAACACTTCCCTGTACCGTGATGACGCGTTAGGCCTGTTTCATGTGCAAGCGAAAACGCTCGCGATTTTTGCCGCCGCAGCCCAGAAACCTGTTTCGAGTGATCGCGGCGGCTCGAACGGCCAGAGCGACAAGGTTCCAACAAGTTTTAAATTTTTTTGCTTCGACGCTCAATCGCTCAGTCCGCCCAGTTTCTTGCGTGTGGAACGCCCTTTGGACTGGAATGCAAACTGTGTGCCTGCAACTGCGCTGTCCAAGGTGCCGAGCGCAGCTAAAACAACAGGTGAAAAGAGAGCAGGATAAAGCTCAGGAAAGCAGTCAATTAAGAGATAACTCTTTATAATCAACGCGTGTTCTTGATAGCGATGCCGATGTTTCTCCCTTTCTGTTTCAGCTGAAGATATTGGAACTTAGAGAGGAAAACGATATGCACACAAACGTCACGATATAAAAGTTAATACGAAATCTCTACAGAGTGGTATGGGTGCTTTCCCAGAGGAACAGGACATGAAGGGTCACTGAGAGATTGAAAAAAGGAAGGAAGGACGGCTTTTTAGAAACGACAATTAAGTATAGCCGTCACTTTCAACAGGTTCAACCTCGTCACGTCATCACACACAGTGCTGTATTTTAGGTGAAAGTACTAACTTCTTGCATATATCTATGCCAAGGAGTGATAAGAGATCCGAAATATGGCAGTGAAAAATCGAGGAGAAAAAGAACAGGGTGGAGTACATTTGGTATGGTACTCTCTGGTCGTGGATGCAATCTTATTGGTAGCTACTGAAGCAAAGAAAATACAAGCAGTTGTTCCTTGCCGGTACTAACGTACGGAGCGGAAACTTGGAGGCTGACAAAAAAAATGGTTTAAATTAAGTTGAGGAGAACGCAGCCAGCGATGGAAAGAAAAATTAAAGAGATGGGAAGAGAGCAGAGTGGGTCAGGGATGTTAATAATGATATCTTTGTCAAGATTAGGAAGAAGAAATGGGCATGTAACGCAAAGGCAAAGTAACTGGTGCACTGATCGTTAGAGTAACGGAATGGACTGCAAGGGAAGGCAAGCGTAGCGGGGAGCGGCAGAAAGTCAGGTGGGCAGACGAGATTAGGAAGTTTGCATGGATAAAATGACTGCAGCTGCACAGGACTGGGTTGTATGTCAGCGGGAGAGGCAGAGGACGTAGCTGGACTGATGATGATGATGATGATGGTGACTCTCATGCTGCAGATTTCAGGTGGGCAGACGAGATTAGGAAGTTTGCGCGGATAAGATGACTGCAGCTGCACAGGACTGGGTTGTATGTCAGCGGGAGAGGCAGAGGACGTAGCTGGACTGATGACGATGATGATGGTGACTCTCATGCTGCAGATTTCAGGTGGGCAGACGAGATTAGGAAGTTTGCATGGATAAAATGACTGCAGCTGCACAGGACTGGGTTGTATGTCAGCGGGAGAGGCAGAGCACGTAGCTGGACTGATGACGATGATGATGGTGACTCTCATGCTGCAGATTTCAGGTGGGCAGACGAGATTAGGAAGTTTGCGCGGATAAGATGACTGCAGCTGCACAGGACTGGGTTGTATGTTAGCGGGAGAGGCAGAGGACGTAGCTGGACTGATGACGATGATGATGGTGACTCTTATGCTGCAGATTTCAGGTGGGCAGTCGAGATTAGGAAGTTTGCGCGGATAAGATGACTGCAGCTGCACAGGACTGGGTTGGATGTCAGCGGGAGAGGCAGAGGACGTAGCTGGACTGATGATGATGATGATGATGATGATGATGATGGTGACTCTCATGCTGCAGATTTCAGGTGGGCAGACGAGATTAGGAAGTTTGCGCGGATAAGATGACTGCAGCTGCACAGGACTGGGTTGTATGTCAGCGGGAGAGGCAGAGGACGTAGCTGGACTGATGACGATGATGATGGTGACTCTCATGCTGCAGATTTCAGGTGGGCAGACGAGATTAGGAAGTTTGCGCGGATAAGATGACTGCAGCTGCACAGGACTGGGTTGGATGTCAGCGGGAGAGGCAGAGGACGTAGCTGGACTGATGACGATGATGATGATGATGATGATGATGATGGTGACTCTCATGCTGCAGATTTCAGGTGGGCAGACGAGATTAGGAAGTTTGCGCGGATAAGATGACTGCAGCTGCACAGGAATGGGTTGGATGTCAGCGGGAGAGGCAGAGGACGTAGCTGGACTGATGATGATGATGATGATGATGACGACGACGAGGAGGAGGATGATGATGATGATGATGATGATGATGACTCTCATGCTGCAGATTCCAAGTGCGTCCTCTTCGTTCCCGAATCGTCCCTGCGTCGAGGCGTGCCCCAGCACTGCCACTTCGTGTTCGACCTGCTCTGCGGGTCTTCGCCCAAATACCCCGTGTCGGATGCCAGTTGCCTCGGCGCCAACCCCGGCGTCGCAAGGACTTAGGGAAGTCAGAAGCAGAGAATGATTACGGAGATCCATTGAGAATGTTCTTTTTGTGTATACGTGCACAGAATAAGTGAATCAATCAATCAATCAATCAATCAATCAATCAATCAATCAATCAATCAATCAATCAATCAATCAATCAATCAATCAATCAATCAATCAATCGTACATTGCAATCATGTATTTTTTGCCGAGACCTTGCACGACCGTATTTGTGGGAATCAAACATGGTCATAAATCAGTAAATGATTGAATGATCAATAAATAACAAATAAATAAATGAACAAACAAAAATTAATAAAAATGAATAAGAAATAATTTCATCATTCAGTCAGTCACCCAGCACGGTAAGCAGAGCGGACAAAGTTCATGTATATATTAGTCAATTGTATAAGAGGCTCCCACAAACAGGGTTAGGTATGTACTAAGGGAGTAATTACTGCATTATTACTCCTCGTTCTTTAGCCGTATGGCTGTGCTTCGATAGACGCTAAAAAGTTAAATTCTTTTCTTCACTATGCGAACTTGCGGCGCGCTTAAAATTCAACGAAACATTACAGTGGGATTTATCTGTAAAATTCTGCTGTGGTGCTATGCAACAACACAGCCACTTAAGACTCAAAGCATGCCCGCAGCACACTTGCTGAATTCCACAAGATCGCACACCAGAAACATTTCACCCGGGCAATGCGTTCCGTCTGCGTTTGCTAGATTTCCACACTATGATGTGTCCGACACGCATAAATTCTGGACAACCAAATAATAAACGTTCTTTTTGCCAGGTGACGCACCCGACTTAGGCGATCAAAATTTTGCGCTGAAATGCCGCCGTCGAAGCGGCTGTTTGCACACGAAATGATGCGAGTGGTATGTGAAACATCGGCGACCTCATTTTTTATAATACGTATACAGTGACCCCACATCAACAGCTTAGGATGATGTCTCTTGAAAACGTGGCCTTTGGGTTCTTTGCCCAATCTATAGGACGAATCATACGCATTGCCAGTGGCTCCCTTAGAATCGGTCTCGGCCAGGCGTTTAAAACAGCTTTCGCCCACTTCTATTTTCAACGTGCGACCTTGTAAGGCCGACGCTGCCGAGGAGGCACAGGGTTGTCTGCCCCGGCGTCAACGAGGACGCATTCCCAATCAGGGACACCCTCGCCGGCTTTCGAATCGTATTTTAATTGCATTAATTGAATCACCCACTCATTGCGGCACAGTGCCGTCGAGAATATGTAAGCGGTGCTTCTATACAAATGACAGTAACACGCGCCGTCCGCAGCCTTGCGGCAATAGTAGACGTCCAGGGATGGACAGGGCAAAGACGTTATAAGTTTAGGTGAAGAAAATGCTTGTGACACCTGGAGTCAAATATTTCTTTTGCAAACTTCACAAGCGGGCTCATTGCAAGCTAAAGCGTGGTTAGGAAAAAATGGAATTTTTGTTTCGGGAGGCAATCTTTTTACCATTTTTAAATAAATCCGACAGAAGATGACGACAACGGTCCACCAAAGTGCTCCCAGCAGGACTTCCGGGGTCGTCGGCTCGGTGCTTGAACTGGTGTCGCTGCAGATGCAACAACGTTGCGTCCCCTGTTTTTTTTTTTTTGTCGTCGTGCATAACGTGGTTGAATGATCGAGCGAATATACCAAGCAGCTAGACAGCCAAGCTCAGAGCCTGTAGCGGAACCGCAAAAGTAGCCGGAATATTTTACAGCGCTTAACTACAGTAAACAAGAAGCATGAAATGGCGTGGAATCGGTTGCCGCGCTTACTGGAAGCATGACAATCGCTGCCTTTTGTACGAAGGCGCGCCTGGTGCCTTGCAGGCCACCTTCGCACTGCAAGCGGTGGTCATGGGCTGCAAATTAAACTTCTTTTCAATGCGTTGAGAGTGGGCCGTGTTTGCTCACTTTGTCTGTTCGCCCGTATCATTTGAGTTGTTTTGCAATCGGGAACAACCAACTAGCCCGCGCTTCTATCTCGGTTTCTGCAGCAGCCAGTCTGTAGAAACCAGTCTATATATACCGCCACCCCCGCATGCTAGCAGTTACCAATGTGATCAGGGAAAATGGAAAGAAGCGTGGCAGTGGATTCATTTCTGCCCCCGCCCCCCCCCCCCCCCCCCAAAAAAAAAAATGGCACTGGAAGGTGGGGGGCACCGCGGATCCATACCGACATCGCAGTCGCCGAACACCGAGAATGGTTGCCGGCGAGCGCCATAGGAACAAAGAGCGCGCCATACGAAACGGTCAGGCGGGGTTTAACAACGTTACTGACAGTATCGACTTGCGTGGTCGCATTGGATTAACGCAAGGCTGCCAGTATAAGCGATAAAAGTCAAATAATTCATTAGAACGGGGCGAACCTCCATGGGTCCATTTCTTTCGTAGCAACAGACTGGCTTTGCATTTGTAGTTCGAGTGCTCAAGTGTTACATGAGTTTCATCAGGATTGCTTCCCCGAACTTCGTGAACCCCGAATTTTGGCTCCTGTCTTATGACCGTATGCGGCCGCGAGATGATTTAATGTGGGTTCTGTTTTTCCGCAACAATACCCTTAAAAAGCCATGGTTACCTCCAAGCAACTCTGCTCAACACCTCCGCTCATTTAAACGGCAGCAAATGACTACTGACTGGTGAGAGTTGCCGGTATGAAGTTATATAAGGTTAGGCGCAGTCGCATGGAGGAGGAAACAGAGGCAGGGCGGCGCAGAGGCATGCAGCAGGTCTTGTTACACTTCCATGTGTCTGCCTATAACTTCATGCCGGCTACGTTCACCTGCACGAGCCAACAAGCTTGGCTCTAGGATACTACGGATAGACGGACGCTCATTTACACTGCCTATTTGGTCTTGCCGCTGTGAACAAGATTAATTTGTTGCATAGGAGTGCAGAATGTTTGCACTAATTGGCACTATTTTACTCGCCGACGACATCGTTCGTGGCTGCCGCTTCGTGCCCACTGTATTTTTCATTATCTCCTGACTCCAACACTCTCTAAGTATTTTATGAGTTTGTAACATTCCTCTGTCTTGTACAGTATGTATTTGACTCCTGTGCGCATGCAATCGTTTGTGTTTTACATTGGTGGTTCAGGGAGAACGCCGGCTGGTAAGGAAAGCAAACTGCTCCCTGTAGCAACCCGCCAAAAAACTGCTGTGCCTGCAAGATCTCGAAAGCGATACAAAGAAGAAAATCAGCTCGTGCAGCGCGCGCACGCACTTTGCCATGTCATCCGCATGATGCGATGTTGATGAAAATTTTCATTCGAGCCAATACTGGTGCTCGGTCCCACTATTCTGGAGGTCCATTGGATTACAGCCGCTCTTGCCGTTTCTGTCAGCTCTTGCTGAACTTTGAACTTTCGAGTCTGAGCTGGACAGCAACTTCTCGCAGCGTTCACTCGTCGGTTCTTTTATTCTTCCTATTACTGCGTTGTTTTGGCAGGTCCATACAATGTGGTATAGCTGCGCCTCTATGCCGCAGTGTGCGCATTGTGGCATATAGAGTTCTGGGTAGATTCTGTGAAATCGTTTTGGGCTTGAGTCTGTGCTTGTTTGCGTTATTATCAGCGTTAATTCCAGTTACCTGTCCAATTCTTCCTCCGGCAACGAGTATTCTCTTCTGTGTAGCCTATAATGTAGTAGTATTTCTGAGTATGTGGTCAGCATGTTTGAGTAGTGGCGCTCGTTCGTGTGTTGGGGTTCCCAGTCGGAGTGCCCTGGCTATGGCGTGTGCGCCTTCGTTCCCTTCTACGGACTAATGCGCTGGTGTCCATATGAGCCTTGCTCGCTTTTCAGCTTCCTTTATGTCCTTCAGTATCTTAACGGCTGCCCATTCTCTCCTGCCACTGATGTAGTTCCTGCGCGCTTCTTGCCAATCCGTGATTACATTTGCTCTTTTCTAAGTGGTTATTGCGAGCGCAATGGCTGGCTCCTCCACTTGGGTTGGGTCTTAGCATCTGATTGATGCGCTGTTTCTGTTGACTAGATTATTGCGGCAAGCAGCAGGAAAATTTGGTTGCTGCTTTAAGATATGACACTGAAACTGATTGTTTTTGATTAGAAGTACAGACAAATATAACGGTTGATGTTGATGCTTCGAAGGAAACTCGATGCGCTGTCGATCCTCTGCGACGCTGTCTCACTTACATGACACGGCGCTTAAGTTGACAGCGTAGAGTATGGCATTATGTACATACAAGTCATACAAGCCAGCTGAGTACAACTGTTTAGCATCCTCAGACAAAGGCCTCAGGGAGCGCTTGAACAAGAGCATCGCTTATATGCGTGCCATGTATGCCGACGCGGAACACAAGGCCTGCGACGTCGTCCTCCCATACGTCGTTTTCGCATGCAGCACCACTGTGCAGGAGACCACTCAGATGACGCCTTTTAGGATCGTCGTCGACGGCAGGCATGAAAAAATTACGCTTGACCCGATGCTGCCCAGCGTCACCGAAGAAGACAACCTAGACCTCGGTGCCTGACGACCTGCCCGATTACGGATCAAAGACCTGCAGAGCAGCTACGCCATACATTACAACGTACGGAGACGTGACGCTGAATACAAGCCAGGAGACCGAGACTGGCTGTTGGAAGCCCATTCGCTGCCGTGGACTGAGTGGAAACCTCTTGCGCCGCTATTTCGGCCCGTACAAGATCCTTCGTCGACTTACTGAACTGGACAATGAAGTCGTTTCCGAAGAAGTTGCACATCTCAGCGGCACCGTTCACGCCCAAAAGTTGTGCATGTCGTGCCCCTCAAGCCATAATATGCGCGCTATTGGACGCTCTGTGTTAGAATCCTGAGTGTTTACTCTTGGCTACCTTTCATTTTTGTTTGAAAGCATAGGGCTGATGCTTACTCAAAGGGATGGGGGGGGGGGGGATAATGCCGCGAAGGCTTGTAATGTTTGTTCCTTCCTCAAAGCTGCCCGCACGCAGCTTTATCGCTTTGTTTGTGATGCAAGCCGCGACCATATTCATTTCATTTCATTTATTTATCCTAAGGGCCCTTTCGGGTATTGCATAGGGGGGGGGGGATAAAATTAAACAACATTGGTAGTACATGCAAATAAGCAAAAATCGCACTAACAAGGTACCCATAGAATAGATCACAGGAAAAAAATGCAGGAAGAACTTAAAATTATTTTTGAAACTTGAATATTTATACAAAAGATATATACTTTTAGATGATTTAACAACGCTGTGAAAGAATTAGCTATATACACGCGCAATACCGGGAAGGGAGGGCAATACAACAAAGAATACAGTTAGAAACACTAAAGCAGCAACAAAGCAATCAAAACAGCTTAACAGTCTATTCTCTCCAGAGCCTCGAGGAATATTACCGCCACGCGCATCTTCTACAAGGTTCGAGATTGTTGTGGTTGCTTTTAGTGGTTTATCTCGATAGTTCTTTGTCAGCTTTAAATTGAGAGCGGCCGAGAGCCGCGGCGATTCTGTTCCGCGACGACCGCCGAGCCCGTTTGTCGCAGTCGCCCAGCTGTTCAGTTCTTTGTGGGTGCAAGTCAGCTCAATTATTAACTCGTTTAACCGTCACTTTTGTCTGTTCGTCCGTTGTGCACCACGTGAAAGTATTACATGCAAAAAGCCCGACAAGATATTTTAGAACATAAGAGATGGGTCGCCAAGAAATTTAAATACTTGTAAAGAAAGAGCGCTGACTCACATTGAGACAAAAGAAATAACTAGAAAACTAACCAGTGCGTACGCCCGAGATCAGGGGCAGAAATTAAGAGCTTTAAACACCGGGCCAGAAACGCAGAACTAGTTTATTCAATTGAAAAAAAAAAACAGCAGATTACTTGCATATAAAGCGAAAGTGGCAAACCAGTGAAGATTCGTTCTATGACAGTTCTAGAGGCAGCGCATGCTCTGAAGCGAAATCAGGGTGCGTAAGTGCGGGCCACTAGAAAAAAGAAATTGAACCGTGAAGATAACATGTGTGCACTGTGGGGTAAATAGGTAGAAACCATCGAACTTGTTTTAGTAAAAGGTGGCTGTATTCATTCAGGTGTCGACACAAACGCTGTCATTCTTGCTGGGTACCCAGAGTTTAGATATAACTACAGTGTACTAGAGAGAACAAATGTATGTGAATTAATATGGGGTAGACGTTACCAAAAAAAAAGCGGTCCAAAGAGCGTTGCCTTAAAATTAAGGCAGTGGCTTAAGGATAGAAGCTCAGGAATAAAAACTGGTCAAGTGTAAAAGTAAAGAGAATTTGTATATATAAATAAAAAGCAAGAATTCTACGTAGATGATGCAGGTAAGTTTGACATATTAGTTAGAGAAACATAAAGAAAAGAAAGCACCTAGCATGGTGACCACAGTCGCCATCCCGTTTCAAAGGGGACGTTCCGTACATTCGTTCAACGTTCATCCAAAGTTAGAGTCCATCTCTTAATTTACCGGTGTTCTGGTCTTACGTGCGCATGTGGAAATGTTGGGCGGGGGGGGGGGGGGGATATGCGGAGACTGCATATCTATTGATGCTCCACGTCATAAAACTGGGCTAAGAGCTCGCAACACCTTACGCTGTAAAAAAAATCTGGCCCAGTCTAGCACGCAAGAAAACGCCCTTCTACCAATACAACACGTGGTCCCACATGGACCACTGGAACGAAGAAACAGCAACAATTCTGCTTAACGCAGGTTGTTCAACCTCTGTCAACTCATACACGGTTACCGAGCACCAAAAGACCATCCTGTACACCCATCTCCACTTTAAATAGTCTAGATTTTTCCTGGGGTCCTTTCTTCTCATTCGCAAACTTTTGTCAATCAAGGTCGACTGCGAGAAATTCTTGTTCCCGTAGTCAGGATGCTGGCTGGCTTTGGCAATGCCTCAAAGTTTAGGAAAAAATGCGTAATTTATAAAGTTTCTAGAACGAGATTATAGCCCTGAAAGGCAAATTGCGTTTAGTCTGCATAGTTAGTCCATTAATCGGACCACCCTCGTTTATTGGGCTCTTGTGTCATGAAGCTTTGTGGCACCTCCCATTCTTGCTCCATTCCCTTTGTTTTTGTCCCTCTTTCTTGTCAGCCTTCAATGTATACAACGAAAGAGCCGACTGCCCCCCCCCCCCCCCCCCCCCTCCCTCCCTTCCTTGGCACCTTTACTTTCCCAGCTCATTGCAAAAAAACGGTGTTTTGAAGTCGCGAAAAGAAACAATGGCAGAACGCAGGCGGGTTGCTCTTTTTTGTAACCTTGTGCAACAAACGTGAAGAAACAAACGTTTCCTCGTTCTCGCCGCGCTGTTTTGTGCTCGCGTAATCGCAGCCTGCACTTAGCGCTCGCCTGCGTATCCCCGCCACTAGCCGAGTCCTTGATTCACGCGCCTCTGGCTCACCGAGCACACGAAGGCAGCGACACATTTTCACGGTCAGGAAAGCCTTTCTCTCTCCCATGCGAGTAGGTGGTGCCAAATTTACTTGGCCAACCCGGCATCACACTTGAACAAAGGTGTCGCTCGTGGGCGAGAATCACAACATATTTTTAGCTTTGCTGCTGCCCTTAATGATGAGGATAAATTTCGAGCGTGTAGTTTTACCAGTTTTTTGTAATTATTTTACGCCTTGCTTTATGCTATGATCAGCGTCATATTCAGCATTTCCTGGTCTTAAATGCCTTCTTCTGGCACTACGTCAGCGTTTGAGGGCTCCAATTTTATGCGCTTAAGACCTTCGCGACGATGAAACTCGTCTAAAGTGCTATGTTTTCTCTGCTGGACGCTGCGTCCAGTGTCGCTATGCAATACCACCTAGACGCTATGCAATACCACCTAGAAAGTTATCTAGGTGGTATTGCTCTATGTCGCATGCCTACGTGTAGATGTGTTCAAAAACACCGCAAGAAATTGGCCGTATCGTGATCTTATGATGGCAAAGGGTGCCTCCTGCCCCGCCGCGGTGGCTCAGTGGTTAGGGCGCTCGACTACTGACCCGGAGTTCCCGGGTTCGAACCCGACCGCGGCGGTTGCGTTTTTATGGAGGAAAAACGCTAAGGCGTCCGTGTGCTGTGCGATGTCAGTGCACGTTAAAGATCCCCAGGTGGTCGAAATTATTCCGGAGCCCTCCACTACGGGACCTCATTCTTCCTTTGTTCTTTCACTCCCTCCATTATCCCTTCCCTTACGGCGCGGTTCAGGTATCCAACGTTATATGAGACAGATAATGCGCCATTTCCTTTCCCCCAAAAAACAACCAACAACCAAAGGGTGCCTCCATTCTTCAGCTTTTTCTTAATTTCGTTACTTTTAAAAGATATGTTAGAATCATTACATCCATTTTGAGCACCGTGAAATAAAAAAGAAAGAGATCGCTTTTTTTTCGTCAGAACATCATTAATAGCGCATGAAAAATATTTTGCAAGTTTTCATCTATTTCTATGTTCATTGCGGCTGAGAGCCTTGCTTTAAATACGGTTTGTCACTGCTACTGCTGCTTGTTTTCTGCACGGTGGCCTGCCTACATTCATTTTTATTCTGTTTCTGAGTGTTTAGAATAAAATGTGTGAGTGAACAATAAACTAAGCGCGAGCTGAGTGCATGAAGACCCCAACGCTCCGCTTATTTGAAAAAAAAAAAACGCTCCTGTTGTTGACATCGGTTTGGCGCTGAAGACGAAGTTAGCATGGCAATGTCACTATAAACATTACTTGGAGCAAATGTGGATACTTTAGCAAGAGCCAAAGTAAAACGCTCAAATCAGGCATCATGTGTTCCTGTACACATTGGTTAACCCTCGGTCGTTTTTATCTACTATGCCTGGCTGATACAGTTAACTTTTGTCTCAGTGTTTTTCGCGGATAAGGTTAACTTATGTTTTCGCGCCCTATGCGGTTCAAGGCAAGAAAACGGACCGCGGGACGGTAGTGCCGCATTTCGTCTTTTTGGATTATCAAACCATTGTACTGACTTGGAATAGGTCCTCTGTGATGTCTATCATCGCCGCCTGGAACGTACATCACGACATAAAATGTTACGCTGATTTGGAGTGGGAAATTAGTTCTGTATTAATTTAGATGTAGAAGATACCATTAAAAAGGATAGACGAAAAGTCAACCATATGCAACAGGTGGGAAGCAAACCTACGACCTCCGCATGTTGCGCGCAGTGCTTTACTAACTGAGCTCTGGTAGTGCCTGTCTCTCCATCTACTTTCGAACACACTTGTGTGGCCTCACCTTGAGAGCGTCTACCAGCGCCACCCGCGACTGTAGCGGTGGACGTGGAACGTACTGTTGTACCTGAAGGGGATGACGAAGGGGAGGGCGGAGCAAAATGGAGGACGGAAGCTAGGAGAGAACACAAGCTGTGCATGGCATGAAGACTACCAGAATCAAGACCATGTCACTGTGCCTTGGAAACCTTCCTTGAAATACTGCCAGACAGGGTGTATTTAATGCGTTAGCATTAGAACCCTTATGCCGGGAAAAAACTGTCCGGCTAGTGGCGCGGTGGTCCCTAAATCGTCTGAGAACCACCTGCCACCTGCCATGGTTAATAGGCGACAAAGTGAAGAGAGGGAAATCATTCCCCTATTCACTCGTAGGGCAGAGGAGCTTGAGGCTGAAAGGTGGCTACAACGGGAAGAACCCAGAGAGCGGCTACCGCGGACGGAGGTGCTTCTGATGCGGGCGGAGGAATGCCCATCCTAACGGTGGTTGCCACGGGACAATCTGGCGGGTGGCTACTCCGCAAGGTGGAGAATGAGGGGGTTTGTGAGCTGAGCAATGAACCGCAGATATTAGATCGGCGCGCGCGCCGGATGCCACTATTCCGTTGAAGCGGCTGTGTGCAGCTTTCCTTGATGGCTTAACGAGGCTGTGCGATGCTTGCGAGGGGGTCTCAAGTAATGCCGGACCTTCAGTAAGCGGCGTGGGTGTGGATAAGGTGAATGTTAAGAAATGTGTGTGATGTGTCGTGTCATGCAAAGGGTATGGACATTCTCCAACATAGGTTTCCCAAAATGTAGTTTACCGGAAGGGAGTTTCTCCAACAGGGAGTTCCTCCAACATGGAGGTTCTCCAACGAAGGGATTTCCAACATGAAATTTCTCTAACAGAGTATAAAGGTCCAATGATACTCATTTCCGCCGGCCCGGCGCATCAATAGCCTTGCATATTTTTATTTTCATTCCATCATTTCGAAGTCTGCTCAAATCGAATCTTCTTTCGCGTAGACCTCAGTACTGTCCTTGACCTTTTTACAGACCCCATTAGATTTAGCCACGGACGCCAGCACATAGTCCGCTGTCTCCGACGGAAGTAGGTGGTTGAGAAACCGCACCACCGCGTCGGCAGTTCCTCCCGTCCTGTAGTGCGCCTTGGGATACTCTTCTCGCACAGCCAAGACCATATCGCTGACTACCTCGTCGGGATCATCTCGGAGCAGGCCCTCGACGAATACTCTGGCCATCGCTCTCACTTTGGACACTCGAGCAGGGTCGATGTCCTTCTTCGCTTCAGGAGGAAGGCTCGCGACGAGCTCGTCCATTCGCCGCTTAATTTCCTCGGGGTCCGACAGCGCTGTTCTGCAAGAAGAAACACGCCCTATTAGCATCGCTGGCACACAGCTGGAAAATTCAGGGCACACATAATCACTGAGTACGTGTGATGGTGCGATAGCACAGATTTAAAGCCCACCAATTTATATGTGAATTTCTTGTTTCATTTCTCCCTCTGTCTCATGTGATTTGCCGCCTGCTTGAGATATGGAACTTCTAAGCACCTGTTTTTTTTTCCGTTGTTGTTGTCAGTACAGCGGCCACGCGCTCGAAATTCAGCTTGCACGCGCAAGTACCCGCGTGGTCTTCGTGGACTGGCTTGCGCACAAATGGAAGATGATGTAGACGACGACATCTAAAGCACGACGCGACAGACAGGCTGCTGCGATGGCGTTGCCAGCCAAGCGCAACGCCATCGCACACACGGTCCGAGTGTTCCTCTACTTGCTGCGATGGCGTAACGGCCTAATGCATAGGGCAGAGAAGCTTATCTGTTCGCGCCGCCGCGGGTTCAAATCTCACTCATGGCAGAGTATTTTTTCTTTTATTTCACACCCCTACCGAGTTGGACACGAGACATCGTCACGGCGGCTATCACAACGAGCTCCTTATACTGTCGCACGAAACGTGTAAGCGAAAGCCTGCAAAATATATGTGACCAAATGACGCGCCTTGATGAAGGCTGGTGAACGAGAAAAATATTTGCGACTTGAAAGCGTTGTTGCTGAGATTTAAGGTTATATGGATTGTTGCAGCATGCAGTATTTGTAAAAGGTGCTCAAATCAGATTGAAGCCTCCGCGGTGGCTCAATGGTAATGGTGCTCGGCTGTCAACACGAAAGACGCGGATTTGATCGCGGCCGCGGAGGTCGGATTTAGGTGGAGGCGAAATGCTTGAGGCCCGTGTACAGTGCGATGTCAGCGCACGTTAAAGATGCCCAGGTGGTCGGAATAATCCGGAGCCTTCCACTACGGCGTCCCTCATAGCCTGAGTCACTTTGGGACGTTAAGCCTCATAAGCATAAGCATAAACATTAAATCAACTTGTGCCTGGCATCCAAACCATGAGTATCAAAGAAAGGAGAACTGTAGATTTCAATGACAGTCATCTGGAAGTGCCAAGTGTGCCAAAAATGCCTCGCTCTAGCCTTGACGTAGTTTTCGGCCCGGAGGGAAGTGTCTTGTATGCATACTCGATGCGCGATGAGCACCCGTCGCGGTGGCTCAGTGTTTATGACGTTCGGCTGCTGAGCCCGAGGTAACGGGGATGGATCCATGCTGTGGCTACCGCATTTAGATGAAGGCTAATAGCAAAAACGCCCGTGTGCTGTGCAATGTCACCACGCGTTTAAGAACCCCAGGTTTCGTAATGAACCCGGAGCTCGCTCAGAGCTCACGCGTAGTTTCGGAACGTTAAACTGTGCATACCATACCATACTAACCATACTATACCATACCACACCACACCACATCACATCACACCATACCATACCATACCATACCATACCATACCATACCATACCATACCATACCATACCGTACCGTACCGTACCGTACCGTACCGTACCTTTCCGTACTATGCCTTATCATACCAATAAAGTGTGCTGATGATTTTTAAGATTCATAGATAAAAATCTAAAGGTGGCCAAGACAAATGTTCTCTGCGTTCTCCCTTGCATACGTACAGCCTTCGTAGAAAGTGTACAGGACGGAAAATTCGTTTCAAGGATGCGGCATGAAGCTCTTAGTCTGCCTGCCAATCCTAAGCTTAGGAAGGAAGAGATTCCCCTCAACCCTTAGTGGTTTGGAATGCTGGTGGTGAGAAGCGAGCCGTGCTTCATAGTACAGAACCGAAACTCTGCAGCCGGTACAGTTTTGGCGAAGGCTAGTCAGAAACATCATCGGCAGCAGCGCAATGACGCCCACTGCCGAACAGACTGGCCAAAAATCTTGAATCAGCAGTACTGTCCTAGCCCCGCCGCGGTGACTCAGTGGTTAGGGCGCTCGACTACTGATCCGGAGTTCCCTGGTTCGAACCCGACCGCGGCGGCTGCGTTTTTATGGAGGAAAAACGCTTAGGCGCCCGTGTGCTGTGCGATGTCAGTGCACGTTAAAGATCCCCACGTGGTCGAAATTATTCCGGAGCCCTCCACTGCGGCACCTCTTCCTTTCTCCTTTCACTCCCTCCTTCATCCCTTCCCTTACGGCGCGGTTCAGGTGTCCAACGATATATGAAACAGATACTGCGCCATTTCCTTTCCCCCAAAACCAATTATTATTATTATTACTGTCCTAGGCCAGCCGCGGCCGTCCTATCCCGCAAACTTCCTAATCACTGACGGAAAGCATGCGGCAACGCTAAGACGGGATAAAGGGAACAAGACCAGTGTTTGTCTCGTGCCTTACCTGTCCTTCCGTTCCCATCTTGTTACTGCCTTTAAGTTAACATGTACGAACCAGTTAGTATCTGCCCTCTTCTATAATTCCTTATCGCCTCCGCACATCTAACTCTATGGCACCGCCTGCGACGTCCACGATAGCTTGGGATACACTCCGTTATCCTGGGGACCACAGGTTATCTGCTCTCCACCTTACATGCACTGCCCGTGTCCATTTTTCATCTTTATTTGTGGTATAATATCATTGTATTGTGTTTGCCCCCTAGACGTATCGTTGCTGTCCCTGTCTTTCAACGTTAGTCCTGGTCGCGCGGTGTCCTCAACTTTATTTCTACCATTCTCCTTAGGCTCTATGTTTCAGCCTAAGTTGGCGCATACTATGACTGCACGTATCATGTGTTGGTATATTTTCTCTCAAATGTCAGCAAGGAACATTAACATTATCGAGACCTTGCTTTTAAATCTGTCTCCGCTGGCTATCGTTAGTGTTCAGTTCATTTCTGCGGGTTTCGAAGCACGAACAAGGTCGCATAACATTTGAAAAGCAGAACAACAAAAGACGAAAACTACAAGAATAGGTTGACATTAAATAAGGTCATATCTACGCAGCAGCTCGTTTGAATTGATGAAGAAAGCCTTTGAAATACATTAAAAGGTGTTCAAATCCTTCAGGTATCCTTCTGAGCTTGCAATCTGACGCTAAAGTGCATACCTACGATCACAATCGTTCTCATTCTTTGTAGCCAGAATTTACTTCTGCGCTTTTCTTCTGAGCTAAAATTTGTGATGAAGAAGGCCATATGCTCCTTGTTCTAAATGGTGTTTTTACGCTGAAAATTGGAATGATTAAATTCGTTAGTAGCTGTGACGGCAAAGAAAGGAAAGGGGTTTTTGAGTGCTGCGCCATTTAAAAAAATCGGCAGCAGGCCAGCAATTTCCCCCTTTGTTCTTGTACTGAGAGCATTTCTGTCCTCGATATGCCGAAAAAATTGTGTAATTATCAATGTTTTAAAAATGATGTTTATTCTAAATTGGCACAGTAAATACCTAATTATGAACTGCACAGCTTCTGCGCGGCCGGAATACAATATTGAAATTTTGATTCTGTTCCATTGACACAGGCATGCACTATCCCTGTACCACCGTCGAAATTCTCGCAGTGGTTCAAACGTTAACCCTTCTAGCTAGCAGCCAGCCCTCCTTTAAGAGGCGAAATTCTAGAGGCCCGTGTACTGTGCGATGTGAGTGTACGTTAAAGAACCCCAGGTGGTCGAAATTTCCGGAGCCCTTCACTATGGCGTCTCTCATAGCCTGAGTCGCTTTGGGACGTTAAACCCCCCTAAACCAAACCATACCAAACCTCCCTTAAGAACGCTGTTTACCTGTATGCCGTGGGCTCGATGGTGATCACGCGAAGTTTTGTACCATAGAATCTCCGGCGAAGTCCGTCAGCAAGGGAGATGCAGGCGTGCTTTGTCATGCAGTACGGGATGGTGAACGCACCCGTCATGCGACCTGCAATGCAAGCAACCAGCTCAGATTTATGTGGAAGCTTAGGAGTCCGTGCGGTGCATAGTGGAAGTATTTTCAAACCCAAGAGCTTGAAGACTGACGAACAGCATCTGCCACAAGTACCCAAGCCATAGGGTTATCCAGAGCGGCAGTCGGGCAATAAAAATATGCTCATTCTTTGGTAGTCTAATTTTAAACATCAAACGCATACTCTCTTTCATTGATCAGTGATTCCTGATATATTTTTATGCATTCTGTACAGAACTGCTGAACACTGCGCCGAGACAGATCAGTCCACTGGAGGCATGCTTGACTTCAGGTACAGTGAACTATATACATACTAGTTCATCCTACGTCAGCGCTTTACAGCAGCTTTTCTGATACCGGTTCGCGCGTTTGCGCGTTTGCGCATTCACAAACGGTCGACTAGTCGAGCTTGTACATTAGGCGCGGCACTAACCAGGACAGCAATTTTTCCATGCGATTCGAGAACATGTAAACGTGATGCGGCGTTAGAGAGATGGCCGATATCACGTGTCCGTCGACCGCCATATTGTAAGTTGACCCGTTCGACTGAGACTCGGCCTCACTCGGACTGAAGTAGCTTTGATAGTTCAATAGAAGCTAGCACAGCAGTACACCATTTAATTGCTGTTATATTCAAGTGTCGACCAAATGAACTATTGTCTAGAGAGCGTGTGTAAAACGGTAAAAGGCAATCAACACAGTGGCGGAGGAAACGGCCACTATGGCTGAATGATTTTATCTTCCTTTATTACTGTCTTCTTTTTCAACCACAGACCCGCTAATATTTTTCTTACTGCACTGTAGGTTATACACAGTATGCAATCCCACTCCCCTATGTAATGCCTTCAAGTGCTGAGGGTGATTAAATAAATAAACGAATGCGAGCGACACCGTGCCTCACCGAACATGCTGGATACAATGACGATCCTTCCACCAGTCTTTCTCAAGAGCGGCAGGAACTTGACCACCACACGCGTCACTCCGAAGACGTTCACGTCAAACAAGGCGCGCACCTGGTCCATGCAGTGCCACTCCAGCGGACCCACGGTCATCACTCCGGCGTTGGCCACCACAGCCCACAGCGCTGCATTCGCGGACACCCGGCGCGCAGTGGTGCGAGCGAGTAGTGATAAGTCATGAGCTATGAAGCAGAACTGCACAAGACAGAGTCGCCACGCTTAAAAGAAAAGAATTAGACAAGAATTACGGAAATGACCAATAAATACTGCGATGCCGGGTTGACGTGGAGACCGCTGCTGAGGTTCTCATCACATGCCCCTGAAGGGACCCTGAAAGAGCAACGGATTTTATCGCTTCGACATTGCTGTGAAACCTACAGACCTTGCGGTTTCAGTGCTTCACAATCTGTGGAGCACGAATCGGCGTTTTTTGCATACTCTTCTTTCCTGTTAATTCTTTTCACATATTCGTGAAACTATAAAGCTAAAATCGCAGCTACATCATGACCGAGAACTACGAAACAAAGTATAGAATTGGGGTCTTATAATGCCTATAGATACTGTCATATAAAGGGTCCTTCTTCCAAAAAATACGTTGAAGGCTTTTTGCATCAGCGAAGAATTGACGGTCGAACGTTGACCTTAAGCGGCACAGTGGCTTTCCTTCTTCCATAACCAACTCTGCTGCTTTGGAAGCGACGTGCCTATGCCAGCATTGGGACATGTTATGCCCAGTGGAAGATCGTTATGCTGCGATTTGCTCCCCCCTCCCCTCCACATAAGGCCTAAGCGGTCGCTACCCCTTTAGGAGGGCTATTCGGCGTATGTGCTCGGCTTACTATACTCTGCTGATATATTCTCTTGCTGGGAAGAGCAGAATTACGTGGCGCACAAGAAACACGAAGAGTGGCAAAGACTCAAAACGGGCGCTCGAAATGGCGAATGGCCTCTCTAGGTCTAGACGGTGAGTTCCTTACTGTGCGAATAACTATATTGTCGGCCGAAGCAGCCCTCGGGACCTAAGAAGCGACGAAGTGGCACTTTCGACTTTTTGGTGCGATATAGCGAAAACTTCCGCGCCTCTACGAAATAAACATTGAGTTGAAAGTCAGCGCTTGTTCGTGTCCGGTTTCTCCCAGTCTTTAATTGTCCTGGCTGTGTCCTGTCTCTCCCACGATGTACCTCTTAAGAGCCCTTGACGCAGAAAATGGGCGGGTATATTTATCGTATGCTACGGATATCTCTGATCATAGGCCTTTGCCTTTCGCCCCAGTAAGAAAAAATGGGGTGGAATTAAAAAAAGAAAGAAAATTAAACTTTTTCAAAGTGGCGCTTCACTGACCTTTGTAATTCTACCTATTTATCTTTTTTTTAACTTTAGGGTCTGCCCTAAAGTAAACTATTTTAGTCGTTCCCTTCTCGGTCGCCTTCATGACCAAATTTTCCGCAGTCGCGTCGCAGGCAAACCTGTCACGGCGGCATTAGGCTGTGTACAACTCTACAAAATACAGTCGCTACAAGTATTACTGTAGGAATAGCAGTCTCACCTTCCTGAATACCACCTAAAGTTTGCTGGTTGGGGAATAATTTTCCGTTTCCATCTTGGACGTCGTTGCTGCCACGCTGGCTATCGTGGTTTGCCTGCGTACAGGGGGGCTCAAGTAAGAGAAGTTATCAGCAAGAACGCGAGCCCAGTGTAGACACACCGCTGCTGCTAGGGTACAGACTTCCGTCCCGTAATGCAGGAGGAGCAACGCGCCTTACATAATACAGCTTCGAGGCAGAGGTAAAAGAGACGCGGCAAGCCACCCGGTTATACGTATGGTTTGCGAGACAAATAGTTTTTTTCTTCTATGTAGCAGGCGCGGCGACGATTGGCCTAGATACCAACAGAATTTTTGTAGCAGTTCTGGCCATAAACTTGTGGTAACAACAGAATATTCTTCAGTACTGAGCTGTTAATGTAGCGACAGAACTGCAGGAATGTACTACAACAGCAAAATCTGTCGTTCCGGCAAAACGACAAAACAGTCTGTTGTGTTTCGGCACAATTCTGTCGTCTCTTGTTTTACTGGGGAACCGCCGCTGGCAGACACAAGCAGCGAAAATGTCCTCGCCTCGCGAGCTTGGAGAAAATGGCCTCTTATCTCGCACATAACGAGCGCTCGCACCCGGCACTAGCAATTAAGCGTAACCACGGCTGCACGCTTTGAGGAAAACGGTCGCGGGCGGGCGTCTCCAGCTTGTTTCCGAGCATGCCGCTTTCAGTTGCTTCGAGAATAATCGCATGAGTTTGTGTCCTTCGCTTATCAATGTCCCGTGCTATCGTTCTACAGAAGAAACTTGTCATGTCTTGTTGTGCATTGTAGTTGACAGAAGGACGCTTTCCCGACAGAGCCACTGCAGCTGAAGAATAAAAAAAGACACTGCTTGAGAAGTCATATTTGCATTTATTATTTTCAAGAGCGCACTCGGAAGCACAAAGTCATCTAAACTTACCATCTAAACAACGTTCAAATACTTAACACATCTACGCACTTAAACACCTAAAAGTAGCCAATCTTGTATGCTAAGAAAACGCCGAAAAAGACAGGAAAATTTCCTTAGGAGCCCTTGTCGCAACTTTTGTCGAAAAAATATTTTGGGCAACCTCCCCTTCACAGAAAATGTTAAGAACAAAGTTTGAATGCAGACAGAATTCGGAGAATTGCGTGTCCTTCCACAAGTAGCATATAATTTCGGATTCATGATAACGAAAGGTTGAAGGATTTGCTGAGGTAGTGTCACCGACTGGCCACTTGGCTCGCTGGTGTCACATATGAAACCGCCCGCTCTCCTGGGCAGTGCTTTGGGCGGCCTATCTTCTTTCCCATGGTAACGAGCGGCTCTGTGAGGGCACGCCCGTGAGCTACACACTAAACACGCTGCGAGCCGGTAACGTCTGAGTAAATCAGGCACTGAAATTCGTGACAGCAGCCGACCTTCTCTCACAGAGTAAGCTCCGTAATATCGGCCAGAAGTTGGAGCGGATCACACACTCCCTACACATAAACTTATATTTGGAAAAAACAGCGCACCTTTAGACACGGACAGAGGCAGATATAACGACATAGCGCTGGTAAAAGGGCCCGAGGAACTAGAAATTTAACTTGCAAGGGTGGTCAAACGGGCTAGTTGGTAGCTCATATTTGGAGCTACCAAGCTCATATTCAGCGCTGTTGCGTTATATCTGCTTCTGCCCGTGTCTAAAGGTGCGCTGTTTTTTCCAAGTATGAGCTACCAACTTGCCTGTTTGACCACCCTTGCAAGTTACATAAACTTAGCCTTACGGGCGTAGACTGCTTATGCTGACGACATCCAGAGAGGTTCGGGGGGGACTGACCCGTCTGATAGTCGGCGTTGATGATCTCCTTGTACGCTTCGTCGATCTCGTCCTCTTTGGTGACGTCGAGCTGCAGGACGTGGACGTTGGGGACGAGCTTGAGGACACATGCTCCGTCACTCACGGAGCTGAGGCAGCCGGCGTAGACTCGGAAGCCGTTCTCGGCCAGACGCTTAGCCAGGCGGTGTCCGAAGCCCGTGTCGCAGCCTGCGATCAAGGCAAGCGACATCAGTTTTAGGATCCATCGTTGGCGAGAGCAAGTACAATACTAGTATGAATATCCAGTGAAATGTGCGAGAAAAAAAAACATATTATACGGCATACAAATAAGATAGCGAAAACATCTCAAAACCATTGAATAGATTGTTCTTTTGAAAGTTTCTCTTGGTTCAGAAATACCTGCGTGTGGCTATATTTCTTGGGGGCTTCCTGGTGAATACGCAAGACTGCATATGACTAATAAGAACGCGCCTGAAAGGGATATTCATAATTGAGAGAGAAACTGAGAATGAGAACTGAGCAGTGTGAAGGGACTAGGTGGTCCAAAAAAGTTGTAGTGATTCCGCGTTTTAGCGCCTGTTTTTTTTTATATGACGCGAAATTCCCTTTCCAACTAATCAAGTATAATTTCCGTAGTGACTATGCACAGCCGGTAATAAAAGAAAAGCCCGAAGAGCTTGGCATTGCTTATAATGCATTTTAATGTTGAGAATGCCACTAGGTGCAGAGCCACGGAGCCGTAAATTTTTTTAACGTGACGTTAGTATTAGTGGCATCGCTGTGAGCCGCATTTAGCGCTACAACGGACCGTTTGCCTATCAAAGCTCTAGCTAAAATTTTGCTGATAAAATGAACGCATACTATGTGCATACATCGCCGTTACATATTGGTACTGGCCGTGTGTACTGCTGCCCTTTATCCAACAGGCTGAATGGAGACTAAATTCCTAACGGATGCGCAGCAGGCAAGCAGCGCCGCAAACGCTGATTTACGGATGTTCATTGGTTCTCACACGTGCTAACACCATTGCGTGTGGCTCTAGAAGTCAGGGCTATAAGGAGCGTTGGGTGCAGCTATAACCTTGACGGCTATGATCGAGTGTTTCATTCAGGTGCAAAGCAACCCGAAGACTGTCCACCGGTCAAGCGAACCCAGTTCAAAGGTGGCGTTTAACTCTCTGAAGTTTCTTATGTTCCCGATGCAGGTTTTCAAATTTGGTACAGTGCTTATTTAAAATTTACCGTGTGGCATTGACAGTGCACTAAAAAGTCAGAAGATGTGTGAATTACAGGCTTGGGCAAGAGAGGTAATGAGTGAAGAAGGCAAGTGACCGCCACAACTTTGCTATGCACTCATCGCTCATCTTCTCTGTGAGTGCCCTGCATTTGCGAGTGCAAGACATACACTGTGTTGTGCCTTGGACCGCCTCGATCCTCGCCCATTAACAGAGCAAAAGATCCTCGGTCCGTGGCCACAGCAGTCGACTGCCCTCAAGGCATACAAGGCACTCTTTGCCTACTTGAGAGCGACTGGATTGAGTGACAAATTGTGACAGCGTTGTGCGTGTGTTATGCCTTTTTCCCCTTCTCTCTTCCTCCTTTAAGTCCCCTAATCCCTCTTCCCCAGTGCAGGGTAGCCAACCGGAACCCCTTTCTGGTTAACATCCCTGTCTTTCCCTCCTCCTCTTTATCTATCTATATCTATTGCTATGCACTCGAACCCCACATGGACCCTTGACATAGACAACCCACCGCGGGCATCACATGGCACTCGCATGTTTTCCGCTAAACATACACCCTAAGCTGACTTTTACGTACTAGCTTTGTAAAATCTGAAAGAACAGATTTTCGTTGACCGCGTTTGGGGCCGATCGCTCCTCTCACCAGTTATGAGGACACTCTTCCCTTTGGCGTCGACGAGTCCGTTGAAGAAGATTCGCGACACGCAGCGGGACAAACAGCACAGCGCTAGCACTAGCAGAACAGCATTCGTGGCCACAGTCAGCAACACAGATAACCTCGAAACGGCCGTCCAGAGCACCAGGCCCGCTGAAAAAGCCAGCTGAAGAGTCGCCATGTCTTGCTCCCGAGTGCGGCCGGGCAGCGCTTTCTTCCCAGAGAAGCGGCAAGTTCGGCTGCTCGCATTCAAACTGTGAGAACTACCACTTCCTCGTTGAGTAAGCTAGGACAAAAAGTGAAAGTGAAAAAGTAGCACAAGGTTGCTAATATTGTATGCCGCGGAACTACTCTGGAGAGGTTTTGTTGTCGCCACCCGGCTTGCGAGGAATCGCAATATACGTTGCCAAGCGCTTAAATGTCCACAGTTTGTTGCGCAGATGCTGAAACAACAACAAAATAACCAAAAGTGCAATTTATATTTATGTCTTCCGCCCTTTTGCGGCTTGAGGTCGGACACACTAGTAGTGGTCGTCGCGTACGGGCGGTTTTCATTCAACGTAGCCGCCCAGAAAACTCTACGAAGGTCATGAGGGAGAGGGAATGGCGCCTGACGACAACGTCGAACAATAGGAGGTCCCATTACAGTCGCTGACTACGGACCTCCTTCTGCATACATTTATTCAGGCTGTATCTCCTTCTTGTATAAACAAACATGATTCTGATTCTTAAAAAGAAAGGAAGCATAAGAAGCGTTGCGTTTTTCTTTTGGTCCGGTAAACAGCGTTGCGTGCTTTTCTTTTTATAATAAGTAATACAAAGGATTTAGACGATACGTGCCTGCAGGGATACTAGATCACTGTTACTTTGCCATACCTTGTGTATCAGGGGGAAAGAACGAGCGCTGTACTGTGGTGCACAGCAGAAATTGCTTGACTAATAACAAAGTGCTGCAGTGCCGCTGCTTGATTAGCCCCTATACTACAGCAGGCCAGCGTCCAAGAATGTCTTTTTTTTTTTTGGGGGGGGGGGGACGGGGGGATGGGGGGGGGGGGGGGTAGAGGAAAGGTTCGGTCTGACGAAAGCTCGACTATAGTCGAATACAGCTCAAGAACGAGGCGGCTTTTCCCCCCCAAAAAAGGACCCCCTTCCCGCCAGTGGCGTCGGCCGATTCTAGGGCACCGTAACGTAGGATCGAGGAAGGTAAGTTGAAATTATTATGGCATAAAATTATTCATTGCGCTTACATTACATCGAGCGCTTACATTCACAGAGCATGTGCTGCTTTTGTATGGGGTTCGTCAATTGAATCTATGAGACAGGGCTACCTTTTCCGCCCCTTCATCTCTGGCGGCTTTGATTTAGTCCACCTTTAAGCGCGCTCTATTGCTTCGCGTTTCGTGTTCTTCAGTGGCCCCACCCAATAGTTCTTGCTTTCTTGACAGTCAATTTAGTTAATGTTTTACCAATCCTAATTGTCTGTTCTTATAGTTGTGGTCGTCCTTGTTTATTGTGTTTAATTTATGAGGTGTACTTTGCGGTTTGTTTCCTGCCGGTTCGCCTCTTTGCTAAGTTCTTGTTTACAGTGTCGCGCGAACGGTTGCAGTAATATTTTATTTCTTTGCTCTTCCTTCCGCCCATGCACTGCTCTGTATGTCGAGCCTGCGAGGACATGACGAACATTGAAGAGTAGTGAAATGCCTCTCTTGCCGTGCACAAGGACTTTCTTCTATAAGTTACACACAGAGGCATTGCCCATGGACACATGCCTTCAGAAGAAGGGCGTCTGTGTGTCCTCGGTAAACTGCCACCTCTCTGACGTTGCAGAAACAATTTACCGTTGCTTTCATCAATTGTGGAGGCGCTGAACAGTTCTGGGATACCCTACAGCGGCCGAAGAAAGAATTCATTTGACTTTTTCATACCGTACGATACCTACCTGCTCTCCAATATGTTGATGAACCTCTAGGCATGATCTTTCTCACTGGACTTCACAGCCCATGAAAAACACGCATGCTGGATCCACATGGTGAATCTGTTGCTTCACCAGAATCCCGTTTAAGCCAACTGATTGTTCATCTTAGGGAACTGTAAGGCACGAGAGGCTAAAACCGGAGTGGTAGTTCCTCTTGGTGATGTACTCAGCCTTCCCTGCCCCGTAGCGGTTTCTTGCTTGAACTTGTTTTGTTTTGAGGTGGCTTTGATATCGCTTCCTAAACGCTTTGTGGAGATTTCATGCACAGAGAACATTATTTCCTAGGAATAAGCACCATGGCGACAAAAAAAAAATCGGAATTCACTAGGTGCCGCGTCCGGCTCCCCACTTAAAGTCCTGCGGTTGCTTTCCCCCCTCGGTCTGCCGACTCTTTTTTATTTCTTACATTTCGTTGTGGCTGAGTAGAGTGTGTGAGGATTCTCGACAAAGATGTGAAATATGGGACAAGTGTTTACTCCATCGAAATGCGTCACACTCTTTTACTTCAAAGATTGTGGCCCATATATAGACCAATTCCTCGGCTTAGTATCGTCACGCTAAATATTTTGATATCCTGGCGATGCATCGAACAGACGCAGCTCCTTCATAATTGATGATTTAGCCGGCACTTATACGCAATTCAGGCAAATATCTCCTACCTTCCTCGTATGAGCATGTCTCTGTGCACTATGCATGCACGCTCAGGTCACAATGAGAGACCTGTGGAGTGTACTTATTCGTCAGCAGCGAGCTCACAGTCCAAATGACCCTGGTGCAGCACGCTTGTGAGGCAGCGCGGCTCAGCGGAGCCCTGGAATAGGGGCCCGACCTTGCGAGGACAGGACCCGGGACCGCCTGAGACGAGGACGACGCGGGTCCTGCAGCCGCGAATTCCTTAAAAGATCCAATAAAGTTTGCTTACCTTAAGTGATTGCGGAGAGTGCGCTCTATGACTTGTATGTATGTATGTATGTATGTATGTATGTATGTATGTATGTATGTATGTATGTATGTATGTATGTATGTATGTATGTATGTATGTATGTATGTATGTATGTATGTATGTATGTATGTATGTATGTATGTATGTATGTATGTATGTATGTATGTATGTATGTATGTATGTATGTATGTATGTATGTATGTATGTATGTATGTATGTATGTATGTATGTATGTATGTATGTATGTATGTATGTATGTATGTATGTATGTATGTATGTATGTATGTATGTATGTATGTATGTATGTATGTGTGTGTGTGTGTGTGTGTGTATGTATGTATGTATGTATGTATGTATGTATGTATGTATGTATGTATGTATGCACACTAGCAGTATGCGTTGGGCGCAGCTGGCAAAGGACATGGTTAATTGGACAGACATGGGAGAGGCCTCTGCCATGCAGGGGGTGTAGTCAGACTGATGATGAGGATGATGATAGCACCAGATGCTCTGGAACCTGCCTGACGAAGGGTTACGAAATTTTTTAAGATCTCTTAATGAGGTATGGCAAACACCAAACAGCCTGGTTAACAGTGTAGAAGGTGCCTGTTTTGCTGACATCGCTATCGTCATGTGTCTCGAAGTTATTAGAGAGGATGGTATACAGTCAGCTCTCCTGGCGGGTGTCCAGGGAGGAAAAAAAAATGAAGGTAGTAGTTTCGGCGGCTGGGTACTTGCACGGAAATCAAGCAGTTGCACGACTCGACCGAAGCCAGTGTAGCAATTGACAGAGGAAACACAAAGCAGGTGGTGGCGACTAAAACTTTATTTGACACAGGGGTGTTTAGGACCATTTCAGCGCTTAAAATATCTGTTCTTCAATGAGCAATCTCTCTCTGACCTACTGGGTGAAATTCCAGCATTTCATTTTATCTTTTGTAATTGGATTCTGTTCGCGTCTCAGCGCAGAAGAAAGCACCTCATAGTTGGTAACCCATATTAAGCTAAGCAAGATAAAGGGTCTTTCAACCCTTGCCTCGTTTAGAGGTGTATCGAAAGCTATATTGGGGCGTACTGAACATAACATATCGTCAATCGATTAGAAGTTCAATCGAATCGAATATTCGCACAGCCCTCCTTGAATTCTTAGGCCATGAAAGCACGTGTGGGTGGGGGGTCCGCAGTGCACACTTTTCTGCGTGCCTCTCAGCCGCAGTGATGGAGAGATAGAATTTTGGGCCAAAATCTGCGACTAGGAAAAAAGCCAAATAAGAACTCGTCCCCAATAAGACACCCAGCAAAATGCGGAAGAGCAAAGTAAAACCACGACCTTTTATTCATTTTATCGAACCAGAGTTCATCAAACCCGTGTGCCGCAGCCACAACTAGTGGTGCTGGAACCCTGGGCAGCTGCGCGACCCCCATTCCAGCTGTTGCTCTCATTAGCGCTATCCACGTATTTCAGCTGCCGCTCTGGGAGCACGTATTAGAACATACGTCGTTGCATGCATGCGGCACTGAAAGGTCAACTATATATCTACCTATTTAGGAGGGCTTCTCGTTAGACATGGAACTGCCGCGGGTTCTCGCGGTCATCTGCGCTGCACTTTTGTGCTGTACTGATGCCGCTCCTGAAGGTATCATCGACACGCTACTGCAGAGCAGGCCGGATCTCGTCGTCTACCAGGACTTCACAAAGGTGAGGCCGCATTAATTGGCGTCCAAAAGAAAAAAATGCGGTAGGCTTTTAACTTAATTAACCGAGTACGCTTGCGAGAGCCTGGTTGGCTAGCGGTTTTGCTTTGCTGGGTCGTCAGCACATCTGGCGGCGATATCTGTTCGATAGTAGTGAAAGGTGAATTACTGCGACGTGAGAAGCGCCGGCGACTATTACTCTTGCCCAAGTAATCGATGAAGCAACGGGGCGAGAGGCAGGGTTACAAGCAGCAGTTAGGAGCAGATGGGGCGAGCTTGAAGGCTGGCTCTTCTGCCCACTGACGTCATCGGTTTAGGGGACGCGCAATGAGGTGTGTCGCCTTAATCGGTTGCGAGGTACTCCTGGAAGAGATTTTTTATAATTATTTCTAAACTATGGGGCCCACACATAGCTTTAAAATTTGACTAGAATACTTACAAATACCACCTGTACAGATCTGTTGCCCTATAATATGTCCATGGAAATTGTTTCAGGGTCCCTTTAAGGGGAGACGCGGGCCTTGAAATGATCAAATGTGCGAAAATTTCGATTTTGCAAAAAAATGCGTTTTCGGAATCAATACAATATAATGTCCTGCATAAAAAGTTTCATGATCTAAATTTGATTTCCAACTACCAAAATATCTATACAATGCGTACCTATGAAGCCCGGAAATGACGATTTCAGAGCGAAATATGGCATGGCATCGCGCCTGTGGCTTCCCACGACCGCGTTCCCGATGGCCGCAATCTTGACTTTGTTTAAAAGCTGGGCTCCTCCCAACTACCCGGTATTACTCACTACTGAGAAATATTTTTGAAACGTCCGCCTTCCGTTGTTTTTTTTAGGCTCCTACAACGACGCCAGAATGGCTGGCGCGCGCACTTCGAATGCACTTTTCTCAGCTTCGTGTTTTTTGCCAAGAAGACCGGTCTTACGGAAGTTTTTGTTACGTTTTTATAGAGAAATTTCAATTAATCCTCAATCGTTGAATTCAGAAAGGACTAAACTATGCAGCTATTGTTTTTGTTTGGCTGAATCAAACATTTCAAATTTTGTGAACCATAATGTCACTTGACTATACTTCATAATTATGGTGTTTGGACAAAATTTTACATTTTTATATGATACACTTCAACAACAATATAATTAGCATATCTCCATATGGCATATGTTTGGCTATGGCCACATATAAAAAATTTGTCTTAACAACCCATGACAATTTAACTACTTACGCTTCAGTTATTTTTTCCACAAAATGGGGACTAATTGAGATAGACCGAAACTAATCATATTTTTGAAATTAGGAAGAAGAAACACATATACATACCAAATTTCATTGTGAGATCCTTAATAAAAAGAAGTTCATATCAAGACCCGCGCCTCCCCTTAAAAGAAGTGAACTCGTAGGATTATAAGGCAGGGCATTTGCCATGCCGACGGACCTTGTCGCTCGAATTTTCTTTTTACAATAAATGAGCACTAACGGAGTCACCTTTTACTTTCTTTTCATGAGCTCAAGAATGTCCTTGCTACTACTCGCAGTGCATGTTTCCGGGATCAACGTGGTACACGCTGTACCGAAGCACGAGGCAGTCTGGGTTCGGGCCTCACGACAGCTGCCTTAGGGAAACCCAGTTGAGCCAGTTAGCTGACGGAAGCGCTCGCGTCCGCTTCCGCTACGGCGCCGGAAACGAGCGGTTAGTTCCTGCACTTTTTCGTGCATGTACGGTCTTTGTCAAAAGTATACAGCCCAAGGGGTCTGCTTCTGAGCCCTGCATACTAAGGAACCCTAATCTCACGAAGGCGGGAGGAACTCAACTCCTGAAGCCTCCCAAGCTTAGGACAGTAAAATGGCTTGGAAGCAAATCCCTTGGGCTGGATATTTTTGACAAAGACTGCTCGTTTACGCAGAGACGATGTGTTGACAACGGCGACTTGTCGTCCCCTACAATGTGTTGAGGACTCGGGAAAAAAACTGAATTAATTTCCAAGAATTAAAGTAAAGATGGCCCCATTTCTGAAATTGCGGGTCTAGTGGGAAACACACAGAACGTGAATAAGTTCGATAAGCCTCACTTTTAAATTTATGCGCATTGCGTTAAGAAAATAGTGCTGCAAGCAATGACAAAAAAATTTAGAAGTAGCATTTCGTGTTGGTCGTGACGAATGGGAAAGCGGTTCCACAGGGACTACTGGTGCTTCGTGTGAATGTTCAGTGAGTTTAAGTGAGCAGGATGTCATGGAGTATGATCACATTTCAGAGAAATGATGCCGGTGTAGGACGCGAACCCCCCCCCCCCCCCCCCCCAAATTTCGCAGTGTTATAACTCTTGAAGTTGGGCGTTTAATGAAGCTTTCTTTTAGAGAACAGCTCTAAACAGGAGGCGTGCTTTGATGTTGAGTTATCTGTGTTTTGGTGATCTTAGAAATTAGGCAAAGGCCATACAAACGCAGATAACCGTATTCGCGTGACTATTGATCAACTTGAATATTTGGCGAGTCCACTTTCCCCACATTCCCACAAAGAACAATGCACTGTCGCCGTGTATGAAAACAAACCGCTCCTTTGCACGTTAGTGTAGGTTTTCAGATGTTAGCATGAGGAGACATGAAGGTTGTGTAGTGCAACAGCGCCATACATTAGCTTGGGGGGTTAACATGACTACAATTTCCGAGAAGGGTGCGGTGAGGGGCAGGCTTACGAAAGCAAACTGAGTTTTGTGCTACACGTTCAGTTTTACAGTAAAATCACTCATACGATCGTCAGAGTCGAGCAAAAATATTTCTCGTGCATCCTGCTTGTGCATCGCTCGTTGCCATACAAATTGTTACGCCAAGCGGCAAGAATTTGGCCCGGGCAACCACCAAAATTTTACCTTGGCCAATTTGGACCAAAATCGATGTCCAGTCATAATTGAGCGTGCCCATCATGGTGGCGACCTGCAAATTTGGCCCGGCCCATTGCCTAAATTTCACTTTGTCCGATTTCGGCCAAAATCATTGTCAAACAATGATTGACCATGCCTAACATTATGCCAACCTCCAAACTTGGCCCGGGCCATTGCCAAAATGTCACACGGCCCATCTAAAAAATTGACCTTGGCCGATTTGGGCCAAAATCGATGTCCAGCGATAATTGACCATGCCCTACACGACGGAGACCTCCAAATTTGACCCAAGTCATTTCGAAAAATTTGGTCCGAGCCACCAACGAGAAAGTTGTTCACAGCTTAGAGGAGGAGGAGGAAAAACCTTTATTGAGCTCTAAGATTGGTGAGACTCGCCGGATCAGATGGTGTCTTCCATCTTATTAGCAGTGGCCGTCTGCCCGTAGCCCAGGGCTCCGCTGCTGCCAGCTGACCCCGTCGGATCAGCCCAAGTTGAACGTCCTGACGGTCGCTGGAGAGCATTCCTTCCCACTGCTCCGCACTCGGGTTTGGTACCCGATTGCCATGCTGTCGCTTGTGCCGTAACTATTTACGTCATCGCACTTTCACACGTCACACATCAGCGGAGTTGAACCTAGGCTAATTTTCAGAGCGAAAAGCTGTACTCTTCCCATGCTAAACCTGAAGGTCAACTGGCTCTTGGATTTGACCTCTACCGGGAGGCGAGCCGCATGTGCAAAATCGCGCGTGGCGGGTGCCTCGACCTTCATCTTCACCTTCGTCGCCATAGCTGCGCGCTTGGCAGTCACGTACGCCGCTGCGCTGGCTGCTGCTCGGCCGCTCCTCCTCGCCAATTGTGGCATGTGATGTGTCACGTGACTTGCTCTTGCGCTCGGCAGCCACGTCCGCCGCTGCGACGACCGCCACTCTGGACGCTCGCTCTTGCACTTGTGGCACGTGATGCACCACGTGATTTGCTCTCGCCGAAGTCTTGAAAAATAAAGCTGAATCAAAGCTAAACTGTGTCCAGCTATGCTTAACAGAGCTTTCGCTCTGTATATCCTGGCTCAGATGAGTTGAGCCACAGCCAGTTTTTTTTTACTACTTCTTTGTGCAGTTCCCCGAGTCGTGCTCCTTCTTTATATTTTCAAGCTTTAAACCTCTTAATTATCACACGCCCCGGAGATAATCTCTTCTGCATGTGTCTTTGCAGGAACGGGACGCTGATGTTCGGATCTGACGGGCGCAACAGCACGAACTTCTTCCGGAGTCTTCTTGACGGCGGTGAGGATAGCAGAGAGCACAGCACGTCAGGAAAATAATGGCGAGGAAGGCGCGGGTTCAACGAGTTGTGCGCAGTACAGCGACTTATTTTGCGCTGACTGGGGGCCTGCTGTTCGACAGATATTATGCTGCTATGTCAGCACAGAAAACCACAATGTGGCCGTCTACGCGTATCATTAAATTTTACGCGCTGGCAGCACTACTGTGTGAAAGGAAGGCAAGCAACAGTTATAAGTTCAAAAATCAAGGACATGAGTATTATCATATCTGCTGCCCAAAATATAGACAGTGTTTGGTTTTCCTCAAAAGAAAGTTGTTGGTGGCCAGTAAATGAGTGTGCAGGCAAAGAATCCTTAATATCAACAGAGATAATCTGTGAAGCTTACGAAAAGAACGATGACTCGTGCCCCCGATAGGCATGGCCTTCTCAGAGAGAGTTCATACCATCAATATGACTAACGGCTGCCTTGCAAGGAAGGCACTTTTGAAGGAACTTTGTTGGGGTTCTCCCCTGACTCTTATGGTCCTCATGTCTGTTGGTCTGTTGTATGTCTTGAAACCTTTCAATTCCTGTCTCACGACTCCGTAAAGCGGTATGGTTGGTTATTCTCCCACTGTCGGGCGACCTGAATATAAGCTGGCAGTAGACGCCGTTAGAAGAATATGGTGCCATGGTATTGAACCAGACCCTCTTTTTGCAACGTTCAACGCAGAGTTCAGAACCTCAGCACACAATGTTTTGTTCGTCGACTGTCATCGCTGCAAGGTCATGAAGAATGCTGGAAGTGAGTATATACGTGTGGTTTATCATAAGACTTCCCTTTTGCTCATCACCAGTTGATCCCGAAATATCGCTATTCACAGCAATGACAAAAGCATTTTACTATTTTCTCTATTCATTATGTATCAAGACAGAATTGAAGGCTTGCAATGTAACAGGCAAGCGTTGGTATCAAATGACGCTGAGGCAATAGGAACGATGAGTTGTTGGCGATGTTGTAAACAATGAATAATTATTTTTAAACATCAGGTGCCCACAAGATAAGTAATGTTTGCAGGAACGCTAAGGCGAAGCCAGACAAATGCAATGAAACGGGGCAGTTGAAGCTAGCGACATAATTTTTGCAAATTAAGACAGCATTCGAAAGTTTGGCTTCAAGTTCATATAGCTAAGCAAGAGGCACTGTTCGTCCAAGATGTTCTAATTTTAGATCTCCAGAGCTTGTCCGCCTTCAAACATGTAGTTTCTAAATACGATACCGCTCTAAGCTTTACAAAGTAATGCTCGTTCTTCGTGTCAGCGCCGGATTGTTTCCTGTGGGTGCGCCCGGCGTCCCTACGAGACGGCGTGCCCCAGTATTGCCACTTCGTGTTCGACCTACTGTGCGGTGCATCGCCCAAGTACACCATCTCGAACCCGAGCTGCCTCAGCGACGCCGGGGCTGCCTGACACCAGGTTCTAAGTGGTGCCAGGAGGGCTCTACATCCTATTGACCTGCATATAAGGAGACAACACTTCTTGGCACGAGACCGTCTAGCCGCTGTGGCATGGATAACCTGAAAGCTGCCGATAACAGCAGTAAAAGAGTACAAACACCAAGTTTTTGGAAGCGTGTTTTTGTCTTTAGAACGATGAGTAAGACATTCGTATACGTGGATCACCATTCACCTGCGCTCGGTAAATAATTTACAGTTGAATTTATTCTTTCATGCTGTGTCAGTTTCGACAGCCGAAAGGAAGGTATGACGTCAACTCGGACTTCGAGTGAAGTGAGACATCAAAAAACGGCAATTTATTCGCTTATTCTTCATTTTAATTCCCGCGAGCTGTTACACCGGAATAAAAACAAATAAGCAGCGATTATATAAGCTTTAATTTATGCCTCACGAATCAGAAAGTATAAGTTGCCGTCACAGCCACAGTCTGGCAGTTGAAACCGTTAGTGAACAGCATGAGAGAACAAAAACAATTATAAATTCCAACAATTATAACTCCTGCTGCCGGTTTGTGCTTACTGATGTCTTGCGAATAGTTAGAAAGAAAGCAAAAGGATTATTGTGCAGCTGTACCCCTTTCAGTTGACACTATAACACAGGTTAGAGTGATGACCACACGAGGATTTGTGAACAGGAACAAATTCTTGCTGTTACAGCAGCTGAAATATCTGACTGAACCTACGTGAGCACTCTAACAATAAATCCGAGCATTACTTCACAAACATATTAGGGGCCGTATTTCATAAGCTGTTCATTTTCCGTTCGTTTCGCGTCCATTCGGTCTTTTGTCAGTGGTTATTCAGATGTACCCGCGGCTTTCAAGCATCTGTGGCAGTCGACGTGGCCGTTGGATGCTTGGCGACCGGCCTTCGCCATTGGCTGCATATTGCGGCCAATGACAGCCAGTGGTCAGGTCCGGTCGCCTGCTGTTGACAGAACGCTGCGATGCACCTCACCATTGGCTGCATATTGGATCCAATTTCAGCCAATGGTAAGGTCCGGTCGACAACCATCCAATGAATGCAGATGTGAAAACGTCGGTTTCGAAAAGGACGAATGGTGACAAAAGTTATTGGCTGTACTTTCGTGCCAGATTTCTCAGGTATAGTCACACGACGAGGGTGAAAGCGGTGCTCTAGCGGAAAAACAGTCGGTCGACTGAGGCGTTTCGCCAGCGGTTGCGATATGCGAGGAAGGGTGTAGAGATTGAACAAGCATTTGGTTATCAGATTAAAGCTAACGTAAAAGAATGGCTAAAGTGCGCAGGTGCATACGAAGATCACGACAAAGTGGTCGAGTGCATTGGGCCGGAAGAATGCTATTGAGGGATATCGGATGACACTAGACTCCGAGTGCAGGACAGAATGACCGGAATAAATCTGGTCAAAGCACCCGAACTGACTGAGGATTACTACACTCGCAGGAATTTACGCTCGAAATCAGAAACAAAAAAGCTATAGATTGGGCTTTGGTTCGCGGAAAACCGAAGGAAGCAGATTCGTTGCAACCAAAAACTTGGAAGGGGAACCTTCGCAGTTGCGGAAGAGAGTAACGGAGGGCGAGATGACCTAGTGACTACGCAGGCACATTTGTTTCAAGTGCAAGGAACGAGGCCACCTGGCTAGAAACTGCGAAAAGAGAGACGTTTTCGCGAGTATTCAGGATTCTGGCGAGAACCTGCGCCTTTTGCAGCCGTACATGCAGCACCTGTTAATTAAAGGCAAGAAATGCTGAGTTCAAAGCGATTCTGTGCCTACCATAGATGTGGCACATCAGCGCTGCGTTTCTCCTGGTCACTTTACCGTACAGTGTGCGTAGATCCGGCCGGCGGCAGAAAAGCAGACTGTCTGCCTGCAACTGGCTAAGGTAGTCATCGAAGACCCTTTCGGCAATTTTGAACTGAGGCAGCGGCTTCAGCTAGCGAGCCAGAGCATTTCGTATATCTGCCTTCCAACAAGTCCGAGCAGATATTGAAAGATAGGGGAGAGTCGTTGTCACCCGACATAGTGGGCACAGCGTTAACCCGTCCGAGGGCACGTGATCTGCCAGAGAAGCTGGACTGCCCACCACCACAAGCATCGCCAGTGGATGCAAAAGCGAAACCCGAGGCTGCTCAGAGAGGCGACAGCGAGGGTTAGGGAGCTGAAAGCAATGCGGAATCTCTTGCACCACCCCGGCGCGATGGCTCAGTGGTTAGGGCGCTCGGCTACTGATCCGGAGTTCCCGGGTTCAAATCCGACCGTGGTGGCTGCATTTTTATGGAGCAAAAACGCTAAGGCGCCCGTCTGCTGTGCGATGTCAGTGCACGTTAAAGATCCCCAGGTGGTCGAAATTATTCCGGAGGCCTCCACTACGGCACCTCTCTCTTCCTTCCCTCTTACACTCCCTCCTTTATTCCTTCCCTTACGGCGTGGTTCAGGTGTCCAACGATATATGAGACAGATACTGCGCCATTTCCTTTCCCCCAAAACCAATTATTATTATTATTAACCTCTTTCGCCGGCTGACGACAGCCAGGACGTAGGCACGTGGTGTTGAATCCGGCGTCTGATGGCTGGAAGTCGCTCGCTCAACTGGCTAAGGCAACACGTGCTACTGAGGAGAAAAGCGAAATGTCAGTGAGCCGTTTGCTAGAAACACACAAGAAGGGCGAACCCAGAAAGAAAATTTCGTCCTACGAGAATAAAAACAAATGAAACGTCATTTCATCTTTTGTTTGGCCAGCGCCGTTTATTTTCCGTTACTAAGGTACCCCGTTCTGCACGGACGGAAGAAATGGGCTCTCACGTACCTTGATTATGTAAGAATCCAGGATCCTTTCCGGGACATGGGAGAACAATATTGATTACCTGCACATCGTGTTGGAAGGGCTGGGGGGTGAAGGGCATCCCATGAAGGAACGGCAGAATATTTAGATGAAATATAGTTCTTTAGCAGCAGAACTTTAAAGTGCGTCAGAAAAACGGAAAGCTACACACTACTGCTGATGATATCATTCGAGCATTCTAATATAAACTGAACCGTTTAGCTACCTTATTAGGCCACTGTTTAAAGGAATCGATTGGATTCGATTAACTCTTCTGATTTCAGAACGGTGCATACTCCACAGAGTCGAAGAAGCATTCTAATGCCTGCCGCTAGTTTTGTCCGAAGGTGTGAGGAACTTTGAAGGCCTCGTAACGAAGCTAGCTTGAAACATGGAACAGCTAGAGTGCGCTCTCCCCTGCCTTGCCTGACATGTCTCTTGATTTATTTTATACTTTCAATCAGCTGCGTTGCATATATCGGATGTGGGCTCATTGTAAGGACGCTTTTGTGGGAAGTTTTCTATGGGCTTGTAGCACTTCAGAAGCCCTCTGGTTCGTTTTGTAGCTCATTAATGAATATAATTAATTGATTAATAGAACAAATATCTCCTGAAGATCTGGTGAGTCGAGTGGTTTTCATGGGTTGCTTTCAGCGCTTGGTGTGTTTGGTAATGGCGATCTTGCGGGTGCGTCATATTTACACAAATAGAGGCGTCGCTTAGTCCGGAGGGGAAGGCACTAATAGAGACCACGAGAACATCGACTAAAAGCTGGACCGACCATTCTCCCAAGGCTTCGAGCAGCACCGCACAGCTCGACATCCTGATGCAGTGAGAGGCGGTGGGGGTGCTGTTGTGCCCGAGCAGCGATTTCAATGTCGCGTCTGGCTCAAAGCGTTTTCCACGGAGCTACAGCAAACAGCCTCTTGCACAGAGTATTCACTCCAGCTACGTTTCGTTCGTTTATGGCGGTCTGCGTGATCTCGACCAGAAAGAGAAGCTGAGCTCTGGGCGATGGCCGACAAAGCACTTCGCCCTGTTATGTTTTGTTCGCGTCATAGACAAGCCGAGACTCCGGCGCCTTTTCCCCAGCGGCGGAAAGAACGCGACCGGTGCTGCAGCCTGCTCCCAGCAGCTCGGATATGCCACTTCCGCAGAGCCGCCGCTTGTGTGGCTCGTAAATTAAGCTGCCCTTCGAACCTGGGCGGTCCTCTTCACCCTCCCCCATGACGACGTAATGTGACGTGTAGCATATGGATAATGTGCTGAGACCTGGGGAACTTTTGGTCCCCTTAAACAGAGCCCAACCAACATGCACGAACTCTCTTGTCCAAAATCCGCAAGATGTAATCTTTTGCACATGAAGCTCTTTCGTCTTCCAAAACTTCGCATCTTTGTTTCCTCGGGCGCGACCCCAAGGCTTGTGCACATAAGCAGGTCCTAGAGGACGACCTGGACGGACGGACGGACGGACGGACGGAGAAAACGTGCGGACAACGAAAAGTGAAAATGCAGCCCTTAAATGGATTTCTGCATTAAAACTTCGAGAAAGACAAAATTAGGGCAGCATCTCGCCGCCCACACTTTATTCTATTTAGACATGGGGGAAGAGGACTTCTTGGGTAGAGCTTCCTTGGTAATTTGTCTATCCCCGCTTCATGTCGTGTTCAAGGCAGCTGGCGTCCGAGACCTGGTACATGGGCTCAACTCCGCAGAAAAGGCCGTACAGGAATTGGCAGTGCTGGGGAAGGCCGTGGCGAAGAGAGGCCTCGGTCACCGAGAGCGTGCATTTTGGTCCTGCGACGAGCAGTAAGGCATCATGTTACGCCAAGCAACTGCTTGAGACTTCCGTAGCAAAATTTTAGGGCACGTGTTTTAATTCTCAGCAATCACCATGAGTTTGCACACAGCACACGGGAATAAGTGACCATGAATATGCATTTTGCACAGCTCGCGCTAATTAGTTCTGAAACAGGACATGAACGCTCCAGAAGAGTTTACCTCTATTATAAGGGTGACTACATTTCCATGTGAACTAAACATGAATCCTTGTTACCAGAATTTTCTGCGTTCATCCAATTTGTAGATTGCAGTGGGTTATGAAATACCTTTAAGATTGCACTTTAAAAATAAATTCATCATCGCGTTCCTAGAAAATTCATTTCTTGCGAAAGACGGGCTCAGAAGCCATGAGTTGTCCAAGAGACTCGATTACTTATCAGCAAAAGACAACGACTCCTCATAGACACAAAAGAACCAAGGCTGGAACAGTGTATGACTCCTAAGAGCGCCTTGGTAAAGAAATAAAATTTAAGAATACGATCGCCAAGCGCAACTATTTTAATGCTTTGGAGCTGAGCTGCAGAAAAATTCTATGGAAATGTGGAAATTCTTGAAATCTCAAGGAAGAGAACCTGCGGGCCTCCCGAACTTAGTGCATTGTAACGGTGATATGGTGGGTGAGTACTACTAGGAGGCCTGTTCACATAACACTTACTTCCATTCGGGTTTCACTCGACCTATTCAGGTAGATCCCTCCACAGTGGCAAAGGCACTAAGTATTGTTATGTCTGACCTGACTATTACACGCAACGGTATCGTAAAGCCGCATCAGGATATTAAACCTCGTTCTGCTGGCAGGCCTGATGTCCTGCTTTCGTATGTCCTGCGGGCTTGGTCTGATGGCTGCTCATTATTTAGTTATTTTGTTTAATAAATCACTTAAAACTGACTTTCTGAATGACTAGTGGAAAATGGCTGCCGTTGTCTCGCGTCCGAATGGTAGTTCAAGAAATAGTGTCGCAAACTAGAGGCCTATTTCCCTTGCTTGTAGCTGTTGTAGAATAATGGAACACATCCGTTACGGTGCGTTTATAAAACAAATCAAATGAAACAAATTATTCAGCGATTCCCAAACGGGTTTTAGTGCCACCCGCGCATGCACAACACAGCTGGCTGAATTCACTTATGACCCTTTTCCTGCCTTCGACAGCCGTGAACAGGTGGACTGTGTGTTCTTAGACTTCAAAAAGGCCTTCAAACAGCTCCACGCGCCCTGTTACCTGACATGCTGTGTTTTCGTTCAATTGGAAACGAAATGTTTCAATGCATAAAAAGTAATCTTTAAGGGGGCAAGCAACGAGTCTTTCTTAATGGCTGCTTTTCAGACATTACAACAGTCACTTCTGGCGTCCTGCAGGGGCCTGTGTTGGGGTCCCTTATGTCCTTAATATATGTCGGTGACATAGTGGGAAATATTAGTTGCCAGGTGTGACTGTACACAGAAGACAGTGTTTTATACTGTTCGATAAAAACCCCATGTGACATATATGATCTGTACAAATTGTCCGTACATAAGGCGTAAAATGGAACATAGATTTGAATGCTGCAAAATCCTACTCTATATTCCGCTTAAGCGAAGGCGTACCCCAGCTGCGTCTAAGTACCTTTTAAGCAACCAGCCTCTATCTAAAATGACAAGTTATATATATATATATATATATATATATATATATATATATATATATATATATATATATATATATATATATATATATTGGTGTTTATTAATGCGAAAGCACTATTCCGATGGGTGACCCCTGAGCAAGATCTCGCTATGCTTGTGTGCCAAGTGAAATAAATAAATAAGGCGGGGCGAACAAACCAGCTTCGCTGGCCACTGCACGAGAGCGCTATGCTACCACTGCAGTCGATCACGCGTCATGTTAAACTACAACATACCCTTGCTCTGCGCATTGCACATCGTCATCTTTGTCAACAAATACTACTATTAAACTAATAATCGCGCTTAGAGCTATGGGGCGGTAGTGACGAGAGAGATATGCATGCGTTGGCGCGCACAATGCTGTGGCAGAAGCACGGCAATACGCGTTGGTGTTGACAACACTGCTGCAGGAACGCGGCACTGAAGCACAGGCCAGCGTCGTACATTGGGTAAATTGGCATTGACGATGAAAAAGCTGAAGACGCGCATAACAGGTTCCCTGGGTCTGTGGACACCTCAATCGCGCTTTGAGGCACGTGGCGGTGGTGTCCCTGCAAATATATGTTCTTTCGCCCGATATTTCATGGTAAACAATGCTAAACTGCCAGCCATTTTTTTCTGGGGTAACCTCACCTCGATGGAGCAGGTCGAATATTTGTCAACAAAGGCTTCAACAGCGCTAATGTTATTAAACGCAGTTTCAGGGATGCTCTTCAGAAAGTTAAAGAACTTTTATATTTCACAAAGACCAGACCAATTACGGAGTACGCCGGGGCAGTTTAGGATCCTCGAGTCAGGATTCAATTTACAATGCTGCAGCGTGTTTAGAATCGTGCAGTGCGGTTTGCGAGCAACAACTATTGTTTCAGTGTTCGAAGCAAGTGTGTAAATCAGGAACTGAGGTGGGACTCTCTGGATAAGGACCGACTGAGAATTAGGTTAGAATTTCTTTGTTTCTTTCTGCCATTTATTTCAATTAATCTGCTATTCACCCTTAAATTTAATCACTACCACATTTTAGATCCGAAATGTGCGACCATGAATGAAATATGCACGGGATAATGTGCTGCACTATCGTTTTCAAGCGGTCTTTCTTTCCACACACCTTCAAAGAACGAAAAAATCTGCCTGATTGTGTAGTTGAATCCTTCAGATCGGGCTCGCAGCCAGAATTTTTTTTTCGTAAGGGGACCGAGACAGCTGTATACGGCGAAGCCCGGGGTGGGGGGGAGGAGGTAGGGGCGGTTGAGTGCGATTTCGGGGCCATCCGGGCCCCCTCGCGTACCCTCTAGGGTAGGTCCCTGCTTCACATTCTTCTTCCCAGCCCAGCTGTTCCTATACAGTTTTCGCTCCGAGCCCTTCTGACCTAATTACCCCTGCCCCTGATCCAACGTGGCTATCCGTTCCCCACAGTACCTCGACCGCCCCCCCCCCCCCCACCCCTCTACCAATCGACAGGAGTGGCTGGCCTCTGCGGCTCGCGTGGACCAATTGGCTCTTGTCATTCAGGTGGCATAGTACACACTGGGATATATGCAAAATTCAGCAAGGGCGCTTTCCTACATAGCATCGGTGCCATAACATAGATGGCCGACTATGCGTTTCCAGCTGAAGCAAAGCAGCCAGTACTTGCTTGTTGCATTCTTCGGAAATACGATTCATGCATTCCATCCATACATTTGACGCCTATCCTGCAGCACTAGTAGTTATTTTATAGAGAACTCCGTTATCTACATATGTTATGGCAACTTAGTTATGTGGGAAGCGCCCTTGCGGAATTATGCATCTCCTTTTTTTCTCTCTTGAATGCCGATCCGAGACAATGTTCCGGGCACTGCCTGCGGAATTGAGGCGTGCATGGATGTCCGGTTGCTGTTGCCCAATTGTCAGTCTTTTTTTCCTTTTAGTTTTTTTTTCGTTTTACAGTCAGTCTGTTGACGTATGTAAATGCACAGTTACTTCCCCTGTTTGTCTTTCCTGTGCCTGCCATTCATCGTTTATTTTTTTTACGTTGTGCGAATCGTTAGCTCATGTTTTGTATAGGACTTAATAATATACTCCCCTTACAATTATAGTTTCGTCGGGCTGCAGGAGTCGCGAATAAACAAATTAGTGATTAGAATACAGAGATTGGAATACGTCGTAATTTTGCCTTAGTACAGCCCGGAATGTCTAGCGCTTTGGGCAAACTGCTCCTAGTGGCATTTGTAGTTATGCAGAGCCCTTGCATTTCAAGGCAAGACACTCACCTGTTTGACTCTTCAAGATCTTGCAGTATTTGCAGTCCACAAACAGCAGGTCGTACAGCGCCGGCTTAGGGGCTGAGCAGAAGAGGACATGAACACGTAATTAATAATACTTTTTCAGAATATCATCAAAGTGCTTTACGAAGCTCGCGCGCTGTGTGTCTGCGTGAAACAGCTGAAAATGCCACTTTGGAGCCTTCCGAGTAGCAGAATAAAATGGCGCAGTGTCTTGAATAGAAAAAAAGTGTAATAGGTTAAACTTTTGCAAGAAGCCTTGAATTTAATAGGATAACAGTCTTAGTTATAGTTCGGCATTTGTGACATCTAGATCTCACTAAGTTAACAAGATCTTTCCTGAAACCTGAGACCGGGCCACATAGGGCACTGTAAGATGGTGGCTTCCGCTGAACGTCGTATTATTGTAGAATGTCGAAGTACAGGCTGGCACCAAGAGAAGACAAAAATCGTAAGCCAAGCTAATGTCCTCAAATTCTTGAGTGTCGCTGAAAAAAAAAGAAATAAAGAGGCTAGCATGGCTGCAATAAAATCGAGTATTCGTGTAACATTTAAACGCGTTCTAAATTTTCCTTCCCCAGCTTCCCTATGTTCTGGCCTAGTCCCTGTCAATGCAAATCGTAATTTATTTTTGTTTCTAGGGCAAAATATCTTCTGCGCGTGGTACTCACCTCCATCGAGCAGAATCTCGACAATGTTCTTTCCTGTTTGTCCCTCAGACGACCTGAATTTAAATGTTGAATTCCTGCAAAGAATCGAAAGTACAGTGGCAGCTGTAGAGACGTAACAAATTTATTATGTGCTAAAGAACGAAGGAAGATTTCTGGTTCTGATTATTGAAATATATTAGTAATGTCGCAGCGTTGCAATTAATGTAGAACAAAATAATTTGCAGCCGTGAACGCAGCAATAATTTCTCTATGACCTTTATGACCAATACCCGTCAAGAGAAAAGTGTACAACAGCTGTATCTTGCCGGTACTTACCTACGGGGCAGAAATGTGGTGGCTAACAAAAATTATTGAGCTTAAGCTAAGGACCACGAAGCTAGCCATGGAAATAAAATTGATAGGTGTAATGTTAAGAGACCGGAAGCGGGCAGAGTGGGTGAGGGAACAAACGTGGGTAAATGATATCCTAGTCAAAATCAAGAGGAAGAAATGGGCTTGGCAGGGCATGTAATGCGAAGGCGAGATAACCGCTGGTCCTTAAGGGTAACGGAGTAGATTCCAAGAGAAGGGAAGCGTAGCAGGGTGCGGCAGAAGGTTAGGTGGGTGGATGAGATTAAGAAGTTTGCAGGCAAAGGGTGGGTGCAGCTGACAAAGGGCAGGGTTAATTGGAGAGACATGGGAGAGGCCTTTGCCCTGCAGTGGGTGCAGTCAGGGATAATGATGTGCCTATGCACGCACCGAAACATTCATCAGAGTCTTATGACGGGTATCTTGCTAAATACATACATGGCAGAATGCGTAGTGTTACCAAGGCTGCAAATAATCTCACTGTAAGGCGCGAGAACGTTTGAGTTAATCAGCCAATGGGGCGGGAAGCTTATTTTGAGCCTTGTTATTGAATGTATAACGGTTGCTGCGGTCGCCATTTTTGTAATTGTTTTGTCTTGTTTCTCTTTACTTGTTTTATTACTTTTGTTATGGGATTTTCTTTATTCTTGCACTTGCCTTACGCATGCACTACGTATATTCCCCACTCTAAAAATGCCCTCGCGTCTCTGCAGGTATTTTCAAATAAATAAATAAATAAATAAATAAATAAATAAATAAATAAATAAATAAATAAATAAATAAATAAATTCAAACAAAGTAACCAACTCGGGATGCTGAGCAGAGCACCCCGTTTGTTACCCATTTATTGAAACGGCTCCGACTTCCAGAGCCACCTGAGGTGCAGAACTGATGTGTGTTCGTTTGTTTGTTTGTGTTTGCTTGTTTGTTTGAAAAACTAAAATACAGGCGTGCAATGCAATGTGCCCTTGGTATGACGATGACTTGACGACACAGGCGAGGAACGGACGAGGTTCAAAGAGAGAGGAAAGCTGCTTGGTGCACACTGCCATAGCCTCCTTTGTACTTTCTGTGCCTGTCAACTTTGCGCTCCGCGGCCGTCGTCGCCGCTCCTCCTCCTTTGAGAAGTTACGCCGCTGGCTGCCGAGAGATGGCGACAGCGACGTTGGGGCACCCACAGCCTGCCCACAGCAGCCCGGATAGCCGCGTGCCACGTGCTGTTGCTCTGTCGTCGTTACGTGGGCTTTTTTGCAGTGTGCAAGGTCTTACTTCCACTTTTCTGTGCCTTCCGATGCCGCAGGAATACAGCATTGCACCAAGTGGTGAGTGCCAGCTTTGATTTATCCTTCCGGCTATCGCTGCGTAGTGTTCAGCTGCATTAAGGCTTGTGAAAAATAGTGGCGGCACAAAAAACTGCGTTTATCACGCGTCAGTACTGCAATAGTAATTCGGGATGTGCACGTGTTTTTTTTTTTGGACTGCAAATGCTCCTTTTTGTATTATTTTTAATAAAAATTCCACTACCACCAATGCTAATTGCTTCTCTGCCTAGTTCGTCTGCGTAGTATGTTGGATGTGCTCCTGCGCATTTTTTTTTTACAACATACGCTAATTGTGAAATTTTGTGAAAAAATAGAAACAGAAGATTTACCTATTGTTATGGTGGCTACTTTAAAGTGAGCTTAACCGAACGATGGAAAGCTATATTAGTTTAAAATGTTGTCAACTCAATCGTTGTGTCCCTCTCTTGCATCGGAAACCGCCAAACTCGTATTCAGCCGCATTGAGGCCTGTGAAAAATAACGACAGCACCATAAACTGTTTATTACGCGTCAGTAAGGCAATAATATTAAATGTGCGCTAGTATTCTTTGGTCTGCGGTGCTAATTTCTTCCCTGGTTAGCTCGTCTGTGTGGTATGCTACATGTGCTCCAGGGCAGTATTTTTTTTTGCAATGTATCGGCTAATTGTGAAATTCTTTGATAAAATAAAAACACAAGCTTTACCTATTATGACCATTGCTTTGGAGTGAGCGAAACCGAAAGATGCAACGCGTATGTTTGTTTTCCTTGTTTTTCAAGTTAGAAAAAAAATTGTTTGCAGGACGCGATGAATCAATTAATGTAACAGCTGATACCGAAATTGTTCTTCTTACAGCTCCCAATGCCATACTGCTGCGTACCATTGTGCCGGTCGGACAGTAAAAAGAAGGAGCCCGGCGTTTCTTTTCATGAGATCCCCGTCGAAGCTGCACAGCGTGAGCAATGGCTGAAAGCAATACGAAGAGGTGACTGGGTACCTAACTGCACTTCCAACTATTCAAGGGTATGCAGCAAACATTTCAAAATCTCTGACTTCGCAGAGGGCAAACGGCGCCGTCTGAAAAAGGGAGTTGTACCATCAGTGTTCAGTGACTACCCGTCGTACTTGCAACCTCGAGTATTGAAGGAGAGGCACAGTGTAAGCGGAAGAAAAAGAGCAGCTTTTCAGCCCCACCATAGCCAAGATGAGCCAGCGAAAAAACTCATGAAGCATGACGAAAGCACGAACGTGGAAATGCCGGCGTCTGATGCTGACAGTGAGGTCTCTGAAGCCGCTCCAACTACAAGTGTCAACTATTTTGAAGTGACGCAACACCAATCAAGAGCCACTTGTACAAAGCATGAAGAAGAACTTGTCCGCGCCGACAAAACAACGCAAGCTGACATCAGATCTTCCTACTGGCTGGCAGTGGAAAGAATCAAGTGGAAGAGGAAGGAGAGAGACTTAAAAAAGCAAATAGAGAGGCTTCGCACCACGGTAGATAAATATAAAATGGAGCTGAAAAGGCTTAAAGAAGACAGTAATTTTGGAGATATAACATATATCCGGGAACAAGCGGAAGAAAAAAACATTGCTGCAGTTTTCCTGCTCAACCAAGTTGTCAATTTCAAGCGAAAAATGCCAACATGGTCTGAAGATGTAGTGCGACACTGCATTGTACTTAGGCATCTTTCTACAAAGGCCTATGAGCACGTCCGAAAGGAAAAATTGTTGAAGCTTCCAAGTAGGAACACACTACAAAACTTCATTGGAAGTACCTCTGGAGAGACAGGTTTTAGTCGCTTGGTACAAGCCCGGCTGAAAGCAGAGCTTGACAAGCTTGAATCGCCGCAGTCCAGAGTATGTTCTCTCATCGTCGACGAGATGTGAATAAAGCCAAGGTTGCAGTATAACAAGCAGCAAGATAGCTTTGTAGGCCATGTGGACATGGGTGTGGCCACCGATCTTGACAGTGCGCCGGTACTGGCAAATTCCTTGCTTTGTTTTGTAATTAACGGCCTGTCTACTTCATACAGAATACCAGCATCGTACTTTTTTACGAAAGGACTGAATGGCGCACAGCTGTCCAAATTGATGCGATATGTTCTCACTAAGGTTGAAGAGGCAGGCTTCAAGGTGGTGCGCCTTGTGAGCGACAACCATAAAGTAAACGTGAGTGCCATGAAGGACCTCTGCGGCGGATTCCTCACGTACAGGATACAGCATCCGTGTAATCCTGATCGGCTGCTTTTTTTAAGCTTTGATTATTGCCACGTCTTGAAAAACATCCGCTCTCAGTTCCTTGCATGCGACCTTGGAAAGAAAGGCGAGGTTTCGTCATCTCACTTGAAGAAACTCTACGAGATGCAGAAAGATTGGATTGTAAAACCTGTGAGGAGCCTAACCAGAAAACATGTTTTTCCGAACAATATTGAAAAAATGAACGTCAAACGAGCTGTCGAAGTTTTTTCTCCAGGCGTTACATATGCTCTGGAGTTTTTGAAAGAGCACTCAGGACAAAGCTGCCATTCATCATTTGCCTATGCGGGACCCACAATACTCTTTATGAAGAACATCCATCGGTGGTTCCTACTGCACGACACCAGCAACAAGTACCAACATATCGAGCAAAATTTCCCTGACGTCAGGCACTTTGACGACAAAAATGATTCTAGGCTGGAATGGCTGGAAGTTACATTTCCGCTATATATCGACCAACTGAAGAAAGATGCAACTTATCCTCGTGCCTTTTTCACAGCCGAAACGTACGAGGCCCTTCTGCTCACAACATACTCGACTGCTTGCTGCATTCGCTATCTGTTAGCTGAGGAGAAGTTCTGTTTTGTACTAACGCGGAAATTCAGCAGTGACCCGATTGAAGCGCTGTTTGGAACCCTGAGGCGGTCACTGGGATGCAACGACCAACTTGACGTGCGGTCAGTACTCTCAGGACTAGAAAAAGTCTTGAAGACGGGAATTGCCGCGACATCTGAACACAGCAACGTGCTATATCATGAGAGTCACCACAGCACTGGACTTAGGACTGCAGGGCTATGTGCACTTGGGAGGATCGATGAGCTTCCAAAGGCTGCTTTGGAAATCTTGGGACGCTTAGACGTGCAGCATGTCCCTGCTTCTCTACCTACATTGCAGCTGTCGGCCACGTTCTATGTAGGTGGCTACATTGCTCGTGTGATAAGTGAACATATGGAATGTGAGCAGTGCTGTTTACTCACAACCAAGCCACCTACTGGTAACCCACTCGAGCAGTTCACGCGAGAACAGGACCGTGGTGGGCTGCTTTACCCATCTGACGAATTACTCTATGTCTTAGACACGCTGCGGCTGTTTGTGGAGACAAGCTTAAAAGAAAACCCACGACTTGAAAATCCACTGAAGAACCTGACAGATGCAGCTGTTCCAGCCATCTGTAATCAAGGCTGCTGAAGTGCCCTTTCAGTGACAGCAGTCACCGTGAACATTTTTCTCTACTTGTAGCAACTAGATTCATCAGACCGCTGCTGGTGAACTACGCCTGTTCGATAACAGACAAGAATGATTTGTATAAGCCGCTGTTTCGGCAGAAGCCACTCTCACGAAAAGTAATGAAGCTGTAAAAGTAGCTACTCTTGTAGCACAGCGGCTGTTGTGAAATGTGTAAATAAATGTTGGTGCCTTTCTTCTTAAGTTTTGTTTTAGCGCAGCGTAGACTAGCATTGTAACTGTACTATAACCACTTACGCTAGCGGAGCAGTCATGTAGTTTTTCGAGCCATGCCCACGTATCTTGAAACTGCCTCACATAACATGTCATAGCGTTGGTGTTACTGGCTAACTAACGTGATCACTTGTTATGCTTAGAGGATGTCTGTTTTACGAGTAAATATAACGAGTTTGTACGATTCATGCTTAGTAGCAGTTATCCCGCGAGCGAATAACAGCGCTCCCATCCTCGCGCCGGCATTCGCACCAGTGCGCCTCGACACCTACGTCAGTGGCGCCCTCAGCAGCGGGAGCGGCAGCGCCGCGCAACTTTACCCGACGGCGCCGCTGTATGGTTCGCGCGGCGCGTTGACAGTCACAGAAAGTATAAAGGAGGCTATGACACTGCAAAGGGAGCAGCCACCCACCATTCCTGTCCGGCACCGTAGCGGAAGCGGAAGTGGGCTTTCCCGTCGACCACCTCGCCTATCTGGGTGTCCCTGAGACAGCCGTCGTCGGGTCCGAATCCTCCCTGCTCCGTGTTGCGGTACATCACGTACCAGGTGGTGCCAGGGGACACGCACTGCGGCGAGCATTGTATCGGTAGGAATTACGAACGACATCTAGCGCCATAAGCCATGAAGGTTGCGCTGCAAAAAACGCTAAGCGCGGCGAGTATAGTCTCTCACAGTTTCCCTGTATTGACGCAGTTGGATGATGTACCAGGTGTTTCAGGGAACACTAAGTAGTTCTCAAAAATTTGTTCGTTGAGACAAAAAATATGGCTTTTCCCGCATAGTATTACAAGTGTTGGCGGGCAGCAGAAAACCGGTGAATCGTGTTAAGTAGCTAGCAGATTAACTAATTTTTAATAATTGACTTTTTAACGAGCAGAGTTATGCGCCTCTTGATTATTATTATTATTATTATTATTATTATTATTATTATTATTATTATTATTATTATTATTATTATTATTATTATTAGTTACAATTAAAGATTTCTAGCCGGTTGTTAGTAATAGCCATAAAAATTTTTATACTTTCGAAAACGCGTTTACCCTTGGCACTGTGGATCGACAAATTTGGATTTTTTTCTAGTTACGTGCACTGGAAAGCTTACTTTGCCGCCATGCTTTTCGAAAGCGCATGTATTTTGAAACGATGTGGCCATATTTTGTCGAGCCAGAGCGCCGAGAGTAATAGCGTTTTAGAAGTTCTAAAAAACTGATTTGACTATTACTAACGACCGGCTGCAAATCTCTATTTGCAACCAGTTCCTTAGCTGTGATAATAAAAAGATAATTATCAGTAATTATTTAACCAGCTTACTAAACGCAATTCACCTGTTTTCTGGTGTCCGCCAACACTGGTAATACTGTACCACAAAAGACATATTTTTAACCCAAATATAATATTTTTGAAAATTACTTTAAGTTTTCCCTGAAACACGTGGTATAGACCAACCCCGATCTGCGCCGTAAGCAAGGTGCGGCGGCGCTGCTGTCTCCGGTAGGGGTTAATACTATTCGCCATTTAAAGGAAATGGCGAATTGTATTAACAACTTCCAGCAGAGTAAAGAAAAAAAAGGAAAAAAAACTGAGCATAGTGGCAACAACCACTGCCCCGTTTCAAAGGGGATGCTCCTACCTTCCATCCATCCATCCGGGGTAACATCTGAGGGTCCGCAGGAATGCATCCAAACAAAAGTTTGAAAAGTAGTTTACTTATTTCGCATTGCAGCTATACATGGCTTGCACCGACGTCATCAACAGGAATGCTGGGATACGCGGCCGCCATATTCATGACCCACCGCCGCTCCGTGCGCACTGGAGTGGTCGCGGTAGTGCCAGCTCGTGTTGTTTTCCGCGTGTGCGTAAGCGTTGCAGTCTCAGCATGGTCAACTGCGCCGTTGTGGGCTGCTCCAATCGCAGCGACGTTACAGGGAGAAAGAAAAGGCCAACTAGCGCGAGGTTTTTCTCTCTGCCGAAAGTGATCGAAAACCAGTGCGAGCGAACCAAGACTCTGAGTGCGAAGCGCCGCAGCTTGTGGTTAGCGCGCATAAAACGTGCTAATTTCAACCACGAAAGCCCCAATGTGCGCGTCTGCGGTGTGCATTTCATAAAAGGTGAGCCCACTGTATGTATCTCCGTTTTATAGAAAAAAAGCCAACACGACTACGTGGAACGCTTTGAAAACAGCTTTGCCTCCGCAGGAGAACCGTCCAACCTGTTCGACGAGACAAATCCAGACTGGGCCCCGTCTCTCAGTCTCGGCCACGGGACCAGGCATGCTGACTCCGCGCGGCACGATCGCAGAGCAAAAAGACTCGCTCACAAGCGACGGGCCGATGTTGAAGCGACAGCAGTGGCATCGGAGGCGTCGCCGCGTGCCTGTCCCGATTCCCCACAGCCACCGCAAGCCGAGGAAGTCAGCGCCGATGAAAATGAGACAGGTCAGTAGGCATTTTTTTTTCATAGTAATGCATGGTCATTTCTTTTTGCTTACGATGCATTCCAAGGCCTTTGGTGCGTTGGTCCGCTTACCTAGTGCTTGTGATGCCTAGCCAGCATGCAGTTTCGCTGGCTGCCACTCTAGTTTACGAGCTTATAAACTTTTTTTTATACAGGAATCGCTGTTCAAACCGACATGACCATGCAAGACATACAGGCACTGGAGCAGCATTCTGTAGTGCTGAATGAACATCTGCACACATTGCAGAAAGAGAAAGAGCAGCTCGAGGTGACTGAAGACTCACTGAAAAGTTGTGAAGCAAAGGTGCGACTGTACACTAGGATGCCAAACTTTGCTGTTTTATTTGCTGTGTTCGAAGCACTAGCAAGCTTCATTTCACACAATGTCAACAATAAGCTCACAAAATTTCAAGAATTCGTTCTGTTCATGATGAAGCTAAAAGTAAATCTGCAAAACGCTGACCTTGCATTTCGGTTCAATATTTCAGAGGCTACAGTATCGCGCATTTTCGACAAGTGGCTGCACGTGGCGTATTGCAGACTTAAAGATGAAATAATCTGGCCCACACGAGATGCTTTGCAAAAGACAATGCCACAGGCATTCTACGACTCGTTTGGTGCGAATGTAGCAGTCATCATCGATTGCTTCGAAATCAAGATAGAAAGGCCATCATCGTATCTTCCAAGATGTGAAACATGGTCCCAGTATAAAGGTAGCAATACAGCCAAGTTCCTGATTGGGATTGCTCCACAAGGTGTTGTTACATATATATCCGAAGGTTGGGGAGGCAGGGCAAGTGACAAACATATCACCGAACACTGTGGGTTGTTGGACAACTTGGTGCCTGGAGATGTTGTACTCGCCGACAGGGGTTTTAACATCAGCGAAAGCGTCGGTTTCTACTGTGCAAAGCTTCACGTGCCGGCGTTTACCAGGGGAAAGAAACAACTTTCAGCAGAAGATGTGCAGAGCACAAGAAAGCCCGCAAACGTGCGAATACACGTGAAAAGAGTAATTGGACTAATTAGGAATAAGTTTATTTTTCTGAAGTCTGTCGTGCCAATCGATTACGTTGTGTGCCGGCCAGGAGATGAAGTCGCACCACTCGACAAAATTGTAACTGTGTGTTGTGTGCTATCTAACTTGTGTGCATCAATTGTTGCTGCACCAAAGGACGCCACTGGACAGCAGGCTTCTCAGTGGATGGGTGATTGTGAATCCTGCTTCAGCATGTCTGAATAAAGCACTGGACAGCAGGCTTCGGCCTCAGTGGATAAGTGATTGTGAGTCCTGCTCCTGCATGTCTGAATAAAGCAAACTCAGAATCTGCTGACGGCATTGTCATTTCTCAACGCCAGATTTCAGCGTGTCCCATATGGGCCACGTGTGTTCCAGCCTCAAGACGCACTTCCAAGGTTGAAACATGAGGCAGCTGTCCAAGTTGTGTTACAGGTTGCTTAGCCTTTGGGTCCTTTGCACTCTGGACAAAACCACAGTGTAGTTTTTGGTGCTCGCTTGAGTGCCACGCATGAAAAGTGGAACCATTTGTAGTGGCAGGATGCGTTGTCGCAAGCAACCATCTTTCCAGTTTCTGGTCCACGGCAAAAACAGTAGACATCACTGGGAGAGTTTACCACTGGACCAGCATGCTGCCTGGTGAAGTAGGTGCTGAAAAGCTCGGGCAGGATTGCATGAATGAAGAATTTTCTTCCAGCAGCCAGAATTTTCTCACAAAAGTGCCTGTCTTTCTGTATTCTCTCCACGTGCAACAAATTAGGTGTCCACACCACGAAGTCGCACCACTGAACATCACATACAGCCATTTGTGTTTGCACTTGGTAGAAATATCCGTGTTGTCGCCGTAGCTGGACTACACCATTGACAGTTTCCAGGCAGGAACCTGCAGTAGCCATCTCTGTAACGTCCTTCACTTCCCTGAGCGAAAATGGGCACTTAAGTTCAACAACACCCTTCCCACAGCATGCGCAACAAACAAGACCATCTGGTGTTGCTCCAACAAACGGATATCTTGTACTCAGGTGCAGCCCCGACTTGGAGCACTTGAACATGTCGTGCTTCTCGGCTTCACTGGTTTGGTATGCCCTGAAGGCACGGGGCTCATTTTTCACTCCCCATGTGATGGCAGGCGTCTTCAGCGACTGCTTTTCAGGATAGCATATCAGTTTTAGCAGTGATATGCTAGGGTTATCAATGCTTGTGTGGCACACCCTTTTCATTACAGAAGCAGTCACCCTGCCCGCTCGGTACAAAAACCAATTAGACGAGCTGCTCTGTTGCCTTGTCAAAGCTTCAACGGCCTTTACGGTCTCTTCACTTATAATTATTGATGGCATAACATCATTGGCTTTCTTAACCAAAACATCCAAATCATGCGCCAACATTTCTTCGGAGTAGAGGTTTCTCAAACGGGCATCATGCATCGGTACAGGATTTTGAAAGTGTCCATCATATCCGGGGAGGACTGAAAAAATTGAAGGAACAATGCCGGCATCCTGAATTGAGCCGTAAAGCTTGGTACGCTCCTGCTCTGAAAGTGGCGGGACATGAGCCCGCTCCTTGACTGGACCTGCCTCAAAGGAATTGCTATCAAGCTGCCGCTTTTTCCCTTTAGATGATGTGAAGTTTATGTCCTTGAGTCGCGTATATTGTACTTTTTCGACATAAGCGGGCAGCCACATATTATCCTTCTGGGTGCAACTTCTTGACTTCATCATTTTGATGTCGGTCTCAACTGCAAACAAACAGACTCCAACATGGGAGCATGCTTCCCCTGCTCCAGCCATACATGTGCAGTGCGCAGTGATCACAGCGCCATCCTTCTTGCACAAAATCCACACTTGGAGAGGTTTGTGCCCCAGCCTCTGTGAGTGGTTCACCTGCGAAGACAACGAGAAAAAACGTCGGCTTTACTGACCTATCGTTTCAAAATTGCTGCGGTTCAGTTGCACTTTGCCTAGGGATGTCGTCTTAGAACAAAACATTTGAGCCGTTTTTTTTTTCAGAGTTGCGGTGTACGAACTTGTCTGTCTGAACCTGCTCATTTGCAATGCCATTCAGACTGTGCAAAATAAAAACAAAGGCACATAATGGGAGCTGCAACTCGGTTCTTTTAATCTGTGGGAGACTGCGCTGCCCAGCTCGGACTTGGCTGTTCAACGCCGGGTTCTCGAGCGAGCCACCGAGGTCATCACGAAGCAAAGTATTCTGATCACCTAGATTTGACCTCAAGTTCCGTTTTTCTGTTTGTTTTTTGGAACCGATAAGGTTTTTCCGCCTCCTTTCACGCTTTGCGGGCACTTCACGTGCTCGCGTACATACATAACCGAATGTCGCGCTTCAGATGCGCCGCACAGAGCGCTTAGCGCAAACGGCGTACGGACCATTCGTCACAGCTTTGCTCATACAGATTAACAAGATTTGGAATCATCAAATGGATTCGTAATGCTTACCTCGCCGAGCAGGACAACTTTGCCGTCCTGGAATTCCTTGGCAGAAAGGTGCTTCACCCAGCCGCTTGTAAAATAATTGTGGGACTCCAAAGCTTTGTACGCTTTCATGTTTTCCAAAGTCACAAAGTTCGCGGAAAACACAAGATACGTGACGATGTCGCCGTGCGAAATCTCGGGGAAGCCACTCACATCGGCACTTGTGTCCACTCCGGGCCGCAGCGTGTATGGATCGATATCATCGCACAGTTTCAACTTGTCTTCGTAACGAAGGCGAATACTGCCGATGAGTTCAGAGTAATAACCCGCGTTTAAAGGTTCATGCGGCGCCATAGCAGGCGCAAATCGGATGAAGAAGAGCTGTGAACGGTGCCGGTGCCACGAATTTGAAAGCATCCGCGGCACCACAGCACTGAACGAAGACTGAGCGACTGGGTCACAAGCATGGTCGCCGGGTCAAAGAGCAGGCGGATGTGACGTCACGTGCAAGCCATGTATAAGATTACGCCTTTGTGAGCTAAAGATCAGCACATCACAAAACAGCGCATACAAGTATGAAATTTCAGACCGGAAGAAATTTTTTAAAAGACGCAATATGTTAGTGCAGGAGCTACCCGCGGGTTTGGGTACCGGAAGTGAGCGCCGCCAATGGACACACACGTGAACAAAACTTTCCAGAATAATTTTCTAATTCGACGGTGCATCTATGAAATTGTCCGTTCGTTAACACCCGGAGAGTACTTTTAAGAAGAGCACTTAAATGTATGAAGCGCCATTTCGAAGCAGATATGTTTTAAAACGCCGGGATAGTTGTGTGTTTCGAAGCCACGCATGCCTCCAAAAGGTGTTCTATCCACTGCGTGTTTCTCTGAATCACGAAATCTTCTCATGAAGCCCGACTCTCTGCCGCCTGCTCCACATTTGGTCGCGAAGCACTACAGCTTAGACGGCTGAACACTCAAGACAGTTCTCAAACGGCATGATAAGCGAACCACACAGCCTCGGTGCAGACGATACCTTTCTGTAACCTCTGGTTAGCCCCCGGTGAGGTACAGCAGCCACAAGTTTGTAAACACGATGTTCATCCATAGGCAACTCCCGTTCCTAGGCCGCTCCGCTATCTGAGATCGCATTTTTTTGCTCACATATGGTGCGTACATGCACATTATTTTTTTTTCGTCTCAGTCATGTGTAGTATTTTTTTTTCGTCTCAGTCATCTGTAGCAACCCGGCAGTAAATAAGGCAGAAAACCCTCTCCAGTCACCAGAAGGGAGGAGTAGGGAAAAATGGCAGTACAAATTTTCAAATCACCGCGAGACTTTTACTATTCTCAAGTGTCAACAAAAAAATATAACAATGATTTGGTAGCGATCTGCCGCCTCACTTAGTGGATGCTGAACGCCGAGCTTATGCGGAACCCAGAAAAATTTTATGATGTTAAAAAGAGCGAACTGTGGCGTTTTACCCCAAATTACAGGCCCAAATTACCACCACATCAACTTTCGAGGAATTGGCTTGTTGAAATCTAGCATTTTTTCCCGGCGATTTAGTACAGACGGTATTTGGAATTGAATATGTTGCCTTTCGCAGTTTCTCCTAACCATAGTTTTTGCGCTGTGCGCACGGAAGCAATAATCTGCAGAGTGGTTTGCTACGAACTAAAGATTGTTGCTTTCGACATAATGCAAGAATCCATAGCAGTATATTTGGTTAGCCGTTATCAGTGAATATTTTTTAAGAGCGGATCCCGTAAATATCGCGCATGCCCTTGATTATTTTCAAATATACGCAAGACTCGCATCTGTAGAGTAATCAGCTTACAAAAATCATGCGTGCTCGTTCCCCAGATTAGCGAGCAATAAGACATTCTGGAATAGAGACGCGCGCAATAAGCGAAGTTTGAAGTTCTGCGGGGACGCCCTCGCACCCCCCTTTAGTTTCGATTTCCCGCTATGCACCCTGCAGCAACAGCATCGCCTCAAGGGAGGGGAGCATTCCCTGGTTGGTTACCGTAACTAACAAGGGAGGGCGCCACAGAGAGACTGCTTGTATATTATCAAGGAACTTTAACTGCTTGCTGCGCGCGCGCGGGACATAGCGCGCAGCATGAGACTTTTCGGCTGGATCGTCGGCGCGAGCGGACTTGTCGTCCGCGGCTCCGCTCTTCGCCAGCGGGGCGCGGAAGTGGCGGGGAGACTTGCTCCCGCCTCTTGTCCCGTCCGGCTTCGGAGTATCCCCTGTCCTAGTGTGGGCGAACATTCGCTCGTAACTTTGCTGGTGAGTCGGACGACCTCGATTACTCATCGTATTCTGTTGCTACCTGGCGTGGTTGTTGTTGTAGCAATAAATGCCTTGTTTGTGTCGGCCAGTGTGTCGTTCCTCTGTTCCCTCAGAGCAAGTCCCGACATGGAGATCTTGCGTCATCAGGGGGTGGGGTCTGACGGTTTTGAATTGAGTCAGCCGCGATTAAGTGGGGAGAAGGCATTTATCTCCCCTACTTCAAAACCCACAGTTCATAAAAGGCAAACCCATGCCCGGCTTAACTAGGCTGCCAGCTCCGACACGTGAACATTCCGTGTTTAATTGCCACGGCTACTACGCATCTTCCCTGTCGACAAGAGCTTGCTCTATTATCCATGTGCTGTACATGTAGCCGTCCGTGTTAATCAGAAAAGGGGCGGTGCTTTGGTTCGAAAGTTCGAGCGTTTTCTTCCCTCATGTTCCCTCGTTTCCCTAACTGTTTAATGGGGCGGGTTGTTTAGGGAGACCAATACACTTGGTAGCAGGGGCACTGTTTGATGCTCTCCAGAGCTTCCTTCATATCTTCATCGCGCCATTCGCCAATCGATGTTTTCCTTTTATACATTTCGACCATTCTAAAGAGAGATAAAACAAGGCCAGTGCTTTGCAGGAAACAACAAAACAATTATCTTTGCTTTAGGCCCTAAAGAAAAACATGAGGTGACGTTTTGCCGTGTGTGTAGCTCGCCGCTAAACTAATTCAGTGGCAAGAAAGTGGGGTACAAAAATCCTAAAATTTTGCACGAGATAACAGCAGTAACACTATATTATAACTCTAAGGTAGGTAGCCCACAACGCGGTGGACACACCGAGGGACCTCAGAGACGAGGGCTAAACATCTGAGTGGAATTTCTAGTGCTTACGCATTAAAACAAATCTGCCAACAGTGCAGCTCATTTCACTGGGCGCTAATTGGTCTAAACAAATATACGCACACGGCCTGCTTAAAATGATTAATGCACTCATATGCCACAAACACGCTGGCACCTTTAGGCTTCTTATTTCTTTGGCGCCTCTAAAGCGCTAATTTAATTGAGGATTAATCCGGAATCGCCCGGTGGTAATCGCAAAAATTCGAAAGGAGAAGAATATGACAATGATGTCATGATTTTAATGGCAAAAGCTCGGCCAAAGAGCGCCAACGCCAAGGTGTTCGGATTATTCGACGTGGGGCCAAATGCCTTTTAAGTCAAGCCTTTAAGCACGGAAAAACGAAGCATCAGGCCACGAAAAAGCTTGCGCCCTAATTTAAAACCAACGGGTGCACGATGGAGCTGGGGATTGAACGCAACACCTCCAGCGCACGAGGCAGATGCTCAAACCATCAGGACACCGCTGAACTAATTGAAAGAAGGCGTAGAGCATGGCGGCATCACAACAGGCCCGAAAAAAAAGGATAACTCTCAATGGTCCCGCACAGAAAGCGAGCGATCGAAATTTTTGCGGGAAATTGTGAAATATTTGCGTTCAATGAAAATATGCAGCTACTAAGAGCTTCAAAACACTATAGCGCAACCAAAGAAGAGGACAAAAATGAACAGAGGGAACACCACCAGCGCTAAATCAGAGCGCTGTATCAGATTCCCTTATCTTGTGGTAACAAATATATAGGGCAACAGGAAATGAGCGGCTAATGGATTATGCTCGCAATATCAAGAACAGGAATGAGGGAAGCTCGTTGAACATATTCTTTCATGCGAGACAAAAACATGCAAAGCTTTTCTGTATAAATGTGTTGTCATTGCTAAATGCAGAGATAGGTTAACATGAGAAATCATTGAAGCTGAGAAGATAAATGGTTCAGGTCACACATGTGTTAGTACGCCTGTCATCTTGCTGATTGATAAAGACCTCGCTTTTTTGCGAACGCGATAATGTTGTGCAAAGCTTACTACGTGTTCTTTCTGGCATATAAATGTGCTGCTTGAGAACAATAAAGGTTTTGGAGACTAGCGCTTGTTGTGTTCCCTCTGTTCATTTTTGTCCTCGTGTTTGGTTGCGCTACAGTGTTTTGAAGCTATGTACTACCAACAAGCTCAAAAAGTCACCCTACTGTACCAAGAGCTGTAGAACAGTTTCATAATACCTCCAGAATCCACTGGCGCTGGTTCCCGCCAAAGCGCAAAATACGGCATACTTCGTCCTGAGCAAAGTAAAACTAACCGCCTGCTCAACTTTAGTCAGGCCGAAACTTGAATAAGCATCGACCATCTGGAACCCCCATCCAGTCAACCTTATCAAAGTGCTGGAATCCGTCCAGAATAGCGCAGTGCGTTTCGTATATTCAGATTATTGTTACCGCACCAGTGTTCCATCCCTAAAATCTCGAGCTAACCTATCCTGCCTTGAATCGCGCCGCCTTAATCATAAATTATACCATTCAGTCCTGAGCACTCCTGTTATCATCCTAGCCCACCGTCATCCACGCCGTGCTAATCACCCAAAAACCGTACATCAATCTCGAGCATCCACCTCTGCCCATCTCAAGTAATTCTTCAGCCACACTGCCAGAGAGGTGAACAACTTTTCAATGGAAACTGTACTATAGCCCCCCTTACCACTTCAAGGCATTAGTCGAACTAATCACTTAGTATATGTCAGCCCACCCCTCATGTAATTCCCCCTTGCGGGCCTTTGAAATACAAATTAATAAAAAAATATATTCATTGTTTACTTATACTGATAGTGACGCAGACATTACCTATCGGTTTATTCATCCGCGTAATCGGGAAATCTTCTGTTGTGGGCATCTCCAGTGTTTATTTTTGCAATAACCATACCAAAATGAGCTAATACTTTGTGGTTATTAGAAAAAGGTGATTCCTATTAGGTACGGGTTATAAAACTCATTTAAAGCTTGTGACACATGATGCGGCTAAATATTAGGATTAGTTCGAAAAGTAGTTTTAGGGGGGCAGAGGCCAAGGCACAGCTTCTGACTATATGGGTCTTATTGGCAGCGTTGCATCAAGCGCTACCCACGTTGAAGCCGTCCTGCTCCAAGGGTCTTGTGCGTTTAAAATGGCCCCCTGTTATTTTGGAGGAATCTTCTCTCGATGCATAAACAAATGCAGGCTGGTCTTGAACGGACGCAGAAGTGCTGGTCCTGAGATGGTAATGATTTCGGCAAAATTATTTCAGTTCTTAAAAAAAATTGTTATTATCCTTTTTTTAAGCAGTTTCCAGCGATACTTGCTAGTTATATATTGTTTATTAAATAGTGCACAAAATGAGCAGTTTAGTTTCCTCAGAAAAAAACGAGCGCTCATGGTAAATTTACTAATTAATATATTTGTAAATATTTCAGGCAAAAAACTACTCCAGAAGCTGGAATTACAAATATAAATACATTTATTTCAACATCGTAGATGTTAGGAGTGTACTCAAAAACGTATGACTAGCCTGGCACAGGGTACCCCCCTATATACTGATAGAGCGGCAGAAGCAGCGCACGGAGGGAATGTCATCAACAACAAAAGGAATATTTGACATTGCTGCAGATTCCCCCGTAAGTCATAACAGGTCAGGATGGTAAACAATTCATAACGGTGAACAAAACATGAATAAATTGCGTGAACACAGGAAATACAAACAAAATGAGCACAGAAAGTAAAAAAAAAATTGAAAACGTGCGCAGCACGCTAAACTTTTCCTACGTAACCCTGATTTTTTCCTGAATAACCCAATTTGTATCCGAGTTAAACATAAAAAAAATGCATCGCCCGGTTTCACGTACCTCTTCCAATTACGGAGAAAATAAGACCCGAAACGAAGGCGTCTTAATATATCTGCACAGCTACCATAGCCCTCCATAAAGTCAACAATAAAATTCCAATAAAGAGGAGGGTCAGGCAAGGAGATACGATCTCGCCAAAGCTATTCACCGCCTGTTTACCGGAGGTATTCCGAGGCATGAATTGGTAACAGTTGGGGATAAGAGTTAAAGGAGAATACTTAAATAATCTGCGATTCGCTGATGACATTGCCTTGCTGAGTCACTCACGAGATGAATTGCAAAGCATGATCGATGATTTAGACAGGCAGAGCAGAATGGTGGGTCTAAAAATTAACACTCAGACAACCAAAGTAATGTTCAACAGTCTAGCAAGGGAACAGCAGTTCACAATTGGCAGTGAGGTGCTGGAAGCGGTAAAGTAATACGACTACTTAGGGCAGGTAGGGACAGCGGATCCGGCTCATGAGAGGGAAATAACTAGAAGGATAAGAATCTGGTGGAGCGCACAGGGCAGGTTCTCTCAGATCATGAATGGCAGTTTACCAATATCCGCCAAGAAAAAACTGTACAACAGCTGTATATTACCGGTACTCACCTAAGGGGCAGAAACGTGGAGGCTAACGAAAAGAGTTCAGCTTAATTACAGGACAAAGCAGCGAGCCATGGAAAGAAAAATGATAGGTGTAACGTTAAGAGACTGGAAGCGGGCAGAGTAGGTGATGGAAAAAACGCGGGTTAATGACATCCTAGTCGAAATCAAGAGGAAGAAATGGGCTTGGGCAGGGCATGCAATGCGAAGGAAAGATAACCGCTGGTCCTTAAGGGTAACGGACTGGATTCCAAGAGAAGGCAAGCGTAGCAGTGGGCGGATAAGGTTAGGAAGTTTGCAGGCGTAAGGGTGGGCGCAGATGGCGAAGGTCAGGGTTAATTATAGAGACATGGGGGAGGCATTTGCCCTGCAGTAGGTGTAGTCAGGCTGATGATGATGATGATAATCGAATTAAGCCCTTGCATGCTACAAATGTCATCGTCAATGTATGCTACGCTGCAGAAAAGATTCATAGATGGAAAGTTTTCGACCAGAGAAACAGGAAACCAAATTTCCTACTCGATATTTATTATATCTCGCATTCAGGTGCTTCATTCCATCAAAGTGCCCATACTGTAGAACAGCAGATATGTATAATCCCCCCGCACACATTTTCCAAAGCGTAGAGAAGAGCAGTGTCACCTTGCTAACGTCCTGGTAAATGCCAAGCTCGGGCCTCCAACTCAGTGGCTCGTCTGGATTGTACCCCGCGAGGCTACAGGCGATACTCGCGCAGATCACTACTACCATTAACACGACTGAGGCCATGGCTAACACGATTGACTGCTCCAAAACACACACAAAAAATTAAAAAGCTGCAGGTACAGGCTTCAGACAGCGTCGGAAGAACACTGAGGCGTTCAAATCGAAAGCTCTCACGGCGCTGCAAAGGCAATGGGCCTCAGTTTTATACCACGATGAACACCACCGTCCCACGGCTTTCGCCCGCCAGCTCATTAGGTAAGGTTCGTTGAACCGCTATATCGTCTATTTTCCCTGCTAGCATAGTTTCTGCTGTGCGTTGCGCACACATTGCGCTGTTCTGCGCCACCTGGATCCTTAGTGGCGCCGATCGCGCAGGTGGTGCACTCTAACGATACACACTGAGTGTGGCACAGGCGCGCAAAAACCTCGTACGATGCCCCGGTCGAGGTTGGTGACCTTTGAGAAGCTGCCATGCATGTTGCAAGAAGGTCGACGACACGTGCATACTGAGGATCAATGACTCTGTAGCACTGCAAACTACTTTATGTGATGCGCTATTCGCACATAGTTTCTTGTGGAAATGCACCCTACATCACTGCCGGTGCCGCGGAGTTTAAACGACCCAGATTCTTAATACGTCCTCTCTAAAATAAAGGATAAGTTTCCAAATGTCCGTTAATCTATCTGTTCATGTGCTACCTTTTTTCTACCAACGTTCAGCGCTCCGTAAAGACTACACAGTTGCCCCCTCGAATACTGTCAAGTTTTTAGGTCTTCGAAAAAAAAAAGAAATGTAAGCGTGGACGCGAACTCTTGACGGGAAAGACCACACGAAAAAGCATGCAGCACATTTAGCGGTACGTTTATGGCACAAAAACAGTGGTGCGGTGTAACAAAACTTGCCCCCCCCCCCCCCCCCAAAAAAAAAAAAAAAAAACTGCGCTTTACTACTCGAGTCTGAGGAATGAGTGACGGCATTTCAAGCATAAACTGTGAGACTATATCCTCAAGCTAAACCTAAAGCCACGTCGCTGACTTCAGTGGCTCTGAAAAAAAAAAGAAAAAAGAAACAGGATGGCACGCCAGAATTTTTTCTATAGCCTCGCCGTAAAATTTTTGTGCTAAGAATAGAACAGAAAGTCACATGAAATGGCTTTTTCGATACATATTTCAAAAACTTTTGTTCACTGTGAAACCGCGAATTCAGCTCCGTGGTATACCTGGTGTTACAAGGAAGACTTTAAGTAATTTTCAAAAATAAGATTTCTGTGGCAAAAATATGGCTTTTGCGGCATGTTATTGCCAGGATTGCCGGGCACCATAGAACCGGTGAATCATGTTAACTAGTAAGATGGTTAACTAATTTCCAATAATTATCGTTTTAATATTAGAGTTAGACGTCCAGTTGCAATTAGAGGATTGTAGCCGGCCGTTAGTAGCCGCCATATCAGTTTTTGGAATTTCGAAAACGCGATCACCCTCGCCGCTGTGGCTCGACCAAATTTGGCAGCATCGTGCGAAAATACCTGCGCTTTAGAAAGCATGCAGGCAAAGCGACTTCTCCAGTGCACGTAACTAGTCGAAAAAGCCAAATTTTGTCGAGCCACAGCGGCGAGGGTGATCGCGTTTTCGAAATTTCAAAAACTGATATCGCTGTTACCAACGGCCGGCTACAAATCTCTGATTGTAACTAGACGTCGAACTCAAATAGGTAAATGTTAGTTATTGCAAATTAGTCAATCATCTTGCTAGATAAGATGATTTACCTGTTTTCTCGCGACAGCACACGCTGGCAATACTATGCCGCAAAAGCCATATTTTTGCCTCAAGAATCCTATTTTTGAAAATTACTTAAAATCTTCCTTGTAACACCCGGTAGAATGATACCTGTTCATTGTCGCTGTGTTGTTTCCTCTGGTTGGCTACGCTGGCACCGGCGGTAATTTAACGAACATGGTGGTGTGGTAACCTTTCCAGTGCACTAGGGAGCCCGCATCATTGGTCGTATTCAGGGGTCAGGTTTCGTCCACTGAAACGTGACTAACCTGTGCTGAAGAGGAAGGTTATGCCTGAGGTTACGCCACGGGAACACTGACTTAACATTACGAAGATCTAAATGTAAAGTCAGCGAAAATATGAAGGTAATCTTGTGACGGCTCGCCAAATCGAATATTTTTCTTTCTTTTTTTTTCTGACACGACAACCACTTACTTTCCCAACAAAGTGGCGATGAAGAATAGGGGAAATCAAGGGTCCAACTACCTGTATGCGGGACAACTTCGTTCGACTGTGGATGAGGACTTGATCCGAGTAGATTAAGTCTAAAGTTATTACTTACATATTGATTCTTACTGTATGTGCGCCTTTGTCCTGCAGTGGGCGTAGTCAGGCTGATGATGATATCAAGTCCAGCTTTCTCGGGCACAAATTTTGAAAATTGGAAAATGGTAAGACACTGTTACAGAAATATTGAAGGTAATGGCCTATTATTCTGATATGTAGCAAAATCTTTCGTTTAAAGTGTCTCCATCGATCGCATCGAACAGTTAAGACTGCCCTAGAAAACAGAAAACCAATGAGGAACGCTTTGACAATAGCAAAAACATGAATAGAAAAAAAATACAAGACTGCCGTCGGGTGATCTGCGGATATATTGATTGTTATAGTGAAATCTTACAATATATGAAAAACGTGCTTTCATAAAAGGTTTCCCGCTCAGAAATGCTTTTGTCGAGAATTGCTGGATATGCAACGCGCGTGCGCCTATTGACCATTACTCCTGAACGCACCGCCTCCTCGTGGGCCTTATTCAGTGGCCTCCGGTTTCCTACGGTCCAGGATGTGCCATGTGGCTGTCCTTTCCTTTACAAATGTGCCCCGAAATACTCGCTAGCGATAGAATAGCAGGTATCGGTATCGAGGACTCCACTGACTGTCGCCTGTTGTGTTGTGCATCGTTTTCTTTTTGTTTCCATGGCTGGCTCAAGGCTTGGAGCAATTTTTTTGGCTCGTCACCCTGTTGTCTTGGCGTGGTTTTCTCGGTCAGGATATTTAGCACGGCATAAAAAAAGAGTGTCATTTATGGTCGTAATTCCTAAAGAACTCTGTTGCCAAAATGTAGCCGTAAGTTATTCGCATATGAAGTTCTCCATAAATCTTCAACACCCACACTTAATGCCCGATTCTGAGAGAGCGTCTGATTTTCTAAGGATTCATAAATCTTGACATTCTATAGCTGTCAGCTTAAATGTTGCAGTTTCGTTTCTTCCTGGTGAGGACTAATGAGAAGTAATGAGATATGACCAGCAAATTAGAAATGTCTGCACGTTTTCCAGAGTACGTGCGAAGTTGCAACAGAATTCTGCTTAGCACTAATTTTTTTTTCTGAACAATAAAAGTGCAGGATGCGGCAAAGCTGCGTATGCCCCAAAATTGGCCGCCTGTTTTGGATCCAGCGAGGCCTTTGTACTCAGTGACTCTGTAACCTGGGCCAGGTTTATTCAAGGGTTAGGGGAATGGTGGTGAAAGACCAAGGGCCAGATTTCAGAATGTTCCTTAGTTGGGCGGTTTCTATACCTCATATTGGGAGCTCTGCATTCTCTCTTAACTCAAGGAAGCATTGAAGGAAGCTATCCAATTTCATTAGAGCCGTCCTTATCCGCTCCTTGGTTAAGGAGGCACTCCAAGTGACCAGGAGCCGTTTTTACGTGTCTGGTGGCGAGAATCTGCGTCTAAAGATTGAAATATATTTGTATACATTTGAACAAAAGCAAGTACAAATCTAGGCATTCGTATCTGTATATTTTTTTTTATTCACATACCCTAAAGGCTCTTTTCAGCAAGGCGCCCCTGTGTACGCTCGTTTTTGTATTTGAGGCGTACTGTTTTATTGCTCTAATGGCTTTGCAAGAAAGCATAGTTGTCTGGCAACGTGCCCTGTTTTACAGTGCAGCGGTAGTGCATTGCGAACTCGGCATCTCCGCAGCCGCCGGAGACCCCCTACTACGCAAGCGCAGAGCGAGTGGTCGTGCAGTGAAGCATGCGTTCCGGTAAAGCAGCAAGAGAAAAAATGAAGATAACGTCGTGCCTACGTCATGAAAACGACTATCCAAAGGAGACCCACTAAGGGCTCCTTAGTAAGGCGTATTTAAAAATTCAGTGAAGGCGAACAGATTTTAAGGCATCCTCATAGAGCCAAGGAGCGTCTAAGAATTTGGCCCCAAGCGCCGCTGGATGGCGCTAACCGAGAAACCTGCGAGCCTTCTTTCTTTTTCTTGTCTCGAGCTTCATGCCTCTTCTCTTCACGTCTTACATAATGTAGCCCATAAGAGCGCCGACTGAACGATCACCAGAATATGCATAAAGGTTTTATATATTTTTAAAAGAGTTGTGACTGTTATAAAAGAGAGTCTATATCTACAGCTTCGAATTTATAGGCAACAAGGCCTCGGTCTTTAGTTGACGGTGGCAAAATTTTTGCGATCAAAAATCGCTGACAGTTTTTGTTTCTCGCGTGTTTCTGCGTTGAAGGAGCTCTCTGAGGTTTGTGTAACTACTGGTTAGTTCAGTAGACTAAAAATGGCATTCTTTTGTCCAGGCCGCGCTCGGTCCTGACAAAATAATATCATCAAATCAAGTGGACCCGTTTTCAAGATCAGAAAATAAAGTTAAACGCTGCTGGGTTTCCGAGTCATCCTAGAACACAGGAAAAGATTTCTGTGTTGGATAACCTTAAGGTGGCTCTAAAAAGAGAGAAGGCCCGAGAGTTTTCTTGAAAACAGTTGTGATTACATATGCACGCGTGGCATATCTTATTTCAAGAAAGACTGCTGTCGCCCGGCCGTTTGCGTGTGAGTTCAACGCTAACTTGTTCAGATTTGAGTGTTCCGTCAGCAACAGACTGTCAAGAACACTGCCGAGCTCAGTCGTATCTGTACGCTCATTCGTCTCAGTCCTCAGTAGCATCGCAGGTACTGTGGGGTTAAGCGACCAGCTAGCGCTGCTGAAATCCGCAGAATCTTTAAATAAAGCTCGTCTCGGAGTTTTTATGACAACCCTACGTTGGCTCGCTATAGCAGCCAACTATAGTTCAGAGAAGATTATTAAACCACACAAGCGCTTCTGCAGATTTCTATTTCCTAACACAGATCAACAAGCTGAATGTCCTTTACATGCCTGAGGTAAAACCCATTCACGTGAGTTTCACACCCGCTAATTATTATATGTTTCTTTTGTTTTGTTTCTTGTATTTAGGAATGATCGCTTGAGAAACGGATGTTCTCAGGAAGCTGTGTCAGTGCTTCGATAATGCTTTTTTTGTTTACGTGTTAAACTAAATTTTAGCTGCGAGTCATAGCCAGTCCTGTTGCTTTTCGCCTGTCTTAGTCTTTCGCAGTGTATGCTCATCAAGCCGTCCACACAACAGTTATCCCAATTTTCTGTGGCTTGTCATAGAATGTTTTTATATGCGTGACGTGTTACCGGAGTACTAATACGTCGTAACGCTTGCCTCAATTATTTTAAGTCAGTTTTCATTGTGCATTCAAACACCTTTCATTTACCATCGGAAGTCAGCTTGCCACTTGTATGTTTCGCTTCGCCGCGCCGGGATCATCGACCCGCCTCCTGGTTCATCGCCCCTGGCTGCCAACCTGTGCCACGTTGCGCACCAGGCCGAACACTTGGTGCCTGCTTTTGGCGGCTGACGGTCCAAAACCTCTGGTTTTCTGCTAGTTGTTATCTAGTGTTTTTTTCGTGTGTTTGGAAAACTTTTCCGCGTTGCAAACAGAGCATATATAGCCACAACACTGCCATAAACTCGCAGCAGCTTAGGCGGTTATCTTCACTTAAACAGTAAGAGAAGCCTTTAGCAAAACCGGTGAACTCACCATGTCAGCAGTGGCCCTCCGTTCTCTCGTCCTGCGTTGGATCTGCGTGGCAGCGTCTTTGTACGCTGTAGAAGCTTGGGTGAAAGATCCGCACCTGGCATCTCAGCAGGACGCCTCCAAGGTGATGCGCAAAATGCGACTTCTCAAATCTCTAAGCAGAAACCCGTTAGTATTGGCACTCCAGGATGGGCATACATGACTGTGCGGTTGAGAAGACCCGCCGCAGCGGCTCATCGACTTTGGCTTTGGACTGCTGTTCTCAAGGTGGCGGGTTCGGTCCCAGCTGCCGCGGCCTTGTTTCGGTGGAGGTGAAGTGCAAAAACGTCAGTTTCCTGCGCGATGTCAGGTGCTCTAAAATAGTACGGAGCTCTCTTCTACAGCGTCCTTCATGGGCCATATGTCGTTTCGAGTGGTTAGACCCCGCGATTTACAATAAAAATGCTTAGAGTGTAAAAGTCGCCTGCGACAGAGTCCTTATCGTATGTCAACGTCGGCATTAATTTCAACGCACTTCTTCTAAAGTACATTAACAATGGCCAGAGCCTGACTTAATTATTAAGCTGGAGTATGCCACATCACCCCTACATTTACGTTATCATGTTTGTTTTATTTTTCTGAGGAACTGTAGCAATTAGATCAGCATTTGGGTGATGACTTCTGAGACTCCTCGATCGGCTTCACCTGCCACACATTCAGGACTGAAGAAGCTGCCCCTTTAACCAGCGATCCTTAAATGTACGCCACATCATGTAATTTTAATACAGTCGCTTGTGTAAGTGTTTAAGTGAGGAATATCGTGTTCAGGGTGCTCACTGTAGTCACAATGCCCCCCAAAAAATGGATCGTGCAAACACAGAATGTTTATCTGCATGACTACTGCTGGGCAGCAATGGAAGATACAGGAGCCCTTGTGTACACGTGCTCCATTAGGTCCGTCACTGGACGGTTTCGGATTCTGGTTGGATGCAAATCTAGAAGAACCGTTGGCAAGTCGGGGAAAAGTACTACGTGTGCATTACTATACGCTGCTGAGATAAAAACCATGAGGTCTGAGGACTTGTTACTAAAGCTGTGGGCAGAACCTTAAAATAATCGGCCGTTACGGTCGAGAATCTTGTTTTCTGTTTCGTTGCCTTCTCACGCTGCTGCGTTCCTTTGCGTCAGTGTTTGTTGACGGTGCAAGGTCTAGGGCCCGTAAACCATTTTTACACAAAAATGAGATGGGTGGTAACAGTTTCTAATTTCATTAAACGGCATTTAAATGTTAGTCTGATGTGTTTGGAGAATTCTGTGACAATTTCGTACAAGCATGTGGTCGCAGGCGCTGTTTATCCGTGTGTTATTTTGTAATAAAGGACTATCCCCTTTAATATTTGCAAAATTATTATTGCGAGTATTAAGGGCGTGAGTTAATTTTACTTTGATTTTATGTACATCTTGTGATGACCAATTGATTGTAAAGATGCCTTATGAGAAACCACAAGTAGGCTAGAAGGCATCTGCACTAAAATCTGCATGATTCACATCATTCTCACGGTGGACGAGTTGCCACACTGGCGGTTTCTTCAGAAATCAATGTCAAACTTTGATCTAATTATGACACTGCACTAGCTACCTCCCTCATCGAATGTCTAGCTATTGATTACCCAAGTCATCATAATGTCTTCAAGGAATCCATAAATCGTTGTGCATGCTTAATGAAAATGTCCTATTTTATTTCAAGATTCCGAGATAACTGAAAAACTACTTTTGGGCCCGTAAAATGTGAGACTTCTTGCGGCAGATTTATTTCCAGTATTCCAAAAAAAATGAAACGTTCACAAAATGAGCGCATAATTATTCTCAGCATTACTAAGTTACACTGGACCTTCCAAGTCTTGTGCATCGTGCTATGTTTGCCGCTCAAGATCATCTAAATTGCTGCGTAGTTGACAGCAAAAGATGTTCCTGATAATCAGTGGTTGCACATGTTCATATAGTTCCCTTATTGTACCCTGCAAGTTTCCTTCACATCGTTGATGTAGAGCGCGGATCAGGTTCCGATTTCTCTCAGGTGTCTTCATGTTATGTGCGAGCTGACGGTGGCGTCCCCTAAAACTTTCTTTTCCTGCAAACCGAAGTTAGGCAATAAACTGCTAAACGCAATTTGGATCAGCCACCTGCCATAATAATGAAGTCTAGCGAGAAATTCGCCTCTTAGAGCGACGCCAGTTGCCTGCTTTACATGAAGCACTGTATCGGAACCTATCAGCTAAGTGCGCATATTCTATGGAAACTGTTTGTCTGAAATGAATTAGTGTCAATACCTGCGCAGACATTTTGGCATATACCTCCTCCCCTCTTCTTATCTATGCCGCTGCAGGAAGCTTGAAGTTCGAACGAAACTGATTTGGCAGAAGAGGTGCACTAGGTATTTTCTCCGCTTGACTTTACGACGTTTGAAGATGACCTCAAGTGACCGCAGACGTGGCACAGCAGTCACATTTTTTTTACTTTTACAAGCAGCGTAAAAAAAGCTCTGAAAAAAAAAAGAAACTGCAGGGGACACTCACCCTCGACCTTAAAGGGGTGACTTTATACGGCTAATGGGTTAATGCCCATACGTGCAGAAAATGTCATTCCGCACTTTACATTAACAGAACGCTGAGAGTTCGCGTACCACTCCTGGAACAGTGGTGCAGCGATTAAGCGATGCGCCACTGCTCTGTGATGGCAGGTGCTGCCACCCGTGGGGCTTGTGAGACCCATGTTGCTATTCCCGAGCAATCTCTCGAGGTCAATCACTTACTTAACTGTCACCGGTCGCGGTGGTCAGCTTGCTCGCGATCCGATGGGCAGGTTGTGAGGACGCCACAATATCACGTGATCAAGGTTGATCACCTAGGTTGCCGGAGTCTCAAGTTTTCGATCATGCAACGACTGCGTGACAAACGCCGTAAAATACCTTTGAGAAGAATTTCCCGATACCTGCACGCACATATTTTCATGTACCCCGATGATGAAATCTATTACCGGTGGCCACGATGGCGAGAGCACGCCGGCAGAAGTGACAATTTCCACGCCACAAAGCCGAAGCAGGAAGGACAAAATATTTCAGTGAACAATACCATTTTAAATTTCAGACTCCAGTCGTGATATTTGAGCGCTTCAACGTTAACTGGTTAACGTTAACGTTAACGTTAACAGAATGGCGGTGGCAGATACACGAGGTGAACAGCTTCAAAGGCGTCGCGTTATATATGGCAGGTAGAAAACTCTCGTACGCTATGAAACTTGGCGCGTGCACTGGCCGCAATGCTTCTTGACATTCTCACAGTTGTGCCTCCGATAGCAGCTGCCACGCGAATTTGCGCAGGTGCTCCTGTAAGGCACACACAGCAATTGGCCGCGCATACAGTCAGCAGCGTAAGGGTTTTCTTCTGTAAGCTGCGATACACCCCGGGCTAAGTTTAAACCCAAGTAAAACTGGAAGCCAGTATCCTTGTATCGTTACAATTTTTTATCAGTAAGAGCAATAACAATTACTAGCGCCATGCCTATCATAATTTGAAGACCTTTTTTTCGCTCTTAATACGACTGATCCGTTTGTTAACGTATCACACGTTTTATGACCACTCTCACTCCGGCATTTCGCTATGTGTGTGGGTGTAGTAAGCGAGATGTGCGTTTCCCTCTTTTACAACGACATCTATATCTTACGATTTATAAGGGATCTTCTAGGGCAAAGTTCCGCGAAGCCGCTGAAGTTTGCCCGAGAGCCCGCGACATCTGGTATGATGTCGTCATTTGCTCAACGGTCGGACGTTATCAACAGGAACCGGAGCTGCAGAGCGCTTGCATCTGCTGGCATTACGTCACAGCGTGGAGGAGTGGAGGCAAAACGGTTGGCAGCAGCTGTGCGCTTGGTTCCGCGTCATTCCAGACGTCATACTACAGCTAAACCACAGCTCTTGATGGAACTTAGCCGTATGCAAAAGGAGACCTTTGCTTACCCAGTTGCTTTTGCCTTACGGATAGAGGTCTCGACGTCACGGACTATTAGGAGGCCTGCAAAATTATTTTTAAGTTGGTTATTGAACTGTTGCTTACGCCATGTAGCGCTCCGTTTTTATCACCTTGATCTCTATTTTTGCGCGTGAATATCTACGAAAGAATATTACAGCATGCTCTATATGTTACTATACCTCGCCTTCTTCGCACCTCGGCTCGCAGTGCGGCTGGGAGGGCAGCCCCTGGTACGTGCTCTACCGCAGCGTCGAGGGAAGCCAGTTCGGTAAGGAAGCACGCTGCATCAACGGCCTCCAGGTGACGCCACTCGTCAACGACAGCGCCCGCATCCGCTTCCGGTACACGCCCAACGGAGAGAAGTGCGTGCCTGGCCTCAATTTTGCTTATTTTTTTGGCACATCATTCTCTTTGTCTCGTGCCCAGCTTTCTGTGCTTACAGAACCGCGCGCCAAGCCGGAAAGGAGCGTGCAGAGTAGGCGAAAAATCACAATTTCTCACTTGGCAGCAGTACAGCGATACTTCAACAAAAAGATTATAAAAGGTAGTGAATATGCCCAAGAACTTGCACTATTACTTGTGGATTACCTGCTGCGTGGTCCTTAATATGCACTTATGTACCTATCCAAAAATGCTCTTTGTGATCTCTCCGGCGCTATACTCCTCGAAAACTTTTTCTGGCAATGAAGTTAAAGCTACGGAGCTGAAACAATCCACACACAGTGAAAGAATATGGTAACCGCTAGCAGCTATTAAACATACGAAGTTTTCAAAATTCGTTATTTAAGAGATAATTCTAACGCAAGTGTCAGATTTCAACGTTATAAAGCCAAGGAGGAAGCTTTCATGAGTACAGGAAATTTGCTGGGCATGTCCTGCTACAAGCAGCTTCCAAAGATCATCTGCTCCAGTGGCGGAGTAAAGTCAGCGCAGAGAGAGCAACGGGCTAAGCGGCGAGGCGCACTATCGTCCTACCGAGCTATTTGATGGAATGACACAGTTGCGGACGCTCCGTCCTTGTGACTTTCTCTTCGTTGCCAAAAGCTGTTGTCGAGTATAGTCTAGACGTCGTCTCGTGACATCACTACGCAGCACTAGTCGGTAAGACATTTCGGGGATACGGCACTCGCAATGCACTCAAATAGCGCCACCTTGATTGAAGAAGACTTTACACTCTAATGTTGGGAGGCGCTTTCGCCTGGCGATAGACATCAATAGCCTATGCCAGCGGCGACTTCCCTGTTTCTTTGCATATACGTGGGACAGGTTGCACAATGAAACGAGCGGAATCAACTGAACGCCTGTGTAGCCACTCGCTTCATATAAAAAATACCATTCGCCCAAGCGTCAGATTGCTTCTAAGCGCCAATCAACTCAGCTTCAGTGCGCTTTCGCGAGGCATTAGCTGCACACTCCCTAACATAATTCTGCCCTCGAAACCTTGCTCAAGAATCTTGCGCAGTTAGGACGGGACATTTTCTGATACCATGGCTGTGTGGTTATACGAACATAATTCAGCCCAGACAATTTTTAAATTCCTTCTTGCGTTCTCGTCTACAACTTCTAGTGTCCTAAAATGCAGTGCCTTGTAGTAATTCCAGCTTCATTTAGCGCGAATGCCATTTTGGGGCTCCTCACCTGAAACAAGCAAAAATAAGCTTGTAGGATGGCGCGTTTCACATTGAAGCCAACAAAATAATAAGTGTTCAAGCCACAGGGTGTTCTCATTTTGACGATTTGTGAATACGAATGGCACTTTTCAGGTATGCTTCATTTCGTCTTAAGTCTACCGTCCCAGGAGGCGTAAAGAACATCCTCGAGCTGAAGCTGGAAGATGAAGGTAGGTGCCTGTGTGGATATTTCAACAGAAAAGATCTACTGAACCTTGATTTGACCTAGGGGCGTTTTTATTTATCTGATCTCGGGGTGAAAGTCTGAACAGCCGAAGTGACCCCTACTCGAGTGCTCCGAGAAGCGAATCGCGGATCGCCACACATATACAAAATTAGGCGCTCGCTTCCCCAGGCGTGCATCGCAAGCACTCAGGTCCAACGTTATTGAATAAAAAATTTAAATATTGAGAAACTGTAAGGTACTGGTATAGAAATATTGAAGGGAATGGTGCATTCTTCCGATATATAGCAACATATTTTTTTTGCAATGTTTCCATGGCACGCATCGAGCAGTTAAGACTGTCATCGAAAACCGATAGGCAACGCTTTTGACAATAGCAAAAACGTTAACAGCCAAAAAATTCAATCCTGCCGGCGGGAGATCTGCGTATATATCGAATGTTATATTGAAATATTACAGTATGTGAAAAAAAATCCTCTGATAAACTCTTTCCAGATTAAACATGCTCTTCTACAGAATTGTTTGGTATGAATATGCATGCACCAAAAGCCGGAAGCCTAGGACGCAAGGAAGAGAAGAACTCATAAAAATTACTAAACAAAGATACCCAGCAAATAAACGCGATAATATACTAAATCCCGCTCAAAGATCACTGAACTGCGATCCTCCAGCCGGAGGAAGATCAACGCACCATGCCAGCAACTGTCTAGGTTCTGTGTGCGAATAACGACATCTCCTGTCGAAGACGCAATGTAGTGGACAATTAATCATCTGTTTAAAGGAAGCGAACCCTTCATAATCTGTGTGCTGGGACTGGGAACATCGCCAAAAGGGGGCAGGAAGGACGGGAACAGAGATCGGAAATCATAACACCGCGCATGGAAAGGGTTTGCAGCATTCTTTGAGGAAGAAAAATCCTCTGTATGAGGCGTAGGCATAAGAATTGAACTGCCCAAATAGTTCTCTTAATTTGTAAGAGCATATAAAGAGAGGATAAACGCAGCACAGCAGTTAAACATATCGCAGATAAAGTTTCTGCGTGCATAATACTGAAATGGTATTGGCGCCATCAGTGTCGCAATTCTCTTTCCTATTCACGCTGCGCTCTGGTAATGCGTCTAGATTTCATTAGTCTAATAAAGAGCCAAGCGCTGATTCTTGACAGTTGGAAAGATTGAAGTATTTTAACAAACAAGTAAATAAATTGATTTCTATCAGGCCGATCGGCACCCAAAAAAAAGGAACGGTTTCATCATTCCTGTAGATAAAAAAAAATAGAGTAGATCTTTATCGGAGGACTTAAAATGTATCCGAGATGCATAATGTTAGCACTATGGTAACAAAGATAAAAAAATGGCCTCAAAATGAAAAAAAAATATTAGTGTGTACAAGCAGTTGCCAGGTGTTTTTACTTGCGTCAAGCGGTTTAAATCAATTCATTATTCAATTCGATACTGAAAAGAAATCTCGAAACGTATGACGCATTGGACGGTTAGCCAATGTCTTCGCGTGAATATTTGGACAATGAAGATAGAAAGAGCGCTTGTGAGCTGCGGAAAGTACATAAGACAATTCCTAATTTCATACACAGGAAGGAGAACTTGGTGGTCATAAAGAAAGATCAGACTTCAGACAGTACGCGCGCTTGTACGATTACGGTGCGCAGGTTCCAGGACAGTGCCGTTTGACGTTCTCTACTCGGAGTGCGGAACCTGCCAGGTGATCAAGCACGTCACAGCCAAAAACAGTGAGTGCCTTGCTTCGGAAGCCAACTATCTCTCAGGGGACAATATTTACGTAATCCCATTAAATGATTATCATCATCGGTCGGTGCCCTGCAAAATGTGTGGCAAACAAACGGCTTTTCCTATTTGCCTACAAATGGCCTAGCACTGCGCCAGCCACACCCACCCATTCCATCCCAGCGAATTTCCTAATCTCATCTGCCTGCCTCTCTCTGTTGTCTTCGGCTCTTTCACCCTCCGTTCATAGTGCCACACTGCTGACACTCTGCCAGCGCCACCATGAGGCCGGATTGGCGCTTGACCGAGTGTCGTCCTTCTGGATGAGCGCTGCTGTTCTGTGTGAAAATGCCAACGTAAAACGGCTGTGTTGCTTAGTGCTACATTTGTCGGTGACAACATACACTCAGTTACCATAAATATATCTCCGTTTGTCTGCACTAAATAAAATTGCGCGAGTTGAATGGCATTCGTGTCTGTCAAGCACGCGAAGCACTACACAATAACCTCATACAACTCTGAACGCAATGCACTGTGAGGACCGAGCTTTTCCTTTCAGCTACGGAGGTGCACCGCGCTCGACGATGAAAGGCGAGATATTTAGCATAGTGCGCACTTCTACCGGTACAGTTCACCCTGTACCGAGCGCTGTTCCTGCGCATGCGCAGACGGCACAGAGGGCGCCACATGACCCCAGGTGCTGGACAGCTGGGGCCGCATCTGCTGCCTCAAGGCCATATCTTCAAGCGCAGTTGTGGCTCGTGCTATGCTAAATGCCTTTATTCACTCTCTTTTTTAACCGTGACTCAAGGTAGTAAGGCATAGACTTGAGTTTACATAAGTTACGCTCAGTTCTTGGCACCGAACAAAGTTAGATCGCATTCCGATGAGGAGGGGGTTCATTTCCTTTCTTGCCCCGTTATGTGATGGTAGCAAGTTGGGGATATTGAAAACCCTAAAATAATAGTCATTCTTAAGCCTCAGGACATTGGAATCTTCATAGAAGCCCTATCTGCCCGACTATAGTGCTGAAAACACGACCCTGTCGCTTAGGAACTTTTTACCAACCCTGTAGCTGTTATTGGCTACATTTCCAACCCATGTCAGCTTTCGGCCACCTAATATGACGAGACTACGATGAAACTGAAATTAATTTCAGATGGAAGTGCGTTGGATAAAGACTTGGCAACATTAGTCTCGAAAGCAGAATGATCGCTAATTTCAGGCATTCAAGGGCTTGTACTTCCAACCGATCAAAGACTTGTCTAATATTTCCTCATCTTAGTTTACTGCGATATAATACATCATGATTTATCGCTGTACATACTACACACAACACGAGTGGATTTACAACTGAAAATGCGTAATTAGTTTACTTTTGTAAATAAGTTAATCTAAATTTCGTGTTCGCCCTGACATCATTCGCAATGTTCGTTTCTGACATCAAGCTACGTGCCACCCTTCGCTATCAAACCGCCCTTCTGAGTCTCGGTCGCACCCAGTCGCTGCACTGAGGCGTGATCAAAAACACGACTTTCTGCAGCACGCTGATCTTTTTTGCAAGCGAGGAAACATGAGTAGCTTGAAAATTTTCATCGGGCTAAAGTACACCTTTAAGCAGCGCGAAACACAGGACGTAGTGAAAGAAACACGAGACGACACAAGCGTCCTGTCCTATGTTCCCTGTGTCCTGTGTTTCGCGCTGCTTTAAGATGAATCCATTCCAACTTGCCCAGTTTTCTGTTCCCGTTAACTAAAGTACACGCATTAATATATCCATCTGTATCAAATTGTATCAAAAGCCCTAAACATCTACAAAAATAGTGCCAAGGCAAATTAATTAGCTTTAGTAGGAATACTAACCACATTAAATCTTTTAGCAGAACGCAGTGAACTACTGTTGTTTCGCTCTTGCCTGGTTTGGTAATTGGATTTGGGGGGGGGGGGGGGGAACGAAATGGCGCAGTATCTGTTCACATATCGTCGGACACCTGAACCGCGCCGCAAGGGAAGGGATAAGGGAGGGAGTGAAAGAAGAAATGAAGAAGGAGTTTATTCCAGAGTGAAGGGCTCCGGAATAATTTCGACCACCTGGGGATCTTCATCGTGCACTGACATCGCACAGCACATGGGTGCTTTTGCGTCTCGCCTCCATCGAAACGCTGCCGCCGCGATCGGGTTCGAACCCGAGTACTCCGGATCAGTAGCCGAGCGCCCTAACCACTGAGCCACCGCGGCGGGTATTCCGCTCTTCTGCAGATATTTTTTTATGTACGCCTTCTGTGGTGGCTCACTGGCTTTGGCGTTCGGCTGCTGATGCCAAAGTCTCGGGATCGATCCCAGCCGCTGCGGTAGCATTTCGATGGAGGCGAGATGCCACCACAGTGTTGTGCCGGTTTTGTGGGCAATGTCAGGACAGGTTAGAGAACCCCAGCTGGTCTAAATTATTCCGAAGCCCGACCAAAGCGGCGTTATTCATAGTGTGTGTATGTATTACATATACATTCATGTGCATTTGCAGCCACCATCTGCATGCAGTACATTCCAGCCGAGGCCTTCGACAAGGATCTCAAGCACTGCCATTTCATCTACGACTTGGAATGCGGTCACCTGCCAAAGTACTACATCTCGGACAGGAGCTGCCTGTCGCGGTTCGGATGAACAACCTTGAGGCTTGGCACGATGATGAAACAGAGTCATCTATCAATCGAATAAAAGGTCATACCAGAAGCCTGCGTACGTCGTTGATTCATATCGGCAAGCGTGTTTAGAGACTTCTACATCATCTGATAAACTCCGCACCATTAATAAACTGATACGGCTCGTTCCTTCACCAGGGATGTAGGAAAGGGAAGAAGTATTGTCACAATCAAGTGACCATGGCATACCGACTCAAACGCAGCATATAGTATGAGCGAACGCCTGGAAATTCCATGGGGACTTTTAAGTTCATATTCATACAGGTGACTTCAGCCTTGTCTTGCCATTGACCTCAGAGATGCCGGTGAGAGGCAAACGCCTTCTTTTCGGCGTGTGACGCCAGCAACATTCGAAACCAGCAGCCACGTCGAAAATCTTCAACCAGAGGTTGAATGGGGACGCATAGCTTTTGTACAATAAGAAAATGGTCCCTTCCGTATATTTGAAGGTGATCTGATTCACATCGTGGTTGCCTGCCGCTGTGTATTCACGAGGCAGTGCGACAGCCTCTGCTATAATCACTACGGCAGGGTCTCACGCCGAGCAGGTGTTCGCCACAATGTCATCCACGACGCACACCAGAGCCGCACTTCCAATTGCTTAGCATGTTGTCAGCGTGATTACAGCAAGGCTGACAGTGTGGGTGAATTTCTTTGCATTTTGACAGGCCAAACAAAATGAGTGCTTGTTAGAACCTACGCACGCAATGTGAAGCACATCGAAAATGGCTCTTAGGTCACGCTCATGCCTGAGGAACACACAAAGAAAAACCCTTAATGATTCCCTGAAGATAGTCTCACCCTACTGCGACCCTCCGCGGCTAGAGCAAACACCCAGAGGTAGGGCGACCAGTCGTGCTTAGTGCATCGCGCGACTGACGGGTGACCAGAGGCGCGAAACTTTTGAGTTGCTAAAGGAGAAACAGCCCACGTATTTATTGCTTCTTTCTATACAGGGTAGCGGCCGGGTAAGATCACATATGCTGCAATGGTCGGGTTTGCGCAGAACCGTCTGCGCATGTCAGAATAAAATATCCCCCATTTTTAAAGATAACACAAAAGAATGAAAAGTGCAACAATGTACCGGAGAACCCAATTTAGAAGGGAACAAGGTTTGAGCATTCTGTTCATGATAATTCCATAACTATACATGACAAGTGCACTTTTTCGTGCTTTGTAAGAAGTTTTCCACTTTTTATACAATGTCCAAAAGTCATTTTCAATGTCAGTAGAGAAATTTTAAAAAAATTCTTTTTACGCCAATTGGTTTTTCCCATTCATATTAGGGGGACCGTTTGTACAGTACGATGTGCCCAAGTAGAGAGAGAGAGAGAGAGAGAGAGAGAGAGAGAGAGAGACTCTTCAATGAAGAAACAGAGAATTTAGCCGGCGATTCAATATCGCTGGCATGCTACTCTGCGTAGGGAGGGGAATTTGGGAGATAAAGACTGAAGGAGAGCAGCGTGGAAGAGGTGGAAAAAAAACGAAGATAAAATGCAGCCATGAAATGGGTACTAAGGATGCAGTGGCGAGTATTGATGTAACCTATGGAATGATGGAGTGCATAGTCCGACGAATGGGCTGACGAAGTTCACTGCAAGAAGAATGCATGAAGGTAACCTACTGGACTTGAGCGGAAGTGTTTTTTCTTGAGCAGTTACGCTGGCCTTTCCCCAAGAGATCTGGCATATTCGTGTATGCCTGTATGCCTGGTCTACCTCCGCATCCCACGAGTTCTCTAGCAATCGGTTTATTAACTAGACAGTGCCCAAGTACAAATACATGTGAAGTGCACACAGCTCAGTAGACTTCAGATGAGTACCATGAGTACCGTAATGAGTGCCATGAGAGAAACTAAAAATAGCTGTTTTGCTAAAAATAATGGCTGTCAGTTAACTAGGCCCTTGAGGTTCCTTCACCGTTACTTAGCGCCTGTAACGAGTGGCATAAGCACCATGCGTTGCACTTTCCAGTGCAGAGGCCGAAGCAGTACATGAACCGGCAGTTCTGCGACTGAGCACGAGACGTGTTCCCGAGCAGGTGGCTTGCTTTTGTCTGGTCCATCGTAAACACGGGTTCGCGGAACATCACCGATTTCATAGGAGCCGTCGTACCGCTTCTCTGGCTCTGTGTTTCGCAGGACCAATGCTTCGCGGTTCTTTTCAACCTCTATTCTCGAGTCTGTCTGTACAACTTTGGACCACGATTGAGAAGTCGGGTCTAAAAAGGCAGCTCTGGCCCGATTATCTTTGACCTGCACTGTCTACAACAGTAACTACTGCAGCGGCCTATCCACGCCAGTGCTGTCGTAGTTATACAACGCTGCTTAACTGTGAATGCCTCACGCCTCTGGGTAAGGCCTTGTAGGCTTCTTCGAACTGAAAGCACCTACTGGCCTCGATTGAATAGTAAACTTGAGCGGAAGTGTTTTTTCTTGAGCAGTTACGCTGGCCTTTCCCCAAGAGATCTGGCATATTCGTGTATGCCTGTATGTCTGGTCTACCTCCGCATCCCACGAGTTCTCTAGCAATCGGTTCATTAAGTAGACAGTGTTAAAGGCTCCGTTCTCCAGAAAATCCGCTGTCGGCACTGTCGGCGTTATGAGCGAAAATTCACGGGCATGGCTATGGCAGGTGGACCCCAGAGAGCAAAATAGGAGGCAGGTGGGCCCCTAGGCCACTTGATCTAACGACGTCATTACAACCTTCCCACTGGATAGTGAACAAACTGCCGACCGTTGCAGGTGGCAGTTTAATTAATGATTGGAGGCTCGGGAAGAGATAAGCTTGAGCCGCACAAAGCCCACTGCTGGGAGCACCTGTCATCGCAGAGCAGTGGCGCGTCGCTTAACCGCTGCCCCACTGCGCCATGAGGGGTATGAGGACTCCCTGGGATCTATGAATGCAAAGTAGAGAATGACCTTCTGCATATATGGGAATTAACCCACTACGCTATCGCGTCATACACATACGGCGGAGATTAAGTGTTTCCTCTAATTTTTATTCGGCTGCATGATTAGCTGCTTTATTTCATTACGCATACATGAAGCTGGATGTAAGTGCTTGAATCCATAGGTTTTGGCGAAGGCGTTGAATTCATGGGCAGTAGCACACAGCAACGGGACATCTAGCCTGAAATAAAAGAGTAAGTAAAGAAAGCCTTAGGAGCAATGCAAATGGAGGAAGCAGCTGTTCAGGATCAGGTAAAGGCAGATCTGTTGAAGGACGGAGGGGAGATTGTGCTAGAACAACTAGCCACTCTGTACCTCGAGCGTACCATAAGCTTGAAAAAACGACATTATTTTAATTCATGAGATAGGATACGTCAAGAACTTCAAAAATTACAGGCCGATAAGCTTACTCCGTTGCCTGCAAGGTATTACTAAAGTATTACCAAGGTATTACTAAGGTGATCACTAACAGAGCCAGGACAACCTTAGACTCCAATCAACCAAATGATCAGGGAGGCTATCATAAAGGATACTCGACAATAGACGATATTCACACTATCAATTAGGTGATAGAGAAATGCGTAGAATATAGCCAGAACTGTACACAGCTTTCACTAATTACGAGAAAGCATTTACTCAGCGGAAACCTCAGCAGCCATGCAGGCATTGCGGAATAATGGCGTAGAAGAGTTTTATGTGAAAACACGGGAAGATATCTATAGCGACCACACAGCGACCATAGTCCTAAATAAAGTCAGCAATAAAATTCCAATAAAGAAGGACATGTAGGAGATATTTCAAGGCCTGGATTGGGAACAGTTGGGGATAAGAGTTAATGGAGAATACCTAAGCAATTTGCGATTCGCTGATGACATCGCCTTGCTAAGTCCCTCATAAGATGAGCTGCAAAGCATGATCAATGATTTATACAGGCAGAGCAGAACGGTGAGTCTAAAAATTAACGTGCAGAAAACAAAAGTAATTTTCGACTGTCTCGCAAGAGAACAGAAGTTCAAAATTGGTAACGAGCTGCTGGAAGTGGCAAGAGAATACGTCTACTTAGGGCATGTAGTCACCACCGATCCGGATCATGAGAGGGAAATAACTAGAAGAATAAGAATGGGATGGAGCGCATATGGCAGGTTTTCTCATATCATGAATGGCAGTTTGCCAATATCCCTCAAGAGAAACGTATACAACAGCTGTATCTGACCGGTATTCACTTATGGGGCAGAAACGTGGAGGCTAACGAAAAGGGGGTTAAGGACAACGCAGCGAGCTATGGAAAGAAAAATCGCAGGTGTAACGTTAAGAGACCGGAAGCGGTAAGAGTGGGTGAGGGAACAAACGCGGGTTAATGACATCCTAGTCGAAGTCAAGAGGAAAAATTGGGCTCGGGCAAGGCATGTAATGTGAAGGCGAGATAACCGCTGGTCCTTAAGGGTAACGGAGTGGATTCCAAGAGGAGGCAAGGGCAAGAGGGGACGGCAGATAGGTGGGCGGGTGAGATTAAGAAGTTCGCGGGGATACGGTGGCCGCAGCTGGCATAGGACAGAGTTAATTGGAGAGATATTGGAGAGGGTTTTGCCCTGCAGTGGGCGTAGTCAGACTGATGAGGATGATGATGATATACCTGCATGAAATGCAGTTTGCACTTTGCTTCTTAATTGTCCTTACAACGCCTCGGAGGGCGCTTGTCATTACTGCTGGGTTAAAGCGTCTCTGATCAGTATCTGGTAAAAAGTTTGCTATACACCGGCGGTTGACAGGTATTATCTGTGGGTAGCGCAGCCGCCAAAACTTTTTCAGGCAATTGATTCCGCCGCCCTTCTCTTACGTGAGCAGCTACGTGAGCAGCTACGGGCGCGATCGATTATCAATCTCTCGAAAGTTAAGGAATCTCGAGAATAGGAGTGACGGCGAATAGGGCACTGAATTACGCTACAGAACCCGTTGAATTACAAGCGGCTGCACTCGACCCCTGTCATGGGACGAATTTAATGTCATTTCTGACGAATAATATTAGCCTGAATTGACACCCTTTTCTGGGTTGTCGTCACGTGCCTAAAGCTTTGACGTCCCTTACGAATGTTTATAGGGTGGATTCCCCACCGAGAGGTTCAGCTATATGCTCGATGGCGGCGCTGCCGAAGCCTAAATCCATGCCCGTCTCCATTCGGAACTGCGTGTTCCGGCTGCGGTCGCCTGGGGTTCAAATACCCCAGCAGCTGCGCTCAGAAATCGCACTACCGAGAAGCGTAATCGTCGGCCAATTTTTTTGTGTTGAGACGAATAGCGGAGCGAGAAATATAACAGCTGCAGATGACGAGGCGTCGTCCGTCATCCACCCGTGAACCGCAATGAGAGACCAATGAAATGCGGTCCTCTGCGGCTTCACAGCGGCGTCTTGGGTGCCAGAGTAGAGGAGAAGTTTGGCTGTGTCGAATGAGAGAGCGAATGGGCTCTGATTTGACTTTTTGACCGCCTTATAAGGTACGCTTGGCTCTTATACTTTTGAAGAGATGATCATAACGGCCCGATCAACACACTGCCCTTGTTGATTTGAAACGTCCAAACCTGGTCAGTGCCCCACTCAGCACAGGTTTTGAGAACTTCGTCCATTGAAAAATTGCACTCACAATATAAAGAATTATTTTGACAGCCATTATCGGAAGCGCAGTGCATGAAATAGAGGAATGATAAATATCAGCAGGCGAGGAAGACTAACATTATGAAGCCGAGAAATTTGCAGACTGTCTCCTCGACGGCCCACCGCGGTGGCTACTGAGCCAGAGTTCCCGGGTTTGAACCTGACCGCGGCGGCCGCGTTTCGATGGACGCAAAATACAAAAGGTACCCCGCCGCGGTGGCTCAGTGGTTAGGGCGATCGGCTACTGGTCCAGAATTCCCGGGTTCGAACCCGATCGCGGCGGGCGCGTTTCGATGGAGGCGAAACGCAAAGGCTTCAGTGTTCTGTGCGATGTCAGTGCACGTTAAAGGTCCCGAGGTGGCCGAAACTATTCCTGAGCACTACACTACGGCAGCTCGTTCTTCTTTCACTCCCTCATTTATCCCTTCCCTTACGACGTGGTTAGAGTGTCCACCGAGGTGTGAGACAATTAATACGCCATTTCCTCTCCTCAAAAAACAAAATAATTATGCCCGCTGGACCAGCGCTCGCCACGTGCCGAAGAAAGGGGATGGTGTCAGCACGTGTTGCGTGGTACGCTGAGTGTCTCAGTCAGCGGTGCCGCAGCCGACCGCCACGTCGAAGAACAACAAATTAGAGTTGTCGCTGCCGTGCTGATGGATGGTGCCGTGAGGCCTGTGCTGTAGGGTTCACGCCTTACGTAATGACGGCAACTCACGCGGCACTGTCGCGTCGTTTATCAAGTGCAACCAGGACTGCCAGTGCGCCTCTCGGGCTGCAGGGCAGAAATTAGTCGACTCCGCGCCGCGTGACGGCTTCGCCACCTCCATGCTTCGCACCACGAGAGACCACGAAGACGCTGTTTTCGATGCATGAGCTGCCCCAGAGGCAGCGCAGCACGTAGGCAAGAGGGTGAACTGAAAGTTTCGCCAAATTTCGTTTAGGTTCGCCTCCGTGTCTTCCTACGCGTCTAGGCGAAAAGTTCACCCTCGGCGCGCCGACAACGGAAGCTAAAAGCATTTCGTTCTTAATGTATCCCTTCTCAGACAATGCGCACAATACGGCAACCGTGCGGATAACTGTTACTGACTGTTAACGCAAAAGCCATTCCCAGAACTTTTTTATAATTCTTTGTTGGCCATATTTTCCCTCTTATTTTTCAGATATATGTAGCCTAGATTAAGCATCGCGAACAAAGGTGTAGGTTTGTTTTAGTTCGGCTACCTCGCGTGCGGCTGTTCCTACAATGTCACGTCATCGCCAGTATTACCGTCATACCGCGACATCGTGTATTCCTTTCGGAAGTGTACTACGCCGCAGTCAGCTAACGGACTTTCCTAGGGCTCAGCCATCTGTTTGCATTGCGCAAGCCCCATGTGCTGCTACATAATCGACCGTCCGTCGGTGAATGCTCCCACGTTGACCCAGTCGAGGGAATTCGACACACAAGAACCCGAGTGGTCTGATACGTGCCGTCTAAAATTAGCCCACCTGGGTGACATTTCTCTGGTCGGAACAAGTGGAATTCCGGGCTCGTTCCTGCCATCAGTGACAGTGCTTGTTTACACCACCTATCACAGCCGTAGGTCTGACAGAAAGGATCGCATGTCACTACGTACAAAGATCATGAACTCTCATCGTCTCAACGAAATACGATTTTATTTCGATTCGCGACGTTTGGGGCCCTGCAGCCAATACATTTCCATTTTCGGAACTCCCTAATAATGCACAAATTAATAGGAATTCGATTCTTATGAATATATCCACATTAGTGTTGGTTACCACCTTCCAGTAAGAGAAAAAGGAGGTTTATTTGTGGCATACCCGTTCGAACCCGACCGCGGCGGCTGCGTTTTTGTGGAGGAAAAACTCTAAGGCGCCCGTGTGCTGTGCGATGTCAGTGCACGTTAAAGATCCCCAGGTGGTCGAAATTATTCCGGAGCCCTCCACTGCGGCACATCTTCTTCCTTTCTTCTTTCACTCCCTCCTTTATCCCTTCAATTACGGCGCGGTTCAGGTGTCCAACAATATATGCGACAGATACTGCGCCATTTCCTTCCCCCCAAAACCAATTATTATTATTTATTGTTTGTGGCATACCCGCCGCGGTGGTTCAGTGGCCACGGCGCTCAGTTACTGATCCGGAATTCCCGGATTCGAACCCGACCGCGGCGGCTGCATCTTTATGGAGGCAAAAAAACGTTAAGGCGCCCGTGTGTTGTGCGATGACAGTGCACGTTAAAAATCCCCAGGTGGTCGAAATTATTCCGGAGCCCTCCACTACGTCTCCTCCACCTCCTCCACCTCCACCTTCTCTTCCTATCTTCTTTCAATCCCTCCTTTATCCCTTCCCTTACGGCGCGGTTAAGGTGTCCGCCGATATATGAGACAGATATTGCGGCATTTCCTTTCCCCGAAATGCAATTATTATTATTATTTGTAGGCTATCTTCGGTACCTTTACCGGAGCGAACTGAACGCTCACCTTTAATATGTATTGCGAGCTCAGTTTGTTAGACATACTTCTATACGTCTGTGGTTGCGCCCCTACTTTCTGTCGTCCGTGTGTGCGCATGTACGCTGCTTTTTTAAAGCTTTACGAATCTCATTTTCATATTTTTGTAGGATTAGCTGAAGCTCGAGCTCGCGAAAATTTCGAATGGTTATAACATCTCACTAAAATTTGGAGAAAGTAGAACGCTGCCCTTCTTCACCAGAGGAAAGATTCTTCACAAGATATTTCCGGCTATTATGGAAGCAAAACAAGCAAATCCTCAGCTCACTACGATGTAGGGAAGCGGATATTGCCGATTTGATTCATTCATTATAAAAATTCATTTATTTAGATCCAACTGTTAGCCCCATAAGAGGCTGTTACAGGAAAGGGCGAAATGTCCAGAAGGTATTCGAGATGGCAAGAATGATTTTTGGTGGTCACGGGTTCCCAATACCTTCCCCGCTTTCCTGCCCTCGTTACTAATTTCTGTACTATATTTTGTGCTGACACGCGTTAAGCGAGACTGCGATAAAAACGCCTCAAATCTAAGCCAGTGGGGCTGTCCTGTGGCGAATGGTTTTAAAGTGATGGCGATCAACTTCTAAGTTTTAAGGCATGTTCTTCACAATAAAGTGCAATCCGATCATCACAGTCCGCAATTTTTCAGTTTAAAAATACACTGGTGATTAAAAGAGGGGTGACAGTAGTGTTATTGGTAATGGTGGCGGTGCGGTGCTGGCAGTGGTAGTAGTCGTGGTAGTAGGACGGCGTAACCAGCAGGTGCGTTCTTAAGGGGACTACTGGGAGGGCGGTTACCGCGGAAGGAGGAGGATATTGCGAGAGTGGAGGAATGCGTAACCGGTCGGTGATTATCCCCGGAAATACGTGGAGGATGTTTACCGTAGGAGGATGAGGATTCGGGAGGAGATCAGGATGGCGTAATCAGAAGGTGGTTGGCACAGGGACAGTCCGGATGCCACTTAGCGTGGTTGTAGGAAGGCGTCGCAAGAGCGCAGCAGTCCTCAATTGGAGAATGGTGACCATGAAAGGAGGAGGCTATGGCGAGAGCTTAAGAAGGAGCAATCGGTGCGTCGTTGCCACAGGAACCATATGAGCGTAGTTGCCCTGGAAATAAGAGGAAAGTTACCGTGAATGGAAGAAGGTATAGCGAGAGCCTAAAAAGGCGCAACTGGTTGATGGTTACCGCAAGTAATACCCAGAGTGTATTCGCCATGGAAAGAAGAGGAAGGGTACCGTGAAAAGAGGAATGCATGGCGAGAGTGTACGAAGGCGTACTTGGTGGGTGGTTGCAACGAGAAATAACCGGAGTGTAGTTGCCATTGAAGCAAGAGGAAGGATACCGTTAAAGGAGGAATGCATGGCGAGAGCGTACGAAGGCGTGACCGGTAGGTGGTTGACAGTTGACAGCCGTGCGGTGCGGACGCTTGTTTCGGTGCTCTTCGGATTACGCGTGGTGACCGGGACCGGGCGGTCAGACGACTGCGAGAGCGCCTTGAATACGGCAAGTAGATGAGTTCTTTACTTTAATAGTTTGAGAGTTTAGATTTAGGCTAGTTTTAGATCTAGGCTTGTTAGGAGACGTGCTCGCGAAAGAGCAGGTCAGGGCCCTAACGGCCGACTGCTATAGATTTGCAGGGCTCATTTTTGGGTTTACTGGTTTAGACAGGTAGTTAGTATTTCTTTTCTGGGTGATCGGCTTTTGCGGTAGGAAGAATTTTATTTGAGCCCACGGTTGCAAGTAGTTTCTTTTTTTTCTAGCATTTTGTGTTAGCAATAATAGAGTGCTGCTAAGATGGTCAAGCAACTGAATGTTAAATGCAAGGAGTGTGAGGCGTCGGTGAATTTAAAGGAAACGCGGTTCGAATCAGCAGAAGAGGCCGAAGGCGCGGATTTTATGTGCAAATGCTGCATATTAAGTGCACGCCTGGACAGGGCTGACGAAGCGAACGCCAGTCTAGCGTTACGTATGGATTCTTTAGAAAAAGAGCTACAGGTAGAGAGGGGAGAGAAGCGCAAACTCTAAGAGCAGCTCTGTGAATTGTTGGATGCAGAAATGGCTGACACCGCCATGTGAAGTCAAATTGGCGGATATTCCAGCGGCAGCCACGTGCACGGGGCCTGCACTGGCATGGACAGCGATAAGGAGTTAGGTCAGGCGGGTTCAGACAGGAACAGCTATGCACACGTGACAACCAGGAAGTCTGGAGGCGATGGAGAGGAGGAGAAAAAGCTAACTCCAAGGAATGAGGTCACAGTCAATGATAAGCGGCAACATTACCCGGAAGTTAGGAGGAAGGAAGGGAATACCCTAGCGCTTATTGGTGCTGACTCAAATATGAGTAGGTGCAAAAGAACTATAATTGAGCGTTTAAAGGGTGATAAGCGGGTAGCAGTCGGGGCATTCCCGGGCAGGAAAATGGACGCAGTACTGAGAGAGACAAAAAGCGAACTTTCTAAGAACGTTGCAGAGCGCATTTTGGTAGTGGTAGCGGCGGGGCTAAATCACGTCCTGAATGGTGAAGCCGCAAAAGTAGTGGAAAGATTAGCGGAGGGAGTTGACGATTTATGGGCGATAGGACAGCAAGTCCAGACCGTGGTGTGCACAGTGCCGGAAGTGCAAGGAGGGAACGGAGAAATTGCCAAGGACGTTGTGGCTGTTAATCTGGAGATAAGGAAGTTAATTCGGAGAAAAGCCTTGAAGTGGCAGACATAAACAGGGAAGTGCATAGAGCAGGCTTTGGCGGAGGCTTTACACGTGATGGCATCCACTTTAATGGCAGGCTAGGAGCCGAGATTGCCTGGCGCCTGGCAGGCCGGGCAGTAGCTTTTTTGGGGGTCCGCTGCGCATCAGGGCGTAGGGCTATGTAGAAGCAAAGTAGAAAGTGTAACATTGGAGGCATACGCCAATAAAATGGTCGCTAGGAGTTTCAGGAAGAAAACTACAAAAAAGAAATTTAACACCAGGATCAGGTACATAAACATGCAAGGCGGTAGAAAGAGGGCGAAGTGGTTAGCAATAGAACAACAGTTAAAGAACGAAGAAATAGGTGTATACGCGCTGTGCGAGACACATCTCAGGGATCTAGAGCACTCACCAGTTATTGATGGCTACGTCTGGGAAGGGAGCAACAGAACAACAACGGAGAGGAAGGAAGGAGGAGGAGGTATGCTGATACATCAAGGAACAAATTGACAAATAAGGTCAACTTGCTAAGAACATGTCTGGGTATCGGGTACAATTGCCGGTAAAAGGACATAGCTAGGAGTAGTTTATTTAGGGACAGGGGACAAATGCAGGCAAGAGAACAAGGATCTAGTTAAGTGTCTAAATGACGATATAAAGCAGTTTGGAGAATGTGCCGATATTATTCTGCTAGTTGACATGAATGGCCACATTGAGGATCTGAATGGATACACAGTTTGTAACGGGAAGTTGATGCTAGACTTCTCTGAGCGACACAACCTAGTTGTTGTAAATAGAGGAACTAAGTGTGAGGGATAAATCACGTGGGAATCCCTTAACAGGCAAACGACCATTGACTACTACTGCTTAATCTCGCAGGGGATGTATAGCAGGCTCGCAGTAATGGAAGTAGATGAAGAGGGGAAGTATAGCCTCAATAGTGATCATAAGCGCATTAGTCTACAGTTTGGAGCCTTGCTCAAAAGAGAAATCAAGGGAAGTCAAAATGTAACAGGCAAGCGTTGGTATCAAATGAAGCTGAGGCAATAAGAACGATGAGTTGTTGGCGATGTTGTAAACAATGAATAATTATTTTTAAACATCAGGTGCCCACAAGATAAGTAATGTTTGCAGGTACGCTAAGGCGAAGCCAGACAAATGCAATGAAACGGGGCAGTTGAAGTTAGCGACATAATTTTTGCAACTTAAGACTCGGATTCGAAAGTTTGGCTTCAAATTCATATAGCTAAGCAAGAGGCACTGTTCGTCCAAGATGTTCTCATTTTAGATCTCCAGAGCTTGTCCGCCTTCAAACATCCAGTTTCTAAATACAATGCCGCTCTAACCTTTACAAAATGATGCTCGCTCTTCGTGCCAGCGCCGGATTGTTTCCTGTGGGTGCGCCCGGCGTCCCTACGAGACGGCGTGCCCCAGTATTGCCACTTCGTGTTCGACCTACTGTGCGGTGCATCGCCCAAGTACACCATCTCGGACCCGAGCTGCCTCAGCGACGCCGGGGCTGCCTGACACCAGGTTCTAAGTGGTGCCAGGAGGGCTCTACGTCCTATTGGCCCGCACACAAGGTGACAACACTTCTTGGCACGAGACCGTCTAGCCGTTGTGGCATGGATAACCTGAAAGCTGCCGATAACAGCAGTAAAAGAGTACAAACACCAAGTTTTTGGAAGCGTGTTTTTGTGTTTAGAACGATGAGTAAGACATTCGTATACGTGGATCACCATTCGCCTGCGCTGGGTAAATAATTTACAGTTTAATTTCTTCTTTCATGCTGTGTCAGTTTTGACAGCCGAAAGGAAGGTATGACGTCAACTCGGATTTTGAGTGAAGTGAGACATCAAAAAACGGCAATTTATTCGCTTATTCTTCATTTTAATTCACGCGAGCTGTTACGCCGGAATAAGAGCAAATAAGCCGCGATTATATAAGTCTTAATTTATGCCTCACGAATCAGAAAGTATAAGCTGGCGTCACAGCCACAGTCTGGCAGTTGAAACCGAAAGTGAATAGCATGAGAGAACAAAAACAATTATAAATTATTTTACCAGCCGTAGGCGAATTCCAGCTGCCGGTTTATGCTTACTGATGTCTTGCGAATAGTTAGAAAGAACGCGAAAGGATTATTGTGCGGCTGTACCTCTTTCAGTTCACACTATAACACAGGTTAGAGATGACCACACGAGGATGTGTGAACATGCAGGAACAAATTCTTGCTGTTACAGCAGCTGAAATAGTTTAGTTTATGGGGGTTTAACGTCTCAAAGCGACTCAGGCTATGAGAGACACCGTAGTAAAGGGCTCCGCAAATTTCGACCACCTGGAGTTCTTTAACGTGCACTGACATCGCACAGTACACGGGCCTCTAGAATTTCGCCTCCATCAAAATTCGACCGCCGCAGCTGGGATCGAACCCGCGTCTTTCGGGCCAACAGCCGAGCGCCATAACCACTCAACCACCACGGCGGCTCACAGCAGGTGAAATGTCTTAATAATAATAATAATAATAATAATAATAATAATAATAATAATAATAATAATAATAATAATAATAATAATAATAATAATAATAATAATAATAATAATAATAATAATAATAATAATAATAATAATAATAATAATAATAATAATAATAATTCGTTTTGGGGGAAAGGAAATGGCGCAGTATCTGTCTCATATATCGTTGGACACCTGAACCGCGCCGTAAGGGAAGGGATAAAGTAGGGAGTGAAAGCAGAAAGGAAGGAAGAGGTGCCGTAGTGGAGGGCTCCGGAATAAATTCGACCACCTGGAGATCTTTAAAGTGCACTGACATCGCACAGCACACGGGCGCCTTAGCTTTTTTCCTCCATAAAAACGCAGCCGCCGCGGTCGGGTTCGAACCGGGGAACTCCGGATCAGTACTGAAATGTCTGACTGAACCTACGTGAGCACTCTAAGAACACATCCGAGCATTATTTTACAAACATACAGGGGCCGTATTTCATAAGCTGTTCATTGTCCGTTCGTTTCGCGTCCATTCGGTCTTTTGTCAGTGGTTATTCAGATTTACCAGCGGCTTTCAAGCATCTGTGGCAGTCGACGTGGCCGTTGGATGCTTGGCGACCGGCCTTCTCCATTGGCTGCATATCGCGGCCAATGACAGCCAGTGGTCAGGTCCGGTCGCCTGCTGTTGACAGAACGCTGCGATGCACCTCACCATTGGCTGCATATTGGATCCAATTTCAGCCAATGGTAAGGTCCGGTCGACAACCATCCAATGAACGCAGATGTGAAAACGTCGGTTTCGAAAAGGACGAATGGTGACAAAAGTTATTGGCTGTACTTTCGTGCCAGATTTCTTAGGTATAGTCACACGACGAGGGTGAAAGCGGTGCTCTAGCGGAAAAACAGTCGGTCGACTGAGGCGTTTCGCCAGCGGTTGCGATATGCGAGGAAGGGTGTAAAGATTGAACAAGCATTTGGTTATCAGATTAAAGCTAACGTAAAAGAATGGCTAAAGTGCGCATGTGCATACGAAGATCACGACAAAGTGGTCGAGTGCATTGGGCCGGAGGAATGCTATTGAGGGATTTCGGATGACACTAGACTCCGAGTGCAGGACAGAATAACCGGAATAAATCTGGTCAAAGCACCCGAACTGACTGAGGATTACTACACTCGCAGGAATTTACGCTCGAAATCAGAAACAAAAAAGCTATAGATTGGGCTTTGGTTCGCGGAAAACCGAAGGAAGCAGATTCGTTGCAACCAAAAACTTGGAAGGGGAACCTTCGCAGTTGCGGAAGAGAGTAACGGAGGGCGAGATGACCTAGTGACTACGCAGGCACATTTGTTTCAAGTGCAAGGAACGAGGCCACCTGGCTAGAAACTGCGAAAAGAGAGACGTTTTCGCGAGTATTCAGGATTCTGGCGAGAACCTGCGCCTTTTGCAGCCGTACATGCAGCACCTGTTAATTAAAGGCAAGAAATGCTGAGTTCAAAGCGATTCTGTGCATACCATAGATGTGGCACATCAGCGCTGCGTTTCTCCTGGTCACTTTACCGTACAGTGTGCGTAGATCCGGCCGGCGGCAGAAAAGCAGACTGTCTGCCTGCAACTGGCTAAGGTAGTCATCGAAGACCCTTTCGGAAATTTTGAACTGAGGCAGCGGCTTCAGCTAGCCAACCAGAGCATTTCGTATATCTGCCTTCCAACAAGTCCGAGCAGATATTGAGGGATAGGGGAGAGCCCTTCTCACCCTACATAGTGGGCACAGCGTTAACTCGTCCGAGGGCACGAGGTCTGCCAGAGAAGCTAAACTGCCCACCACCACAAGCATCGCCAGTGGATGCAAAAGCGAAACCCGAGGCTGCTGAGAGAGGCGACAGCGAGGGTTAGGGAGCTGAAAGCAATGCGGAATCTCTTGCACCACCCCGCCGCGATGGCTCAGTGGTTAGGGCGCTCGGCTACTGATCCGGAGTTCCCGGGTTCTAATCCGACCGCGGTGGCTGCGTTTTTTTGAGTAAAAACGCTAAGGCGCCCGTCTGCTGTGCGATGTCAGTGCACGTTAAAGATCCCCAGGTGGTCGAAATTATTCCGGAGGCCTCCACTACGGCACCTCTCTCTTCCTTCCCTCTTACACTCCCTCCTTTATTCCTTCCCTTACGGCGTGGTTCAGGTGTCCAACGATATATGAGACAGATACTGCGCCATTTCCTTTCCCCCAAAACCAATTATTATTATTATTAACCTCTTTCGCCGGCTGACGACAGCCAGGACGTAGGCACGTGGTGTTGAATCTGGCGTCTGATGGCTGGAAGTCGCTCGCTCAACTGGCTAAGGCAACACGTGCTACTGAGCAGAAAAGCGAAATTTCAGTGAGCCGTTTGCTAGAAACACACAAGAAGGGCGAACCCAAAAAGAAAATTTCGTTCTACGAGAATAAAAACAAATGAAACGTCATTTCATCTTTTGTTTTGCCAGCGCCGTTTATTTTCCGTTACTAAGGTACCCCGTTCTACACGGACGGAAGAAATGGGCTCTCACGTACCTTGATTATGTAAGAATCCAGGATCCTTTCCAGGACATGGGAGAACAATATTGATTACCTGCACATCGTGTTGGAAGGGCTGGGGGGTGAAGAGCATGTCATGAAGGAACGACAGAATATTTAGATGAAATATAGTTCTTGAGCAGCAGAACTTTAAAGTGTGTCAGAAAAACGGAAAGCTACACACTACTGCTGATGATATCATTCGAGCATTCTAATATAAACTGAACCGTTTAGCTAACTTATTAGGCCATTGTTTAAAGGAATCGATTGTATTCGATTAACTTTTCTGATTTCAGAATGGTGCATACTCCACCCAGTCGAAGAAGCATTCTAATGCCTGCCGCTAGTTCTGTAGCGCTAAAAAGAATACATACACAATTGTCCGAAGGTGTGAGGAACTTTGAAGGCCTCGTAAGGAAGCTAGCTTGAAACATGGAACAGCTAGAGTGCGCTCTCCCCTGCCTTGCCTGACATGTCTCTTGATTTATTTTATACTTTCAATCAGCTGCATTGCATATATGGGATGTGGTCTCATTGTAAGGACGCTTTTGTGGGAAGTTTTTTATGGGCTTGTAGCACTTCGCAAGCCCTCTGGTTCGTTTTGTAGTTCATTAATGAATAGAATTATTAGATTAATAGAACAAATATCTCCTGGATATCTGGCGAGTCGGGTGGTTTTCATGGGTTGTTTTCAGCGCTTGGTGTGTTTGGTAATGGCGATCTTGCAGGTGCGTCATATTTACACAGATCGAGAAGTCGCCGAGTCCGGAAGAGAAGACACCAATAGAGAGCACGAGAACTTCGATTAAAAGCTGGACCGACCATTCTCCCAAGGCTTCCAGTCAGCCGAGCAGCGCCGAACAGCTCAACCTCCTGATGCATTAACTGGCGACGGGGGTGCTGTTGTGGCGAGCAGCAATTTCACTGTCGCGTGTGGTTTAAAGTGTTTTCCACGAAGCTATAGTAAACAGCCTCTTGCACAGCGTATTCACTCCAGCTACGTTTCGTTCGTTTATGGCGGTCTGCGTGATCTCGACCAGAAAGAGAAGCTGAGCTCTGGGCGATGGCCGACAAAGCACTTCGCCCTGTTATGTTTTGTTCACGTCATAGCCAAGCCGAGACTCCGGCGCCTTTTTCCCAGCGGCGGAAAGAACGCGACCGGTGCCGCGGCCTGTTCCCAGCAGCTCAGATATGCCACTTCCGCAGAGGCGCCGCTTGTGTGGCTCGTAAATTAAGCTGCCCTTCGAACCTGGGCGGTCCTCTTCACCCTCCTCCGTGGCGACGTAATGTGACGTGTAGCATAGGGACAATGGGCTGAGACCTGGGGAACTATTGGTCCCCTTATACAGAGCCCAACCAACATGCGCGAACTCTCTTGTCCAGAACCCGGAAGATGTAATCTTTTAATTTATACATGAAGCTCTTTCGTCTTCTGAAAACTTCGCATATCTGTTTTCTTCGGGTGCGACACCAAGGCTTGTGCACATATGCAGGTCCTAGAGGGCGACCTGGACGGACGGACGGAGAAAACGTGCGGACAACGAAAAGTGAAAATGCAGCCCTTAAATGTATTCCTGCATTAAAACTTCGTGAAAGACAAAATTAGGGCAGCTTCTCGCCGCCCACACTTTATTCTATTTAGACATGGGGGAAGAGGACTTCTTGGGTAGAGCTTCCTTGGTAATTTGTCTATCCGCGCTTTATGTCGTGTACAAGGCAGCTAGCGTCCGAGACCTGGTAGATGGGCTCCACTCCGCAGAAAAGGCCGTACAGGAATTTGCAGTGCTGGGGAAGGCCGTGGCGAAGAGAGACCTCGGTCACCGAGAGCATGCATTTTGGTCCTGCAAAGAGCAGTAAGGCATCATGTTACGCCAAGCAGCTGCTTGAGACTTCCACAGCAAAATTTCAGGACACGTGTTTTAATTCTCAGCTATCGCCATGAGTTTGCACACAGCACACGGGAATAAGTGACCATGAATATGCATTTTGCACAGCTCGCGCTAATTAGTTCTGAAACAGGACATGAACGCTCCAGAAGAGTTTACCTCTATTATAAGGGTGACTACATTTCCATGTGAACTAAACATGAATCCTTGTTACCAGAATTTTCTGCGTTCATCCAATTTGTAGATTGCAGTGGGTTATGGAATGCTTAAGATTGCACTTTAAAAATAAATTCATCATCGCATCCATAGTAAATACATTTCTTGAGAAAGACGGGCTCAGAAGCCATGAGTTGCCCAAGAGAGTTGATTACTTATCAACAAAAGACAACGACTCCTCATAGACACAAAAGAACCAAGGCTGGAACAGTGTATGGCTCCTAAGAGCGCCTTGGTAAAGAAATAAAATTTAAGAATACGATCGCCAAGCGCAACTATTTTAATGCTTTGGAGCTGAGCTGCGAAAAAATTCTATGGAAATGTGAAAATTCTTGAAATCTCAAGGAAGAGTACCTTCAGGCCTCCCGAACTTAGTGCATTGTAACGGTGATATGGTGGGTGAGTACTACTAGGAGGCCTGTTCACATAACACTAACTTCCATTCGGGTTTCACTCGACCTACTCAGGTAGACCCCTCCACAGTGGCAAAGACACTAAGTATTGTTATGTCTGACCTGACTATTACACGCAACGGTATTGTAAAGCCGCATCAGGATATTAAACCTCGTTCTGCTGGCAGGCCTGATGTTCTGCTTTCGTATGTCCTGCGGGCTTGGTCTGATGGCTGCTCATTATTTAGTTATTTTGTTTAATAAATCACTTAAAACTGACTTTCTGAGTGACTAGTGAAAAATGGCTGCCGTTGTCTCGCGTCCGAATGGTAGTTCAAGAAATAGTGTCGCAAACTAGAGGCCTATTTCCCTTGCTTGTAGCTGTTGTAGAATAATGAAACACATCTGTTACGGTGCGTTTATAAAACAAATCGAATGAAACAAATTATTCAGCGATTCCCAAACGGGTTTTAGTGCCACCCGCGCATGCACAACACAGCTGGCTGAATTCCCTTATGACCCTTTTCTTGCCTTCGACAGCCGTGAACAGGTGGACTGTGTGTTCTTAGACTTCAAAAAGGCCTTCAAACAGCTCCACGCGCCCTGTTACCTGACATGCTGTGTTTTCTTTCAATTGGAAACGAAATGTTTCAATGCATAAAAAGTAATCTTTAAGGGGGCAAGCAACGAGTCTTTCTTAATGGCTGCTTTTCAGACATTACAACAGTCACTTCTGGCGTCCTGCAGAGGCCTGTGTTGGCGTCCTTTATGTCCTTAATACATGTCGGTGACATAGTGGGAAATATTAGTTGCCAGTTGTGACTGTAGACAGAAGACAGTGTTTTATACTGTTCGATAAAAACCCCATGTGACATATATGATCTGCACAAATTGTCCGTACTCAAGGCGTAAAATGGAACATAGATTTGAATGCTGCAAAATCCTACTACATGCCCCTTAAGCGAAGGCGTACCCCAGCTGCGTGTAAGTACCTTTTAAGCAACCAGCCTCTATCTAAAATGACAAGTTATGTACATACATACATACATACATACATATATATATATATATATATATATATATATATATATATATATATATATATATATATATATATATATATATATATATATATATATATATATATATATATATATATATATTGGTGTTTATGAATGCGAAAGCACTATTCCGATGGGTGAGCCCTGAGCAAGATCTCGCTATGCTTGTGTGCCAAGTGAAATAAATAATTAAGGTGGCGCGAGCAAATCAGCTTCGCTGGCCACTGCACGAGAGCGCTATGCTACCACCGCAGTCGATCACGAATCATGTTAAACTGCAACATACCCTTGCTCTGCGCATTGCACATCGTCATCTTTGTCAACAAATTGTACTATTATACTAATAATCGCGCTTAGAGCTATGTGGCGGTAGTGACGAGAGAGATATGCATGCGTTGGCGCGCACAATGCTGTGGCAGAAGCACGGCAATACGCGTTGGTGTTGACAACACTGCTGCAGAAACGCGGCACTGAAGCACAGCCATCGGCGTACATTGGGTAAATTGGCATTGACGATGAAAAAGCTGAAGACGCGCATAACAGGTTCCCTGGGTCTGTGGACACCTCAATCGCGCTTTGAGGCATGTGGCGGTGGTGTCCCTGCAAATATATGTTCTTTCGTCCGATATTTCATGGTAAAGAATGCTAAACTGCCAGCCATTTTTTTTTCTGGGCTAACCTCACCTCGATGGAGCAGGTCGAATATTTGTCAACAAAGGCTTCAACAGTGCTAATGTTTATAAAACGCAGTTTCAGGGATGCTCTTCAGAAAGTTAAAGAACTTTTATATTTCACAAAGACCAGATCAATTACGGAGTACGCCGGTGCAGTTTAGGATCCTCGAGTCAGGATTCAATTTACAATGCTGCAGCGTGTTTAGAATCCTGCAGTGCGGTTTGCGAGCAACAACTATTGTTTCAGTGTTCGAAGCAAGTTTGTAAATCAGGAACTGAGGTGGGACTCTCTAGATAAGGACGGACTACGAATTAGGTTAGAATTTCTTTATGTCTTTATGCCATTTATTTCAATTAATCTGCTATTCACCCTTATATTTAATCACTACCACATTTTATATCCGAAATGTGCGACCATGAATGAAATATGCACGGGATAATATGCCGCACTGACGTTTTCAAGCGGTCTTTCTTTCCAGACACCATCAAAGAACGAAAAATTCTGCATGATTGTGCTGTTGAATCCTTCAGATCGGGCTCGCAGCCAGAATTTTTTTTTCGGAAGGGGACCGAGACAGCTGTATACGGCGAAGCCCGGGGTGGGGGGGAGGAGGTACGGGTGGTTGAGTGCGATTTCGGGGCCATCCGGGCCCCCTCGGGTACCCTCTAGGGTAGGTCCCTGCTTCACATTCTTCTTCCCAGCCCAGCTGTTCCTATACAGTTTTCGCTCCGAGCCCTACTGACCCAATTGCCCCTGCCCTTGATCCAACGTGGCCATCCGTTCCCCACAGTACCTCGACCGCCCCTCTACCAATCGACAGGAGTGGCTGGCCTCTGCGGCTCGCGTGGACCAATTGGCTCTTGTCATTCTGGTGGCATAGTACACACTGGGATATAAGCAAAATTCAGCAAGGGCGCTTTCCTACATAACATAGGTGCCACAACATAGATGGCCGACTATACGTTTCCAGCTGAAGCAAAGCAGCCAGTACTTGCTTGTTTCATTCTTAATATTAATAATTGGTTGTTTGGGGAAAGGAAATGGCGCAGTATCTGTCTCATATATCGTTGGACACCTGAACCGCCCCGTAAGGGAAGGGGTAAAGGAGGGAGTGAAAGAAGAAAGGAAGAATAGGTGCCGTAGTGGAGGGCTCCGGAATAATTTCGACCACCTGCGGATCTTTAACGTGCACTGACAACGCACAGCACACGGACGCCATAGCGTTTTTCCTCCATAAAAACGCAGCCGCCGCGGTCGGGTTCGAACCCGGGAACTCCGGATCAGTAGTCGAGCGCCCTAACCACTGAGCCACCGCGGCGAGGTGTTTCATTCTTCGAAAATACGTTTCATGCATTCCATCCATACAATTGGCGCCTATCCTGCAGGCCTAGTAGTTGTTTTATAGAGAACTCCGTTATCTACATATGTTATGGCAACTTAGTTATGTGGGAAGCGCCCTTGCGGAATTATGCATCTCCTTTTTTTCTCTCTTGAATGCCGATCCGAGACAATGTTCCGGGCACTGCCTGCGGAATTGAGGCGTGCATGGATGTCCGGTTGCTGTTGCCCAATTGTCAGTCTTTTTTTCCTTTTAGTTTTTTTCGTTTTACAGTCAGTCTGTTGACGTATGTTAATGCACAGTTACTTCCCCTGTTTGTCTTTCCTGTGCCTGCCATTCATCGTTTATTTTTTTACATTGTGCGAATCGTTAGCTCATGTTATGTATGGGACTTAATAATGTACTGTCCTTACAATTCTACCTTGGTCGGGCTACAGGAGTTGCGAATAAACAAATTAGTAAATATAATACAGAGATTGGAATACGTCGTAATTTTGCCTTAGTACAGCCCGGAATGTCTAGCGCTTTGGGAAAACTGCTCCTAGTGGCATTTGTAGTTATGCCGAGCCATTGCATTTCAAGGCAAGGTACTCACCTGTTTGACTCTTCAAGACCTTGCAGTATTTGCAGTCCACAAACAGCAGGTCGTACAGCGCCGGCTTAGGGGCTGAGTAGAAGAGGATATGAACACGTAATTAATAATACTTTTTCAGAATATCATCCAGGTGCTTTAAGAAGCTCGCGCGCTGTGTTTCTGCGTGAAATAAAGCTGAAAATGCCACCTTGGAGCCTTCAAAGGCAGCAGAATAAAATGGTGCAGCGTCTTGAATAGAAAAAAGTCTAATAGGTTAAAGTTTTGCAAGAAGCCTTGCATTTAATAGGATAACATTCTTAGATAATGGTCGGCATTTATAACATCTAGATCTCACTAAGTTAGCGATCTTTCCTGAAACCTGAGACCAGGCCACATACGGCACTGTAAGATGGTGGCTTCCGCTGAACGTGGTATTATTGTAGAATGTCGAAGTACAGGCTGGCACCAAGAGAAGACAAAAATCGTAAGCCAAGCTAATGTCCTCAAATTCTTGAGTGTCGCTGAAAAAAAAAAGAAATAAAGAGGCTAGCATGGCTGCAATAAAATCGAGTATTCGTGTAACATTTAAACGCGTTCTAAATTTTCCTTCCCAGTTTCCCTGTGTTCTGGCCTAATCCCTGTCAATGCGAATCGTAATTTATTTTTGTTTCTAGCACAAAATATCTTCTGCGCGTGGTACTCACCTCCATCGAGCAGAATCTCGACAATGTTCTTGCCTGTTTGTCCCTCAGACGACCTGTATTTCAATGTTGAATTCCTGCAAAGAATCGAAAATACAGTGTCAGATTTTTCTATGAAACACTGAGGTGAGCGTAAAGACAGATGTAACAAATTTATTATGCGCAAAAGAACGAAGGAAGATTTCTGGTTCTGATTACTGAAATATATTAGTAATGTCACAGCGTTGCAATTAATGTAGAACAAAATAATTTGCAGCCGTGAACGCAGCAATAATTCCTCTATGACCTTTACGACCAATATCCGCCAAGAGGAAAGTGTACAACAGCTGTATCTTGCCGGTACTTACCTACGGGGCAGAAATGTGGAGGCTAACAAAAAGGATTGAGCCTAAGTTAAGGACTACGCAGCTAGGAATGGAAATAAAATTGATAGGTGTAAAGTTAAGAGACCGGAAGCGGCCAGAGTGGGTGAGGGAGCAAACGCGGGTAAATGACATCCTAGTCGAAATCAAGAGGAAGAAATGGGCTTGGCAGGGCATGTAATGCGAAGGCGAGATAACCGCTGGTCCTTAAGGGTAACGGAGTGGATTTCAAGAGAAGGGAAGCGTAGCAGGGTGCGGCAGAAGGTTAGGTGGGTGGATGAGATTAAGAAGTTTGCAGGCAAAGGGTGGGTGCAGCTGACAAAGGGCAGGGTTAATTGGAGAGACATGGGAGAGGACTTCGCCCTGCAGTGGGTGCAGTCAGGGATAATGCACGCACCGAAACATTCAACAGAGTCTTATGACGGGTATCTTGCTAAATACATACATGGCAGAATGCGTATTCTCACCAAGACTGCAAATAATCTCACTGTAAGGCGCGAGAACGTTTGAGTTAATCAGCCGATGGGGCGGGAAGCTTATTTTGAGCCTTGTTATTGAATGTGTAACGGTTGCTGCGGTCGCTATTTTTGTACTTGTTTTGTCTTGTTTCTCTTCACTTGTTTTATTACTTTTGTTATGTGATTTTTTTATTGCACTTGCCTTACGCATGCACTACGTATATTCTCCACTCTAAAAATGCCCTCGCGTCTCTGCAGGTATTTTCAAATAAACAAATAAATAAATAAATTCAAACAAAGTAACCAACTCAGGATGCTGAGAAGAGCACCCCATTTGTTACCCTTTTCTTGAAACAGCTCCGACTTCCAGAGCCACCTGAGGTGCAGAACTGATGTGTTTTCGTTTGTTTGTTTTTGTTTGCTTGTTTGTTTGAAAAACTAAAATACAGGCGTGCAGTGCAATGTGCCCTTGGTATGACGATGACTTGACGACACAGGCGAGTAACGGACGAGGTTCAAAGAGAGAGGAAAGCTGCTTGGTGCACACTGCAAAGGGAGCAGCCACCCACCATTCCTGTCCGGCACCGTAGCGGAAGCGCAAGCGGGCTTTCCCGTCGACCTCCTCGCCTATCTGGGTGTCCCTGAGACAGCCGTCGTCGGGTCCGAATCCTCCCTGCTCCGTGTTGCGGTACATCACGTACCAGGTGGTGCCAGGGGACACGCACTGCGGCGAGCATTGTATCGGTAGGGATTACGAACGACATCTAGCGCCATAGGCCACGAAGGTCGCGCTGCAAAAAAACGCTAAGAGCGGCGAGTATAGTCTCGCACAGTTTCCCTGTATTGACGCAGTTGGATGATGTACCAGGTGTTTCAGGGAACACTAAGTAGTTCTCAAAAATTTGTTTGTTGAGACAAAAACTATGGCTTTTTCCGCATAGTATTACAAGTGTTGGCGGACAGCAGAAAACCGGTGAATCGTGTTAAGTAGTTAGCAGATTAACTAATTTTTAATAATTGACTTTTTAACTAGCGGGCTTAGGCGCCTCGTTATTATTGAGCACTCTTTTTCTCATACATAACTTCCCCTTTCATGCATTTTGTCTTTACTGCACTTGTGCGTTTGCACCGGTATTATATTGTTTTTTTCTCTCCTTAATTGTACATCACGTGTACTTGTTTTCATTATTATTATTTCTTTAATACTGTGTACTCACGCCTGATTGTCTGTAACGCGTTCACTAATTACATTTCTTATTGTGTATGATTGTATTTCTAGCTTGTATTTCAGAGGTTTCTTATTCGTTCATATTAGTATTGGCTTTATTCTTGTTTGTATTTTGATATATGCTGTACTTGGCTGTTATCGGTCGTTCTTGTGTTCATTCTCTTTGTTTATTGTTTTATTAGTTATTTATATGTCTGTTGCCTGTTCTAGCTGTTTTCATTTACCGCTGTTCTCGCTGTTTCCTTGTTCTCGCTTTTTTGTTTCATGCTTGCTGTCCCGCCCAGTTTATGTGTCTTTTTTTTCTATCGCCTTGACTGCTGCATTACCTCCCCTGAGTGTCTTCCTTTGTAGTGAAATAAATGTACATTTTGTGCGTGTGAATGGTGTACCAGCACCAAGACCTTTGGGTTGTTCCTGGGCACCGAAAAAATAAAGATTGATTGATTATTATTATTATTATTATTATTATTATTATTATTATTATTATTATTATTATTATTATTATTATTATTATTATTATTATTATTATTATTATTATTATTATTATTAATTACAATCAGAGATTTTTAGCCGGTGGTTAGTAATAGCCATAACAATTTTTATACTTTAGAAAACGCGTTTGCCCTTGGCACTGTGGATCGACAAATTTGGATTTTTTTCTAGTCACGTGCACTAGAAAGCTTGCTTTGCCGCCATGCTTTTCGAAAGCGCATGTATTTTGACACGATGTGGCCATATTTTGTCGAGCCACAGCGCCGAGAGTAATAGCGTTTTCTAAATTCTAAAAAAAACTGATATGGCTATTACTAACGACCGGCTAGAAATCTCTATTTGCAACCAGTTCCCTAGCTGTGATAATTAAAAAGATAATTATCAGTAATTATTAACCAGCTTACTAAACGCAATTCACCTGTTTTCTGGTGTCCGCCAGCACTGGTAATACTGTACCACAAAAGACATATTTTTAACCCAAAAATAATATTTTTGAAAATTACTTGAAGTCATCCCTGAAACACCTGGTAGAGAAAAACCCCGATCTGCGCCGTAAGCAAGGTGCGGTGGCGCTGCTGTCTCCGGTAGGGGTTAACAGAATTCGCCATTTAAAGGAAATAGCGAATTGTATTAACAACTTACAGCAGAGTAAACAAAAATAAAGGAAAAAAACTGAGCATTGTGGCAACAACCACTGCCCCGTTTCATAGGGGATGCTCCAACCTTCCATCCATCCATCCGGGGTAACATCTGAGTGTCCGCAGGAATGCATCCAAACAAAAGTTTGAAAAGTAGTTTTCTTATTTCGCATTGCAGCTATGAGATTAAGCCTTTGTGAGCTAAAACCCAGCACATCACAGAACAGCGCATACAAGTATGGAATTTCAAACCGGAAGAAATTTTTAAAAGACGCAATATGTTCGTGCAGGAGCTACCCACGGGTTGGAATACTGTAAGTGAGCGCCGCCAATGGATACAGATGTGAACAAAACTTTCCAGAACAATTTTCTCATTCGACCGTGCATCTATGAAAGTGTCCGTCCGTTAACACCCGGAGAGTACCTTTAAGAAGAACACTTAAAAGTATGGAGCGCCATTTCGATGTAGATATGTTTTAAAACGCCGGGATAGTCGTGTGTTGCGAAGTCACACATGCCTCAAAAAGGTGTTCTATCCACTGCGTGTTTCTCTGAATCACGAAATCTTCTCATGAAGCCCGACTCTCTGCCGCCTGCTCCACATTTGGTCGCGAAGCACTACAGCTTAGACGGCTGAACACTCAAGACAGTTCTCAAACGACATGATAAGCGAACCACACAGCCTCGGTGCAGATGATACCTTTCTTTAACCTCTGGTTAGCCCCCGCTGAGGTACAGCACCCACATGTTTGTAAACCCGATGTTCATCCACTCCCGTTCCTAGGCCACTCCGCAATCTGAAATCACATTTTTTTGCTCACATATGGCGCGTACATACACATTATTTTTTTTTCGTCTCAGTCATCTGTAGCAACCCGGCAGGAAATAAGGCAGAAAACCCTCTCCAGCCACCAGAAGGGGGGAGTAGGGAAAAAATGGCATCACAAATTTTCAAATCACCGCGAGACTTTTATTATGCTCAAGTGTTAACAAAAATATAACAATGATTTGATAGCCATCTGCCACCTCACTTAGCGGATGCTGAACGCCGGGCTTAAGCGGAACCCAGTAAAATTTTATGATGTTAAAAAGTGCGAACTGTTGCGTTTTACCCCCCCCCCTTTTTTTTTTTACCCCCTTGGGGCAAAAGGTGACAGTGCATGGGGCAACCTGGGATACCCTGTCAAACTCAAGATAGTACGTAGTTTTTCGGCGAAAGCACTCTAGATTGGCTCCACGGACAACATAATATTCTTTGTAAGCCTATCGGCATGACAAATACTGGATCAAACTAAAACGAAGACATGCGACAGAGGTCTGTCTGATTGGGAAAAGAACTTGATTAAACTGTGAAAAGAACTCCAATAAAAAAATGTGTGTTGTGAAGCCGAGTAGGTCCAAAGCTACGTGTTATCGTGTTATCCAGACATACTAGGCATTGTTTTGTTCCCGTACCCACTGCGGACTAGGCAGTTGCACAGCCATGCTTAGCGTATAGTTTGGCTACTGAATTTATTTATTTATTTATTTATTTCAGTACCCTCAGGGCCCGAGGGCATTACAGAGGGGAGTGGGGTACAATAGAATTGTTTTGTTTCCTGCCTTCTTGGGAGCACTTTTATTTAATTTAATTTTATATGTTTCATTATGGCTGCGGAAACCGAAGCAAAGGCAAAAGGCGCCAAGCCCGAGCCTTTGCTCCATGCGAAGTTCGGCACACAGATATTACAGATACGTAAAACGTCAATGGCAAACACAAATCACTTGTTACGCTGAATTAAATGCCGATACAACGGATTAGAAATGGCCTTGGGTCTTTGCTTCAAAACAACTAGGAAAAGACAAAAACCTTATAGAACGCATCTTGAGGAAACTTCGCAAACAAACGAAACATGCAAAGTGCCAACAGAAAATATATACCAGGTGTTCCAGGGAAGTCGATCATTATTTTAAAAAAGTTGGCTTTTGGAGTGAAGAGAAGCTGTTTGCGGCATAGTAATACTAGCGTTGGTGGACGTAAAAAAAAAACAAACAGACGAATCATGTTAACTAGTATAGTGATTAACTAAATACTAATCATTAACTTTCTAATTTTTTAACTACTAACGATAGGCTTCTGTTTATAATTAGAGATTTGTAGTCGGCTGTTAGTAATAGCCATATCAGTTTTCAGAATTTCGACAACGTGATTATTCTCGCCGCTGTAGCTCGATAAAATCTGCCTACATCGTGCAAAAAATGAATGTGAGCTAATCCAGGATATACAAAGCGAAAGCTGTCGGCGTTCATTGTGTTCATCGGCGTTGGCAACGTTCTAGACGCCGATGGTTTTGAGGAAATAAAGATTGCATGCGCTGTGCTCTTAGCGGCTGCCCCGCAGCAGAGGATATAAGCCGCGGCGCGGGCGCTCACCTCGGCAGAAGGCGCAATGAAAGACGACGACGCGGCTGGTGACCGCGTGTGTAGCAAGCGGCATCTTCAGATCCTGCAGGAAGCTGCTGCTACCGACCCCGAAGTAACTGCCTGGCGTGAGGCTGCCCGTCTACGTAAGAATGAAGAGCGGAGAGCTAAGCGCGTGTCGGAGACGCCCGAGGTATACGTGAAGAACGTCTCGCCAAGCGTCTTAACCTGCAACCAGCCGCGTCTTCTTCTTCCATTGCGTCTTCTGCCAAGGCGAGCGGCCGCTCCGCGGCTTATTCTCTGGCAAGCGGTTATATAGTCGGCCTCCGCGATAAACACGCGCTTGCGGCGAGCGTCAAACGATGACGCATAGCGCGCGGCAGTGGCCACTTGCGCCGCGCGTGACGTCACGCGCGGCAGCGGCGAAAGGTCAGGCGACGGAGTCGGCGGCGGCCACCTGCGCCGTGTGTGACTTCACTCGTGCTCCGACATACGCCGGCTCGCGCAAAGCGCGGTGTTGACTAGCGTATTGAAGCTTTTCGCTTCAAAATACATGCGCTTTCGAAAAGCACGCAGGCAAAGCAACCCTTCCAGTGTACGTAACAAGTCGAAATAGCCGTATTTTGTCGAGCAACAGCGCCGTGGGTGATAACGCTGTCTAAATTTGTAAAAACATATAAGGCTATTACTGACGGCCGACTACAAATCTCTAATTGCAATCAGGTGCCCATATGTAATAGTTAAAAGTTAACTATTGATATTTAGTTAATTACCTTGATAGTTAACATGATGCACTAGTTTTTTTTTACGTCCGCCAGCACTGGTATTGCTGCGCCGCAAAAAGCTTCTGTTTACCTTAAAAACACTATTTTTAAAAATGGGTGATCACCTTCCTGAAACACAAGGTAGGTATGTAGGTTGGCAGCACGATTCTAAACCAGCACGGTGATGAACGCGCAGTGAAGCAGTGAAAATTATTTAAGAGGTGACAAAAATTTGTTTCTTCGTTCGCGAGGAGAAAAGTGGTAAAAGAAATAACTTTGAAACGTAATATATGCCATCAAATCGCTGGAAAAAAATAAGTCAAATTACAGAAGAGGAAAATATGGAGCGCACAAAACCGCATGGACGACAGAAGAAAGACAAATACGAGCGCTGACTATATTTTCCTCTTCTGTGATAAACCAACATGCCCAAATTACCACCCTTCATCAACTTTTTGGGAATTGGCCTGCTGAAATCTAGTACTTTTTCCCGGCGATTTAGTACAGACGGTATTTGGAATTGAATATGTCGCCTCTCGCAATTTCTCCTAACCATAGTTTTTGCGCTGTGGGTACGGAAGCAATACTCTGAAGAGGAGTTTGCTACACACTAAAGATTGTTGCTTTCGACATAATGCAAGAGTCCATAGCAGTATATTTGGTTAGCCTTCATCAGTGAATGTTTTTAAGAGCGGATCTGGTAAATATCGTGCATGCCCATGATTGTTTTCAAATATACGCAAGACTCGCTTCTGCAGAGTAATCAGCTTACAAAAATAATGCGTGGTCGTTCCCCAGATTTGCGAGCAATAAGACATTCTGGAATAGAAAAGCGCGTAATAAGCGAAGTTTGCAGGCATTTTGCCATGCCTCAGTTCTGTGGGCACATCCCCTTTAGTTTCAATTTCCTGCGATGCACCCTGCAACAACAGCATCGCCTCAAGGGAGGGGAGCATTCCCTGGTTGTTACCTTAACTAACAAGGGAGGGCGCCACAGAGAGACTGCTTTTATATTATCCAGGGACTTTAACTGCTTGCTGCGCGCGCGCGTGACAAAGCGCACAGCATGAGACTTTTCGGCTGGGATCGTCGGTTCGAGCGGAAGTGTCGCCCGCGGCTCCTCTCTTCGCCAGCGGGGCGCGGAAATGGCGGGGAGACTTGCTCCCGCCTCTCGTCCCGTCCGGCCTCGGAGTGTCCCTTGCCCTAGAGTGGGCGAACATTCGCTCGTAACCTTGCTGGTGAGTCGGACGACCTCGATTTTTTAGCATATCTTGTTGCTAGCAGGCGCTATTGTTGTCGTAGCAATAAATGCCTTGCTTGTGTCAGCCAGTGTGTCGTTCCTTTGTTCCCTCAGGGCAAGGCTCGCCATGGTCAGCTTGCGCTCAGTAGCGTACGCCATCACGGGGTGGGGTCGGACGGTTTTGAGTGGAGTCAGCCGCGATTAAGTGGGGAGAAGGTATATATCTCCCCTACTTAAAAGCCCCCAGTTCATAAAGCCAAACCCATGCCCGGCTTAACTAGGCTGCCAGCTCGTCACGTGAACATTGCAGAGCTCGTCGGAAAAGGGGCGCTGCTTTGGTTCTAAAGAAAGTTAGAGCGTTTGCTTCCCTCATATTCCCTCGTTTCCCTAACTGTTTAATGGGGCGGGTTGTTTAGGGAGACCAATGCACTTGGTAGAAGGGGCATCGCTTGATGCTCTCCAGAGCTTCCTTCATGTCTTCGTCGCGCCATTCGCCAATCGATGTTTTCCATTTATACACTTAGACCATTCTAAAGAGAGATCAAACAAGGGCAGTGCTTTACAGGAACCAACAAAACAATTATTTTTTCTTCAGATTCTAAAGAACAGCACAAAGTGACGTTTTGTCGTGTGTGTAGCTCGCCGCTTAACTAATTCGGTCGTAAGAAAGTGGGGTGCAAACATTCTAAAATTTTGCATGAGATAAGAGTAGTAACACTATATTATAACTCCAGGGCAGGTTGCCCACAACGCGGTGGACACACTTAGGGACCTCACAGACAAGGGCTAAGCATCTGTGTGGAATTTCAAGTTATTACGCATTAAAACAAATCTGCCAACAGTACAGTTCATTGCACTGGGCGGTTATCGGTCTAAACAAATCTACGCACACGGCCTGCTTAAAATGATTAATGCAGTCATATGTCCCGAACCCGATGGCACCTTGAGGCCTCTTATTTCCTTGGCGCCTCTAAAGCGCCAATTTAATTGAGGATTAATCCGGAATCGCCCGGTGGTAATTGCAATAATTCGAAAGAAGAAGAATATGACAGATGATGTCATGATTTTAATGGCAAAAGCTCGGCCAAAGTGCGCCGATGCCAAGGTGTTTGGATTATTCGACGTGGGGCCAAATGCCCTTTTATGTCAAGCCAATGTAGCCCGGAAAAACCGAGTATCAGGCCAAGAAAAAGCTTGTGCGCTAATTTAAAACCAACGGGTGCACGATGGAGCTGGGGATTGAACGCAGCACCTCCAGCGCACGAGGCAGATGCTCAAACCATCAGGAAACCGCTGGAGTGATTGAAAAAAGGCGTCAAGCACGGCGGCATCACAACAGGACCGAAAAAAGTAGTTGAACACCCAATGGTCCCGCACAGAAAGCGAGCGAGGGAAATTTTGGCGGGAAATTATGAAATTTTTATGTTGAATGAAAATACGCAGCTACTAAGAGCTTCGAAACATTGTAGCGCAACCAAAGAAAAGGACAAAAATGAACAGAAGGAACACCACGGACGCTAAATCGGCGCGCTGTATAAGATTTTCTTATCTTGCGGTAACAAGTATATAGGGCAGACAGGAAGGTGCCTCAATGGGCGGCTAATGAATCATGCTCGCAATATAAAGAACATTAAAGGAGGGAAGCTCGTTGAACATATTCTTTCGCGCGAGACGAAAACATGCGAAGCTTTTCTGGATAAATGTGTTGTCATTGCTAAATGCAGAGAGAGGTTAACATGATAAATCATTGAAGCCATTGAAGCTATTGATGCTATTTCAGTTCTTAAAAAATTGGTATTATCCTTTATTTTGAACAGTTTCCAATGATACTTGCTAGTTATATATTGGTTATTAAATAGTGAACAAAATGAGCAGTTTAGTTTCCTCAGAAAAAACGAGCGCTCATGGTAAATTTATTTATTAATATATTTGTAAATATTTCAGGCAAAAACTTACTCCAGAAGCTGGAATTACAAATACAAATACATTTATTTCAACATCGTAGATGTTAGGAGTGTACCCAAAAACCTATAACTAGCCTGGCAGAAGGTACACCCCTATATACTGATAGAGCGGCAGAAGCAACACACGTACGGAATGTCATCAACAACAAAAGGAATATTTGACATAGCTGCAGATTGCCCCGTAAGTCATAACAGGTCAGGATGGTAAAAAATTCATAACGGTGAACAAAACATGAATAAACTGCATGAACACAGGAAATAAAAACAAAATGAGCACAAAAAGTAAAAAAAATTGAAAAAGTGCGCAGCGCGCTAAACTTTTCCTACGTAACCCTGACTTTTACTGAATAACCCAATTTGTGTCCGCCGCCGCAGTAGCTCAGTGGTTATGGCACTCGGCTGCTGACCCGAAAGACGCGGGTTCGATCCCGGCCGCGGCGGTTGAATTTCTTTGGAGGAGAAATTCTAGAGGCCCGTGTACTGTGCGATGTCAGTGCACGTTAAAGAACCCCAGGTGGTCGAAATTTCCGGAGCCCTCCACTACGGCGTCTCTCATAGCCTTAGTCGCTTTGGGACGTTAAACCCCATCAAACCAAACCAATCTGTGTCCGAGTTAAACATAAAAAACGTGTATCGCCCGGTTTCACGTACCTCTTCCAATTACGGAGAAAATAAAACCCGAAACGAAGGCTTCTTAATATATCTGCACAGCTACCATAGCCCTCCATAAAGTCAACAATAAAATTCCAATAAAGAAGAGCGTCAGGCAAGGAGATACGATCTCGCCAAAGCTATTCACCGCCTGTTTACCGGAGGTATACCGAGGCATGAATTGGTAACACTTGGGGTTAAAAGTTAAAGGAGAATACTTAAATAATCTGCGATTCGCTGATGACATTGCTTTGCTGAGTCACTCACGAGATGAATTGAAAATCATGACCAATGAGTTAGACAGGCAGAGGAGAACAGTGGGTCTAGAAATTAACATTCAGGCAATCAATGTAATGTTCAACAGTCCCTTGCAAGGGAATAGCAGTTCACAATTGGCAGTGAGGTGCTGGAAGTGGTAAAGGAATACGACTACTTAGGGCAGGTAGTGACAGCGGATCCGGCTCATGAGAGGGAAATAACTAGAAGGATAAGAATCTGGCGGAGCGCACATGGCAGGTTCTCTCAGATCATGAATGGCAGTTTACCAATATCCGCCTAGAGAAAACTGTACAACAGCTGCATCTTACCGGTACTCACCTAAGGGGCAGAAACGTGGAGGCTAACGAAAAGGGTTCAGCTTAAGTTAAGAACAACGCAGCGAGCCATGGAAAGAAAAATGATAGGTGTAACGTTAAGAGACTGGAAGCGGGCAGAGTAGGTGATGGAAAAAACGCGGGTTAATGACATCCTAGTCGAAATCAAGAGGAAGAAATGGGCTTGGGCAGGGCATGCAATGCGAAGGCAAGATAACCGCTGGTCCTTAAGGGTAACGGACTGGATTCCAAGAGAAGGCAAGCGTAGCAGTGGGCGGATAAGGTTAGGAAGTTTGCAGGCGTAAGGGTGGGCGCAGATGGCGAAGGACAGGGTTAATTAGAGAGACATGGGAGAGGCATTTGCCTTGCAGTAGGTGTAGTCAGGCTGATGATGATGATAATAATCGGATTAAGCCCTTGCATGCTACAAATGCCATCGTCAATGTATGCTACGCTGCAGAAAAGATTCATAGAGCGAAAGTTTTCGGCCAGAGAAACAGGAAACCAAATTTCCTACTCGATATTTATTATATCTCGCATTTAGGTGCTCCATTCTATCAAAGTGTCCATACTGTAGAACAGCAGATATGTATAATCCCCCCGAACACATTTTCCAAAGCGTAGAGAAGAGCAGTCTCACCTTGCTAACGTCCTGGTAAATGCCAAGCTCGGGCCTCCAACTCAGTGGCTCGTCTGGATTGTACCCCGCGAGGCTACAGGCGATACTCGCGCAGATCACTACTACCATTAACACGACTGAGGCCATGGCTAACACGATTGACTGCTCCAAAACACACACAAAAAATTAAAAAGCTGCAGGTACAGGCTTCAGACAGCGTCGGAAGAACACTGAGGCGTTCAAATCGAAAGCTCTCACGGCGCTGCAAAGGCAATGGGCCTCAGTTTTATACCACGATGAACACCACCGTCCCACGGCTTTCGCCCGCCAGCTCATCAGGTAAGGTTCGTTGAACCGCTATATCGTCTATTTTGCTTGCTAGCATAGTTTCTGCTGTGCGTTGTGCACACATTGCGCTGTTCTGCGCCACCTGAATCCTTTGTGGCGCCGATCGCGCAGGTGGTGCACTCTAACGATACACACTGCGTGTGGCACAGGCGCGTAAAAAACTCGTACGAGGCACCGGTCGAGGTTGGTGACCTTTGAGAACCTGCCATGCATGGTGCAAGAAGGACGACGACACGTGCATACTGAGGATCATTGACTCTGTAGCACTGCAAACTACTTTCTGTGATGCGCTATTCGCACATAGTTTTGCTGTGGAAACGCACCCCTACATCACTGCCGGTGCCGCGGAGTTTAAACGCCCCCGATTCTTAATCCGTTGTCCCTAAAATACAGGATAAGTTTCCAAATGTCCGTCAATCTATCTGTTCATGTGCTACCTTGTTTCTACCAACGTTCAGCGCTTCGTACAGACTACACAGTTGCCGCCTCGAATACTGTCATGTTTTAGGTCTTCGAAAAAAAAGAAATGTAAGCGTGGACGCGAACTCTTGACGGGAAAGACCACACGAAAAAGCATGAGCACATTTAGCGGTACGTTTATGGCACAAAAACAGTGGTGCTATGTAACAAATCTTGCCCCCCCCCCCCCCCCCACCAAAAAAAAACTGCGCTTTACTACTCGAGTTTGAGGAATGAGTGACGACATTTCAAGCATTAACTGGGAGACTATATCCTCAAGCTAAACCTAAAGCCACGTCGCTGATTTCAGGGGCTCTGAAAAAAAAGAAGAAAGAAACAGGATGGCACGCCAGAATTTTTTCTATAGCCTCGCCGTAAAATTTTTGCGCTAAGAATAGAACACAAAGTCACATGAAATGGCTTTTTCGATACATATTTCAAAAACTTTTGTTCACTGTGAAACCGCGAATTCAGCTCCGTGGTATACCTGGTGTTACAAGAGTTAGTGCGAAGTTGCAACATAATTCTGCTTAGCCCTGACTAATTTTTTTCTGAACAATAAACGTGCAGGATGCGGCAAAGGTGCGTATGAACCAAAATTGGCCGCCTTTGTACTCAGTGACGATGTAACCTGAGCCAGGTTTATTCAAGGGTTAGGGGAATGGTGGCGAAAGACCAAGGGCCAGATTTCAGAATGTTCCTTAGTTGGACGGTTTCTATACCTCATATTGGGAGCCTTGCATTCTCTCTTAACTCAAGGAAGCATTGAAGGAAGCTATCCAATTTCATTAGAGCCGTCCTTATCCGCTCCTTGGGTAAGGAGGCACTCCAAGTGACCAGGAGCCGTTTTTACGTGTCTGGTGGCGAGAATCTGGGTCTAAAGATTGAAATATATTTGTATACATTTGAACAAAAGCAAGTACACATCTATGCATTCGTATCTGTATATTTTTTTTTTATTCACATACCCTAAAGGCTCTTTTCAGCAAGGCGCCCCTGTGTACGCTCGTTTTTGTATTTGAGGCGTATTGCTTTATTGCTCTAATGGCTTTGCAAGAAAGCATAGTTGTCTGGCAACGTGCCCTGTTTTACAGTGCAGCGGGATCCCGTGCAGCGGTAGTGCATTGCGAACTCGGCATCTCCGCAGACGCCGGCGACCCCCTACCACGCAAGCGCAGAGCCAGTGGTCGTGCAGTGAAGCATGCGTTCCGGTAAAGCAGCAAGAGAAAAAAATGAAGATAACGTCGTGCCTACGTCATGAAAACGACCCTCCAAAGGAGACCCACTAAGGGCTCCTTAGTAAGGCGTATTTAAAAATTCAGTGAAGGCGAACAGATTTTAAGGCATCCTCATAGAGCCAAGGAGTGTCTAAGAATTTGGCCCCAAGCGCCGCTGGATGGCGCTAACCGAGAAACCTGCGAGCCTTCTTTCTTTTTCTTGTCTCGAGCTTCATGCCTCTTCTCTTCACGTCTTACATAATGTAGCCCATAGGAGCGCCGACTGAACGATCAGCAGAACATGCATAAAGGTTTTATATATTTCTAAAAGAGTTGTGACTGTTATAAAAGAGAGTCTATATCTACAGCTTCGAATTTATAGGCAACAAGGCCTCGGTCTTTAGTTGACGGTGGCAAAATTTTTGCGATCAAAAGTGGCTGACAGTTTTTGTTTCTCGCGTGTTTCTGCGTTGGAGGAGCTCTCTGAGGTTTGTGTAACCACTGCTTAGTTCAGTAGACTAAAAATGGCATTCTTTTGTCCAGGCCGCGATCGGTCCTGACAAAATAATATCATCAAATCAAGCGGACCCGTTTTCAAGATAAGAAAATAAAGTTAAACGCTGCTGGGTTTCCGAGTCATCCTAGAACACAGGAAAAGATTTCTGTGTTGGATAACCTTATGGTGGCTCTAAAAAGACAGAAGGCCCGAGAGTTTTCTTGAAAACAGTTGTGATTCCTTATGCACGCATGGCATATCTTATTTTAAGAACGACTGCTGTCGCCCGGCCGTTTGCGTGTGAGTTCAACGCAAACTTGTTCATATTTGAGCTTTCCGTCAGCAACAGACAGTCAAGAACGCTGCAGAGCTCAGCCGTATCTGTACGCTCAACCGTCTCAGTCCTCAGTAGCATCGCAGGTACTGTGGGGTTAAGCGACCAGCTAGCGGTGCTGAAATCTATCCGCAGAATCTTTAAATAAAGCTCGTCTCGGAGTTTTTATGACAACCTTACGTTGGCTCGCCATAGCAGCCAACAATAGTTCAGAGAAGATTATTAAACCACACAAGCGCTTCTGCAGATTTCTATTTCCTAACAGAGATCAACAAGCTGAATGTCCTTTACATGCCTGAGGTAAAACCCATTGGCGTGAGTTTCACACACGCTAATATTTATATGTTTCTTTTGTTTTGTTTCTTGTGTTTAGGAATGATCGCATGAGAAACGAATGGTTTTAGGAAGCTGTGTCAGTGCTTCGATAATGCGTTTTTTGTTTACGTGTTAAACTAAATTTTAGCTGCGAGTCATAGCCAGTCCTGTTGCTTATCGCCTGTCTTAGTCTTCCGCACTGTATGCTCATCAAGCCGTCCACACAACACTTATCCCAATTTTCTGTGGCTTGTCATAGAATGTTCTTATATGCGTGACGTGTTACCGGAGTACTAATACGTCGTAACTCTTGCCTCAATTATTTTAAGTCAGTTTTGATAGTGCATTCAAACACCTTTCATTTACCATCGTAAGTCAGCTTGCCACTTGTATGTTTCGCTTTGCCGCGCCGGGATCATCGACCCGCCTCCTGGTTCATCGCCCCTGGCTGCCAACCTGTGCCACGTTGCGCACCAGGCCGAACACTTGGTGCCTGCTTTTGGCGGCTGACGGTCCAGAACCTCTGGTTTCATGCTAGTTGTTATCTAGTGTTTTTTCTTGTGTTTGGAAAACTTTTCCGCGTTGCAAACAGAGCATATATAGCCACAACACTGCCATAAACTCACAGAAGCTTAGGCGGTTATCTCCACTTAAACAGCAAGAGAAGCCTTTATCAAAACCGGTGAACTCACCATGTCAGCAGTGGCCCTCCGTTCTCTCGTCCTGCGTTGGATCTGCGTGGCAGCGTCTTTCTACGCTGTAGAAGCTTGGGCGAAAGATCCGCACCTGGCATCTCAGCAGGACGCCTCCAAGGTGATGCGCAAAATGCGACTTCTCAAATCTCTAAGCAGAAACCCGTTAGTATTGGCACTCCGGGATGGGCATACATGACCGTGCGGTTGAGAAGACCCGCCGCAGCGGCTCATCGACTTTGGCTTTGGACTGCTGTTCTCAAGGTGGCGGGTTCGATCCCAGCTGCCGCTGCCTTATTTCGGTGGAGGTGAAGTACAAAAACGTCCGTTTCCTGCGCGATGTCAGGTGCTCTAAAATAGTACGGAGCCCTCTACTACGGTGCTCTTCATAGACCATATGTCGTTTCGAGAGGTTAGACCGCGCGATTTACAATCGAAAACGCTTAGAGTGTAAAAGTCGCCTGCGGCAGAGTCCTTATCGTATGTCAACGTCGGCATTAATTTTAACGCACTTCTGCCAAAGCACATTAAGAATGGCCAGAGCCTGACTTAATTATTAAGCTTGAGTATACCATATCGCCCATACAGTGACGTTATCATATTTGTTCTGATTTTCTTAGGAACTGTAGCAATTAGATCAGCATTTGGGTGATGTCTTCTGAGACTCCTCGATTGGCTTCACCTGCCACACATTCAGGACTGAAGAAGCTGCCCCTTTAACCAGCGATCCTTAAATGTACGCCACATCATGTATTTTAATACAGTCGCTTGTGTAAGTGTTTAAGTGAGCGTTCAAAAAGAAACAAGGAATGTCGTGTTCAGGGTGCTCACTGTAGTCACAATGCCCCCCAAAAAATGGATCGTGCAAACACAGAATGTTTATCTGCATGACTACTGCTATGCGGCAATGGAAGATACTGGAGCCCTTGTGTACACGTGCTCCATTAGGTCCGTCGCTTGACGGTTTCGGATTCTGGTTGGATGCAAATCTAGACAAACCGTTGGCAAGTCGGGGAAAAGTACTACGTGTGCCTTACTATACGCTGCTGAGATAAAAAGCATGAGGTCTGAGGACTTGTTACTAAAGCTGTGGGCAGAACCTTAAAATAATCGGCCGTTACGGTCGAGAATCTTGTTTTCTGTTTCGTTGCCTTCTCACGCTGCTGCGTTCCTTTGCGTCAGTGTTTGTTGACGGTGCAAGGTCTAGGGCCCGTAAACCATTTTTACAGAAAAATGAGACGGGTGGTAACAGTTTCTAATTTCATTAAACGGCATTTAAATGTTAGTCTGAAGTGTTTGGAGAATTCTGTGACAATTTCGTACAAGCATGTGGTCGCAGGCGCTGTTTATCCGTGTGTTATTTTGTAATAAAGGACTATCCCCTTTAATATTTTTAAAAATATTATTGCGAGTATTAAGGGCGTGAGTTAATTTTACTTTGATTTTATGTACATCTTGTGATGACCAATTGATTGTAAAGATGCCTTATGAGAAACCACAAGTAGGCTAGAAGGCATCTGCACTAAAATCTGCATGATTCACATCATTCTCGCGGTGGACGAGTTGCCACACTGGCGGTTTCTTCAGAAATCAATGTCAAACTTTCATCTAATTATGACACTGCACTAGCTACCTCCCTCATCGAATGTCTAGCTATTGATTACCCAAGTCATCATAATGTCTTCAAGGAATCCATAAATCGTTGTGCATGCTTAATGAAAATGTCCTATTTTATTTCAAGATTCCGAGATAACTGAAAAACTACTTTTGGGCCCGTAAAATGTGAGACTTCTTGCGGCAGATTTATTTCCAGTATTCCAAAAAAAAAAATGAAACGTTCACAAAATGAGCGCATAATTATTCTCAGCATTACTAAGTTACACTGGACCTTCCAAGTCTTGTGCATCGTGCTAGTTTTGCCGCTCAAGATCATCTAAATTGCTGCGTAGTTGACAGCAAAAGATGTTCCTGATAATCAGTGGTTGCACATGTTCATATAGTTCCCTTATTGTACCCTGCAAGTTTCCTTCACATCGTTGATGTAGAGCGCGGATCAGGTTCCGATTTCTCTCAGGTGTCTTCATGTTATGTGCGAGCTGACGGTGGCGTCCCCTAAACCTTTCTTTTCCTGCAAACCGAAGTTAGGCAATAAACTGCTAAACGCAATTTGGATCAGCCACCTGCCATAATAATGAAGTCCAGTGAGGATTTCGCCTCTTAGAGCGACGCCAGTTGCCTGCTTTACAGGAAGCACTGTATCGGAACCTATCAGCTAAGTGCGCATATTCTACGCAAACTGTTTGTCTCAAATAAATTAGTGTCAATACCTGCGCAGACATTTTGGCATATACCTCCTCCCCTCTTCTTATCTATGCCGCTGCAGGAAGCTTGAAGTTCGAACGAAACTGATTTGGCAGAAGAGGTGCACTAGGTATTTTCTCCGCTTGACTTTACGACGTTTGAAGATGACCTCAAGTGACCGCAGACGTGGCACAGCAGTCACATTTTTTTTTTACTTTTACAAGCAGCGCAAAAAAAGCTTTGAAAAAAAAAAAGAAACTGCAGGGGACACTCACCCTCGACCTTAAAGAGGTGACTCTATACGGCTAATGGGTTAATGCCCATACGTGCAGAAAATGTCATTCTGCACTTTACATTACATTATCAGATCGCTGAGAGTTCGCGTACCACTCCTGGCACAGTGGTGCAGCGATTTAGCGATGCGCCACTGCTCTGTGATGGCAGGTGCTGCCACCGGTGGGGCTTGTGAGACCCACGTTGCTATTCCCGAGCAATCTCTCGAGGCCAATCACTTACTTAACTGTCACCGGTCGCGGTGGTCAGCTTGCTCGCGAACCGATGGGCAGGTTGTGAGGACGCCACAATATCACGTGATCAAGGTTGATCACCTAGGTTGCCGGAGTCTCAAGTTTTCGATCATGCAACGACTGCGTGACAAACGCCGTAAAATACCTTTGAGAAGAATTTCCCGATACCTGCACGCACATATTTTCATGTACCCCGATGATGAAATCTATTACCGGTGGCCACGATGGCGAGAGCACGCCGGCAGAAGTGACAATTTCCACGCCACAAAGCCGAAGCAGGAAGGACAAAATATTTCAGTGAACAATACCATTTTAAATTTCAGACTCCAGTCGTGATATTTGCGCGCTTCAACGTTAACTTTCTTTACTTCAGAAGTACCGATGGCAGCGTAAACAATACTGAAATGTAACGCATATCTCTTAACAGTTACAGACACAATAAACTTAAAAATGACTGTGTTATCCTTACCGATATATTGTCATTTGATGATATACATTTATGCTGTCAAGGTTTCGTTTCAAAACATCGCCTCATGCAGCATTGCACCATTTTGTGCATCAAACTGAGATGATAATCTCTCGTTTGTCCCGTAAAATATTGCATGATTTTCTCGATATACGTAATTTATTGTCATTTGAACCGAAATCTCGCCGCACGTTTTTGAAACGTGGTGGTCGGTGCAAGCAATTCTACTTAGTATTGGTGGATTTCAGGCACTCGTATTCAAGGCATATGACTGCCCTGTGGCGATGCGGATGTATCCTGCAGTGCAGTACAGATGACTGAAGGTCGAATAATGTTGCTGGCTCCGATCATCACTATGTACGTACTCGTTTGAGAGCCTCACTACTACTTTAGACTTTTTCATCGGCATTGTGCAATGTCGTCATTTGAGAACACCTATAAGCAATTTATAAAATCCGCGATTGATGGCGGCACAAGTGTAGGCAGGGAAAACAGCGCAACTATTTTTCTTTCTAAGTCCAAAAAAATCTTCACCCAAGGGCGGTGCAATTCCAGGCACCTCCTAAAGCACAATCAGCGAGTAGAGACCGCAGCTGCCACTGATTGCACCGCAGTAGTAACACTAGAAGGTCTGAGTTTCTATAAAGATTTTTTAAAACAGATTTTTGTCCAAATAGAATGGCGGTAGCAGATACACGAGGTGAACAGCTTCAAAGGCGTCGCGTTATATATGGCACGTAGAAAAATCTCGTACGCTATGAAACTTGGCGCGTGCACTGGCCGCAATGCTTCTTGACATTCTCACAGTTGTGCCTCCGATAGCAGCTGCCACGCGAATTTGCGCAGGTGCTCCTGTAAGGCACACACAGCAATTGGCCTCGCATACAGTCAGCAGCGTAAGGGTTTTCTTCTGTAAGCTGCGATACACCCCGGGCAAAGTTTAAACCCAAGTAAAACTGGAAGCCAGTATCCTTGTATCGTTACAATTTTTTATCAGTAAGAGCAATAACAATTACTAGCGCCATGCCTATCATAATTTGAAGACCTTTTTTTCGCTCTTAATACGACTGATCCGTTTGTTAACGTATCACACGTTTTATGACCACTCTCACTCCGGCATTTCGCTATGTGTGTGGGTGTAGTAAGCGAGATGTGCGTTTCCCTCTTTTACAGCGACATCTATATCTTACGATTTATAAGGGATCTTCTAGGGCAAAGTTCCGCGAAGCCGATGAAGTTTGCCCGAGAGCCCGCGACATCTGGTATGATGTCGTCATTTGCTCAACGGTCGGACGTTATCAACAGGAACCGGAGGTGCAGAGCACTTGCATCTGCTGGCATTACGTCACAGCGTGGAGGAGTGGAGGCAAAACGGGTGGCAGCAGCTGTGCGCTTGGTTCCGCGTCATTCCAGACGTCATACTACAGCTAAACCACAGCTCTTGATGGAACTTAGCCGTATGCAAAAGGAGACCTTTGCTTACCCAGTTGCTTTTGCCTTACGGATAGAGGTCTCGACGTGACGGACTATTAGGAGGCCTGCAAAATTATTTCTAAGTTGGTTATTGAACTGTTGCTTACGCCATGTAGCGCTCCGTTTTTATCACCTTGATCTCTATTTTTGCCCGTAAATATCCACGAAAGAATATTACAGCATGCTCTATATGTTACTATACCTCGCCTTCTTCGCACCTCGGCTCGCAGTGCGGCTGGGAGGGCAGCCCCTGGTACGTGCTCTACCGCAGCGTCGAGGGAAGCCAGTTCGGTAAGGAAGCACGCTGCATCAACGGCCTCCAGGTGACGCCACTCGTCAACGACAGCGCCCGCATCCGCTTCCGGTACACGCCCAACGGAGAGAAGTGCGTGCCTGGCCTCAATTTTGTTTATTTTTTTGGCACATCATTCTCTTTGTCTCGTGCCCAGCTTTCTGTGCTTACAGAACCGCGCGCCAAGCCGGAAAGGAGCGTGGAGAGTAGGCGAAAAATCACAATTTCTCACTTGGCGGCAGTACAGCGATACTTCAACAAAAAGATTATAAAAGGTAGTGAATATGCCCAAGACCTTGCACTATTACTTGTGGATTACCTGCTGCGTGGTCCTTAATATGCACTTATGTACCTATCCAAAAATGCTCTTTGTGATCTCTCCGGCGCTATACTACTCGAAAACTTTTTCTGGCAATGGAGTTAAAGCTACGGAGCTGAAACAATCCACACACAGTGAAAGAATATGGTAACCGCTAGCAGCTATTAAACATACGAAGTTTTCAAAATTCGTTATTTAAGAGATAATTCTAACGCAAGTGTCAGATTTTAACGTTATAAAGCCAAGGAGGAAGCTTTCATGAGTACAGGAAATTTCCTGGGCATGTCCTGCTACAAGCAGCTTCCAAAGATCATCTGCTCCAGTGGCGGAGTAAAGTCAGCGCAGAGAGAGCAACGCGCAAAGCGGCGAGGCGCACTATCGTCCTACCGAGCTATTTGATGGAATGACACAGTTGCGGACGCTCCGTCCTTGTGACTTTCTCTTCATTGCCAAAAGCTGTTGTCGAGTATAGTCTAGACGTCGTCTCGTGACATCACTACGCAGCACTAGTCGGTAAGACATTTCGGGGATACGGCACTCGCAATGCACTCAAATAGCGCCACCTTGATTGAAGAAGACTTTACACTGTAATGTTGGGAGGCGCTTTCGCCTGGCGATAGATATCAATAGCCTATGCCAGCGGCGACTTCCCTGTTTCTTTGCATACGTTTGACAGGTTGCACAATGAAACGAGCGGAATCAACTGTACGCCTGTGTAGCCACTCGCTTCATACAAACAATACCATTCGCCCAACCCTCAGATTGCTTCTAAGCGCCAATCAACTCAGCTTCAGTGCGCTTTCGCGAGGCATTAGCTGCACACTCCCTTACATAACTCTGCCCTCGAAACCTTGCTCAAGTATCTTGCGCAGTTAGGACGGGACATTTTCTGATACCATGGCTGTGTGGTTATACGAACATAATTCAGCCCAGACAATTTTTAAATTCCTGCTTGCCTTCTCGTCTACAACTTCTGGTGTCCTAAAATGCAGTGCCTTGAAGTAATTCCAGCTTAATTTAGCGCGAATGCCATTTTGGGGCTCCTCACCTGAAACAAGCAAAAATAAGCTTGTAGCATGGCGCGTTTCACATTAAAGCCAACAAAATAATAAGTGTTCAAGCCACAGGGTGTTCTCATTTTGACCATTTGTGAATACGAATGGCACTTTTCAGGTATGCTTCATTTCGTCTTAAGTCTACCGTCCCGGGAGGCGTTAAGAACATCCTCGAGCTGAAGCTGGAAGATGAAGGTACGTGCCTCGGTGGATATTTCAACAGAAAAGATCTCGTGAATCTTGAATTGAGCAAGGGGCGCTTTTATTTATCTGATGTCGGGGCCAAAGTCTGCACTGCCGACGTGACCCTTACTCGAGTGCTCCGAAAAGCGAATCGCGGATCGCCACACATATACAAAATAAGGCGCTCACTTCCCCGGGCATACATCGCAAGCACTCAGGTCCAACGTTATTGAATAAAAAATTTAAATATTGAGAAACTGTAAGGTACTGGTATAGAGATATTGAAAGGAATGGTGCATTCTTCCGATATATAGCAACATATTTTTTTTGCAATGTTTCCATGGCACGCATCGAGCAGTTAAGACTGTCATCGAAAACCGATAGGCAACGCTTTTGACAATAGCAAAAACGTTAACAGCCAAAAAATTCAATCCTGCCGACGGGAGATCTGCGTATATATCGAATGTTATATTGAAATATTACAGTATGTGAAAAAAAATCCTCTGATAAACTCTTCCCAGATTAAACATGCTCTTCTACAGAATTGTTTGGTATGAATATGCATGCACCAAAAGCCGGAAGCCTAGGACGCAAGGAAGAGAAGAAATCATAAAAATTACTAAACAAGGATACCCAGCAAATAAACGCGATAATCACTAAATCTCGCTCAAAGATCATTGAACTGCGATCCTCCAGCCGGAGGAAGATCAACGCACCATGCCAGCAACTGTCTAGGTTCTGTGTGCGAATAACGACATCTCCTGTCGAAGACCCAATGTAGTGGATAATTAATCATCTGTTTAAAGGAAGCGAACCCTTCATAATCTGTGTGCTGGGACTGGGAACATCGCCAAAAGGGGGCAGGAAGGACGGGAACAGAGATCAGAAATCATAACACCGCGCATGGAAAGGGTTTGCAGCATTCTTTGAGGAAGAAAAATCCTCTGTATGAGGCGTAGGCATAAGAATTGAACTGCCCAAATAGTGCTCTTAATTTGTAAGAGCATATAAAGAGAGGATAAACGCAGCACAGCAGTTAAACACCTCGCAGATAAAGTTTCTGCGTGCATAATACTGAAATGGTATTGGCGCCATCAGTGTCGCAATTCTCTTTCCTATTCACGCTGCGCTCTGGTAATGCGTCTAGATTTCATTAGTCTAATAAAGAGCCAAGCGCTGATTCTTGACAGTTGGAAAGATTGAAGCATTTTAACAAACAAGTAAGAAATTGATTTCTATCAGGCCGATCGGCACCAAAAAAAAAAAAAAGGAACGGTTTCATCATTCCTGTAGATAAAAAAAAAATAGAGTAGGTCTTTATCGGAGGACATAAAGTGTATCCGAGATGCATAATGTTAGCACTATGGTAACAAAGATAAAAAATGGCCTCAAAATGAAAAAAAAATTATTAGTGTGTACAAGCAGTTGCCAGGTGTTTTTACTTGCGTCAAGCGGTTTAAATCAATTCATTATTCAATTCGATACTGAAAAGAAATCTCGAACCGTATGACGCATTGGACGGTTAGCCAATGTCTTCGCGTGAATATTTGGACAGTGAAGATAGAAAGAGCGCTTGTGAGCTGCGGAAAGTACATAAGACAATTCCTAATTTCATACACAGGAAGGAGAACTTGGTGGTCATAAAGAAAGATCAGACTTCAGACAGTACGCGCGCTTGTACGATTACGGTGCGCAGGTTCCAGGACAGTGCCGTTTGACGTTCTCTACTCGGAGTGCGGAACCTGCCAGGTGATCAAGCACGTCACAGCCAAAAACAGTGAGTGCCTTGCTTTGGAAGCCAACTATCTCTCAGGGGACAATATTTACGTAATCCCATTAAATGATTATCATCATCGGTCGGTGCCCTGCAAAATGTGTGGCAAACAAGCGGCTTTTCCTATTTGCCTACAAATGGCCTAGCACTGCGCCAGCCACACCCACCCATTCCATCCCAGCGAATTTCCTAATCTCATCTGCCTGCCTCTCTCTGTTGTCTTCGGCTCTTTCACCCTCCGTTCATAGTGCCACACTGCTGACACTCTGCCAGTGCCACCATGAGACCGGATTGGCGCGTGAACGAGTGTCGTCCTTCTGGATGAGCGCTGCTGTTCTGTGAAAATGCCAAATTAAAACGGCTGTGTTGCTTAGTGCTACATTTGTCGGTGACAATATACACTCAGTTACCATAAAATATCTCCGTTTGTCTGCACCAAATAAAATTGCGCGAGTTGAATGGCATTCGTCTCTGTAAAGCACGCGAAGCACTACACAATAACCTTATACAACTCTGAACGCAATGCACTGTGAGGACCGAGCTTTTCCTTTCAGCTACGGAGGTGCACCGCGCTCGACGATGAAAGGCGAGATATTTAGCATAGTGCGCACGTCTACCGGTACAGTTCACCCTGTACCGAGCGCTGTCCCGGCGCATGCGCAGACGGCACAGAGGGCGCCACATGACCCCAGGTGCTGGACAGCTGGGGCCGCATCTGCTGCCTCAAGGCCATATCTTCAAGCGCAGTTGTGGCTCGTGCTATGCTAAATGCCTTTATTCACTCTCTTTTTTAACCATGAATCAAGGTAGTAAGGCATAGACTTGAGTTTACATAAGTTACGCTCAGTTCTTGGCACCAAACAAAGTTAGATCGCATTCCGATGAGGAGGGGGTTCATTTCCTTTCTTGCCCCGTTATATTCACATGGGGGACCTCGGCGCGGAGGGACGGGGAGACGAGGCGCGCTACGTCACCGGCCGGCCAAACCCCTTCCCCGCTCCCAAATTTTTAGTATTCACACGGGCAGCGGGGAGCCGCCGCGGGGGATCTAGACGCGCGAAGCGGCCGGGCGGCGTGGGAGGGGTTAAAGAAAGGGCCGGACGGCCGGTTTTGCTGTTCTTTGAAGACAGCGAAGGCTAAAAAAAAATAATAAAGATTGAAGGGAGATAAGAGGGAAAAGAAACCGAAAAAGGGAAACAGACAGTTCCCAGCACCGGAGCTGAATACACGTCGAACTTTCTGGCGCTAGGGACCTCCTTCACCCCGCGACGTCACGAAGATGCGGTGGCGCTGATGTTAGCAGCGACTTTCGCATGGTAGGCAAAGCAGGTTCCGCTTGCCCGTGCCTACCGCAGCTGCCGCAGTTAGCGGCGGCTGCTTCAAGCCTGTGCACTGCAGAAGCAGCATATATTGACCAGCTGCGTCACTGCTGGATCCGCGTAGTAGCATAAAAAATATTAAATTAGCCTCGATAGGTTTCTCGCGCATAAATGCCGCATTCGGAAACTGGCTAACAGGCATTGGGCCACGGTAGTAAAGCGCGAAGTCTGGGAGTCGATAGGCACTGCCACTCAATGCACTTAATAGCATGCAAGTTACTGCGTTCATTCACCTGAACTTCAGGATAGTAGGCTGATAATTGCTCAAGGAAAAAAAGACATAAGTAGCTGCACACATACTTATCATCTTGAGCCGGGGTGCCGACAGGTTCACTCGCCCCCAAGGAATGCGTTTTTTTGTTAATAGCACACCATGTTTTAATGGCGCGTTTTGTGACATTTAATATTTACTTGAAACTGTTTCTTGATATGACGACGTAATTATTTCATTCGAGTAGAAAGAAGTCTGGTAAGTTGTGTCAATCTTGCGCAGTCGCGTTGGTGTGCTTAGAATAGCGTACCTTAAGTGTGCTAAACGCCATATGCTTTTTCATTGTATCATGCATGTGTCATGTCTCATGACGTAATACATGATCGCGAAGCTTGTTTGGAAAGAAGCAGCCGCAGGCGTGCTACTAACAGACACGTGGCGAGATTGAGAGGGGACGCGGCATGAAAAGTGTTTTCGTTATTCATGCATGCGATATGTAACTAAACTTGGTGCAAATATGAAATTCCTACGCTAGTTTCAGTCACTCCTTTTATTTATAGCCATACCTGGTGCAGTTCTGGGCAATTATAATTAACACCGTCGTCAAGTCCCCCCAAGGTCTCAAATAATTGAGTAGATAGTGCGCAGTTTTTTTATGCCAGCATGTACATAAAGCCCTGTTCTCTATGATGACGCGATTAGTTCTTTTTCTATATGATCAGTACTTATCCATGCATAGTTACATGAAAACGTTTCTTACAAAAAATAACTAACACAATACTGCACGTGTAGGGCAAAAAATCGAGATTTATTACGCTCCTCAACGTCTCGGGAATAGTTTGCGACAAATGGAAGCATTTGATTTTCATGCGAATTACGAAGGTGAGTGATCCAGTGGCAGAAAATGTGAGAGGTCAGAAAACGAACCTTAAAGTTTATTCCCTCGTTTATGGCATCTTCACTTTCGCTTTGGTCAAAGAAATGCGGCACTGAAATCAAAGAAATTACCTCACAATTTTTGACGACCACACTTCTAAAAAGCGTAATTTATAAATTTGTATTCAATATTTTGCTATAATTTTCAGTAACGAAACTAGACTTCAGGGCTAGGAAAGAAAATAATTCTAGAAATCAAAAATTTTCACCAAATCGACCAGCTTAACAAGAGGACAAGTCGGCCTGACTGGTGCGTGGTCATGCGGCTAAAAACAGCGCTAAGCGAGACAGGAGATCGGGGACACGACGCTGTCCCCACTTTTCGCGCAGCGCGACACGTACGTATGTCAGCAGACGATGAGCGCATGTCTGCTCCGACGAAACAACGCCAGCACTTCCCCTCACTACTGTCCCGAAGTAAAATGATTCCGGCTAGTGCAGAGTGTCAAAACTTGTTTTATTCAATGCCTAGCGCATAAATAAACGGCAGGAACGCTTTCAACATGTTTACTACTAACCATATATACAATACACAGTGGCAAACTATTTCTCTTTATAGGCCGCACGTGGCCAACGCGAGCTCGTGTACTTCGACAAATTACTAAGTTGGAAGCATCGACCATTGCTATGATTCGCAGAAACTGGAAACGCGCCTACAAGCCTTGAAAACCCGCGCTCAACACCTATCCGCGACGCCACTCCCCGACCTTTTGCCTACCACGAGCTCGCTAGCGACTGCAGCGCCACCTCGTTTGTTTACAAACATGCAGGAGGTCCAGAGGATCCAGAGTAGGAAATGGACGTCGCAAAAAGGCGCAAGTACGTGTTGTTGGCGGCTCTACTTGAAACCGAGGATGACGACGATCTTTTCAAGAAAAAGCGGCGGTGCTGGGTGAAGCCATGGATGCAAGAAAAGTCCCTTGGTGTGCAGCACAGTCTGTATAACACGCTCCGTGAAGATGACCCGGACGAATACCAGAAACTGCTTCGTGTGCCGCATGAAGTTTTCTTGTGGATGCTGGAACGCATCAGACACCGGATTATTATTATTATTTTTTTTTTACAACAAAAGCCGCCATCTGGGTTTACCATGCTCAAGGAGCGGGGCTGTGCTGATCTGAGGAGGGAAAATGCCGACAGTCGAGGGGGGAAAAATTAGACGAAAAAAAAAGAGATGCGTGAAAGATAGAAGAGAAGAAACTCTGAGAAGATGCAGACAAACACAAAGATGACGTATGCCACAAAACGCATTTTGCTCTAACCAGTTCATAAATATTGGACTTCAAAAATGTTTTTATTAGTGCACGCATTCCTCTTCGTCCAACGTGCGCAAAATCCACGGCAAGAAGTAATACAGCTCCGTCGACAGCGGAGCGCCACTCACAGCGACCCCAACGCGCGCCCTGCCAAGTGCCGCCTAATCTCCCGGGGACGCGGGGACTGAACGTAGCGGCCGAGCGAACGGTCCCCTCCCCCGTCGGCGGCGGCCGCCGGACCAAAACCGGAAACTGCGTCGCCGCGAGCACTCTCGAAGGCGTGACGTGTACGCAGCCGCCGTCAGTTCGGGAGGGATTCCATCCCCCGTGTGAATACCCCTTATGTGATGGTAGCAAGTTGGGGATATTGAAAACCCTAAAATATTAGTCATTCTTAAGCCTCAGGACATTGGAATCTTCATAGAAGCCCTATCTGCCCGACTATAGTGCTGAAAACACGACCCTGTCGCCTAGGAACTTTTTACCAACCCTGTAGCTGTTATTGGCTACATTTCCAAACCATGTCAGCTTGCGGCCACCTAATATGACGAGACTACGATGAAACTGAAATTAATTTCAGATGGAAGTGCGTATGATAAAGACTTGGCAACTTTAGCCTCGAAAGCAGAATGATCGCTAATTTCAGGCATTCAAGGGCTTGTACTTCCAACCGATCAAAGACTTGTCTAATATTTCCGCATCTTAGTTTACTGCGATATAATACATCATGATTTATCGCTGTACATACTACACACAACACGAGTGGATTTACAACTGAAAATGCGTAATTAGTTTACTTTTGTAAATAAGTTAATCTAAATTTCGTGTTCGCCCTGACATCATTCGCAATGTTCGTTTCTGACATCAAGCGACGTGCCACCCTTCGCTATCAAACCGCCCTTCTGAGTCTCGGTCGCACCCAGTCGCTGCACTGAGGCGTGATCAAAAACACGACTTTCTGCAGCACGCTGATCTTTTTTGCAAGCGAGGAAACATGAATAGCTTGAAAATTTTCATCGGGCTAAAGTACACCTTTAAGCAGCGCGAAACACAGGACGTAGTGAAAGAAACACGAGACGACACAAGCGTCCTGTCCTATGTTTCCTGTGTCCTGTGTTTCGCGCTGCTTTAAGATGAATCCATTCCAACTTGCCCAGTTTTCTGTTCCCGTTAACTAAAGTACACGCATTAATATATCCATCTGTATCAAATTGTATCAAAAGCCCTAAACATCTACAAAAATAGTGCCAAGGCAAATTAATTAGCTTTAGTAGGAATACTAACCACATTAAATCTTTTAGCAGAACGCAGTGAACTACTGTTGTTTCGCTCTTGGCTGGTTTGGTAATTGGATTTGGGGGGGGGGAAACGAAATGGCGCAGTATCTGTTCACATATCGTCGGAGACCTGAACCGCGCCGCAAGGGAAGGGATAAAGGAGGGAGTGAAAGAAGAAATGAAGAAGGAGTTTATTCCAGAGTGAAGGGCTCCGGAATAATTTCCACCACCTGGGGATCCTTATCGTGCACTGACATCGCGCAGCACACAGGCGCCTTTGCGCTTCGCCTCCATAGAAACGCAGCCGCCGCGGTCGGGTTCGAACCCGGGAACTCCGGATGAGTAGCCGAGCGCTCTAACCACTGAGCCACTGCGGTGGGTATTCCGCTCTTCTGCAGATATTTTTTTATGTACGCCTTCTGTGGTGGCTCACTGGCTTTGGCGTTCGGCTGCTGATGCCAAAGTCTCGGGATCGATCCCGGCCGCTGCGGTAGCATTTCGATGGAGGCGAGATGCCACCACAGTGTTGTGCCGGTTTTGTGGGCAATGTCAGGACAGGTTAGAGAACCCCAGCTGGTCTAAATTATTCCGAAGCCCGACCAAAGCGGCGTTCTTCATAGTGTGTGTATGTATTACATATACATTCATGTGCATTTGCAGCCACCATCTGCATGCAGTACATTCCAGCCGAGGCCTTCGACAAGGATCTCAAGCACTGCCATTTCATCTACGACTTGGAATGCGGTCACCTGCCAAAGTACTACATCTCGGACAGGAGCTGCCTGTCGCGGTTCGGATGAACAACCTTGAGGCTTGGCACGATGATGAAACAGAGTCATCTATCAATCGAATAAAAGGTCATACCAGAAACCTGCGTACGTCGTTGATTCATATCGGCAAGCGTGTTTAGAGACTTCTACATCATCTGATAAACTCCGCACCATTAATAAACCGATACGGCTCGTTCCTTCACCAGGGATGTAGGAAAGGGAAGAAGTATTGTCACAATCAAGTGACTATCGCATACCGACTCAAACGCAGCATATAGTATGAGCGAACGCCTGGAAATTCCATGCGGACTTTTAAGTTCATATTCATACAGGTGACTTCAGCCTTGTCTTGCCATTGACCTCAGAGATGCCGGTGAGAGGCAAACGCCTCCTTTTCGGCGTGTGACGCCAGCAACATTCGAAACCAGCAACCACGTCGAAAATCGTCAACCAGAGGTTGAACGGGGACGCATTGTTTTTGTAGAATAAGAAAATGGTCCCTTCCGCATATTTGAAGGTGATCTGATGCACATCGTGGTTGCCTGCCGCTGTGTATTCACGAGGCAGTGCGACAGCCTCTGCTATAATCACTACGGCAGGGTCTCACGCCGAGCAGGTGTTCGCCACAATGTCATCCACGACGCACACCAGAGACGCACTTCCAATTGCTTAGCATGTAGTCAGCGTGATTACAGCAAGGCTGACAGTGTGGGTGAATTTCTTTGCATTTTGACAGGTTAAACAAAATGAGTGCTTGTTAGAACCTACGCACGCAATGTGAAGCACATCGAAAAGGGCTTTTAGGTCACGCGCATGTCTGAGGAACACACACAAAGAAAAACCCTTAATGATTCCCTGTAGATAGTCTCACCCTACTGCGACCCTCCGCGGCTAGAGCAAATACCCAGAGGTAGGGCGACCAGTCGTACTTAGGGCATCGCGCGACTGACGGGTGACCAGAGGCGCGAAACTTTTGAGTGGCTAAAGGAGAAACAGCCCACGTATTTATTGCTTCCTTCTATACAGGGTAGCTGCGGGGTAAGATCACATATGCTGCAATGTCGGGTTTGCGCAGAACCGTCTGCGCATGTCAGAATAAAATATCCCCCCTCTTTAAAGATGACACAAAAGAAAGAAAAGGGCAACAATGTACACGAGAACCCAATTTGGAAGAGAACAAGGCTTGAGCATTCTGTTCATGATGATTCCATAACTATACATGACATGTTCAAGAAGAACAGCGCGAAAAGACAAGGACCACAGGAAGATACACAAAGACAAGCGCTGTGGTCCTTGTCTTTTCGCGCTGTTCTTCTTGAACATGGCATACCAACTCGCCCAAGCATCAGTCCTATACATGACAAGGGCACTTTTTCGTGCTTTGTAAGAAGTTTTCCACTTTGTATACAATGTCCAAAAGTCATTTTCAATTTCAGTAGAGAAATTAAAAAAAAATGCTTTTTACGCCAATTGGTTTTTCTTTTTCATATTAGGGGGACCGTTTGTACAGTACGATGTGCCCAAGTAGAGAGAGAGAGAGACTCTTTAATGAAGAAACAGAGAATTTAGCCGGCGATTCAATATCGCTGGCATGCTACTCTGCGTAGGGAGGGGAATTTGGGAGATAAAGACTGAAGGAGAGCAGCGTGGAAGGGGTGGAAAAAAAACGAAGATAAAATGCAGCCATGAAATGGGTACTAATGATGCAGTGGCGAGTATTGATGTAACCTATGGAATGATGGAGTGCATAGTCCGACGAATGGGCTGACGAAGTTCACTGCAAGAAGAATGCATGAAGGTAACCTACTGGCCTCGATTGAATAGTAAACTTGAGCGGAAGTGTTTTTTCTTAAACAGTTACGCTGGCCTTTCCCCAAGAGATCTGGCATATTCGTGTATGCCTGTATGCCTGGTCTACCTCCGCATCCCACGAGTTCTCTAGCAATCGGTTTATTAACTAGACTGTGTTAAAGGCTCCGTTCTCCAGAAAATCCGCTGTCGGCACTGCCGGCACTGTCGGCGTTATGAGCGAAAATTCACGGGCATGGCTATGGCAGGTGGACCCCAGAGAGCAAAATAGGAGGAAGGTGGGCCCCTAGGCCCCTTGATCTAACGACGTCATTACAACCTTCCCACTGGATAGTGAACAAACTGCCGACCGTTGCAGGTGGCAGTTTAATTAATGATTGGAGGCTCGGGAAGAGATAAGCTTGAGCCGCACAAAGCCCACTGCTGGGAGCACCTGCCATCGCAGAGCAGTGGCGCGTCGCTTAACCGCTGCCCCACTGCGCCATGAGGGGTATGAGGACTCCCTGGGATCTATGAATGCAAAGTAGAGAATGACCTTCTGCATATATGGGAATTAACCCACTACGCTATCGCGTCATACACATACGGCGGAGATTAAGTGTTTCCTCTAATTTTTGTTCGGCTGCATGATTAGCTGCTTTATTTCATTACGCATACATAAAGCTGGATGTAAGTGCTTGAATCCATAGGTTTTGGCGAAGGCGTTGAATTCATGGGCAGTAGCACACAGCAACAGGACATCTAGCCTGAAATAAAAGAGTAAGTAAAGAAAGCCTTAGGAGCAATGCAAATGGAGGAAGCAGCTGTTCAGGATCAGGTAAAGGCAGATCTGTTGAAGGACGGAGGGGAGATTGTGCTAGAACAACTAGCCACTCTGTACCTCGAGCGTACCAGAAGCTTGAAAAAACGACAACATTATTTTAATTCATAAGATAGGATACGTCAAGAACTTCAAAAATTACAGGCCGATCAGCTTACTTCGTTCGTTGCAAGGTATTACTAAAGTATTACCAAGGTATTGCTAAGGTGATCACTAACAGAGCCAGGACAACCTTAGACTCCAATCAACCAAATGATCAGGGAGGCTATCATAAAGGATACTCGACAATAGACGATATTCACACTATCAATTAGGTGATAGAGAAATGCGTAGAATATAGCCAGAACTGTACACAGCTTTCACTAATTACGAGAAAGCATTTGACTCAGCGGAAACCTCAGTAGCCATGCAGGCATTGCGGAATAATGGCGTAGAAGAGTTTTATGTGAAAACACGGGAAGATATCTATAGCGACCCCACAGCGACCATAGTCCTAAATAAAGTCAGCAATAAAATTCTAATAAAGACGGACATATAGGAGATATTTCAAGGCCTGGATTGGGAACAGTTGGGGATAAGATTTAATGGAGAATACCTAAGCAATTTGCGATTCACTGATGACATCGCCTTGCTAAGTAACTCACAAGATGAGCTGCAAAGCATGATCAATGATTTATACAGGCAGAGCAGAACGGTCGGTCTAAAAATTAACGTGCAGAAAAAAAAAGTAATTTTCGACTGTCTCGCAAGAGAAGAGCAGTTAAGAATTGGTAATGAGCTGCTGGAAGTGGCAAGGAAATACGTCTACTTAGGGCATGTAGTCACCACGGATCCGGATCATGAGAGGGAAATAACTAGAAGAATAAGAATGGGATGGAGCGCATATGGCAGGTTTTCTCATATCATGAATGGCAGTTTGCCAATATCCCTCAAGAGAAAAGTATACAACAGCTGTATCTGACCGATATTCACTTATGGGGCAGAAACGTGGAGTCTAACGAAAAGGGGGTTAAGGACAACGCAGCGAGCTATGGAAAGAAAAATCGCAGGTGTAACGTTAAGAGACCGGAAGCGGTAAGAGTGGGTGAGGGAACAAACGCGGGTTAATGACATCCTAGTAGAAGTCAAGAGGAAGAATTGGGCTTGGGCAGGGCATGTAATGCGAAGGCGAGATAATCGCTGGTCCTTAAGGGTAACGGAGTGGATTCCAAGAGGACGCAAGGGCAGGAGGGCACGGCAGATAGTTGGGCGGGTGAGATTAAGAAGTTCGCGGGGATACGGTGGCCGCAGCTGGCATAGGACAGAGTTAATTGGAGAGATATTGGAGAGGGTTTTGCCTTGCAGTGGGCGTAGTCAGACTGATGAAGATGATGATGATATACCTGCATGAAATGCAGTTTGCACTTTGCTTCTTAATTGTCCTTACAAGATTCCCGCACGCAAACATCATACCTCGCAACGCCTCGGAGGGCGCTTGTCATTACTGCTGGGTTAAAGCGTCTCTGATCAGTATCTGGTAAAAAGTTTGCTATACACCGGCGGTTGACATGGTATTATCTGTGGGTAGCGCAGCCGCAAAAACTTTTTCAGGCAATTGATTCCGCCGCCCTTCTCTTACGTGAGCAGCTACGTGAGCAGCTACGGGCGCGATCGATTATCAATCTCTCGAAAGCTAAGGAATCTGGAGAATAGGAGTGACGGCGAATAGGGCTCTGAATTGCGCTACAGAACCCGTTGAATTACAAGCGGCTGCACTCGACCTCTTTCATGGGACGAATTTAATGTCATTTCTGACGAATGATATTAGCCTGAATTGACACCCTTTTCTGCGTTGTCGTCACGTGACTAAAGCTTTGATTCGCTTGCGAATGTTTACAGGGAGGATTCCTCAACGAGAGGTTCAGCTATATGCTCGGTTGTGGCGCTGCCGAAGCCTAAATTCATGCCCATGTCCATTCAGAACTGCGTGTTCCGGCTGCGGTCGCCTGGGGGTCAAATACCCCAGCAGCTGCGCTCAGAAATCGCACTACCGAGAAGCGTAATCGTCGGCCAATTTTTTTGTGTTGAGACGAATGGCGGAGCGAAAAATATAACAGCTGCAGATGACGAGGCGTCGTCCGTCATCCACCAGTGAACCGCAATGAGAGACCAATGAAATGCGGTCCTCTGCGGCTTCACAGCGACGTCTTTGGTGCCAGAGTAGAGGAGAAGATTGGCTGTGTCCAATGAGAGAGCGAATGGGCTCTGATTTGACTTTTTGACCGCCTTATAAGGTACGCTTCGCTCTTATACTTTTGAAGAGATGATCATAACGGCCCGATCAACCCACTGCCCTTGTTGATTTGAAACGTCCAAACCTGATCAGTGTCCCACTCAGCGCAGGTTTTGAGAACTTCGTCCATTGAAAAATTGCACTCACAATATGAAGAACTATTTTTACAGCCATTATCGGAAGCGCAGTGCATGAAATAGAGGAATGATAAGTATCAGCAGGCGAGGAAGACTAACATTATGAAGCCGAGAAATTTGCAGACTGTCTCCTCGACGGCCCACCGCGGTGACTACTGAGCCAGAGTTCCCGGGTTTGAACCTTACCGCGGCGGCCGCGTTTCGATGGACGCAAAATACAAAAGGTACCCCGCCGCGGTGGCTCAGTGGTTAGGGCGATCGGCTGCTGGTCCAGAATTCCCGGGTTCGAACCCGATCGCGTCAGCAGCGTTTCTATGGAGGCGAAACGCAAAGGCTTCAGTGTTCTGTGCGATGTCAGTGCACGTTAAAGGTCCCGAGGTGGCCGAAACTATTCCTGAGCCCTACACTACGGCAGCTCGTTCTTCTTTCACTCCCTCATTTATCCCTTCCCTTAAGGCGTGGTTACAGTGTCCACCGAGGTGTGAGACAATTAATTCGCCATTTCCTCTCCTCAAAAAACTAAATAATTATGCCCGCTGGACCAGCGCTCGCCACGTGCCGAAGAAAGGGGATGGTGTCAGCACGTGTTGCGCGGTACGCTGAGTGTCTCAGTCAGCGCTGCCGCAGCCGACCGCCACGTCGAAGAACAACAAATTAGAGTTGTCGCTGCCGTGCTGATGGATGGTGCCGTGTGGCCTGTGCTGTAGGGTTCACGCCTTACGTAATGACGGCAACTCACGCGGCGCTGTCGCGTCGTTTATCAAGTGCAACCAGGACTGCGAGTGCGCCTCTCGGGCTGCAGGGCAGAAATTAGTCGACTCCGCGCCGCGTGACGGCTTCGCCACCTCCATGCTTCGCACCACGAGAGACCACGAAGACGCTGTTTTCGATGCATGAGCTGCTCCAGCGGCAGCGCAGCATGTAGGCAAGAGGGTGAACTGAAAGTTTCGCCAAATTTCGTTTAGGTTCGCCTCCGTGTCTTCCTACGCGTCTAGGCGAAAAGTTCACCCTCGGCGCGCCGACAACGGAAGCTAAAAGCATTTCATTCTTATTGTATCCCTTCTCGCACAATGCGCACAATACGGCAACCGTGCGGATAACTGTTACTGACTGTTAACGCAAAAGCCATTCCCAGAACTTTTTTATAAATCTTTGTTGGCCATATTTTCCCTCTTATTTTTCAGATATATGTAGCCTAGATTAAGCATCGCGAACAAAGGTGTAGGTTTGTTTTAGTTCGGCTACCTCGCGTGCGGCTGTTCCTACAATGCCACGTCATCGCCAGTGTTACCGTCATACCGCGACATCGTGTATTCCTTTCGGAAGTGTGCTACGCCGCAGTCAGCTAACGAACTTTCCTAGGGCTCAGCCATCTGTTTGCATTGCGCAAGCCCCATGTGCTGCTACATAATCGACCGTCCGTCGGTGAATGCTCCCACGTTGACCGAGTCGATGGAATTCGACACACGAGAACCCGAGTGGTCTGATACGTGCCGTCTAAAATTAGCCCACCTGGGTGACATTTCTCTGGTCGGAACCAGTGGAATTCCAGGCTCGTTCCTGCCATCAATGACAGTGAATTGTTTACTCCACCCGTCACAGCCGTAGGTCTGACAGAAAGGATCGCATGTCACTACGTACAAAGACCATGAACTCTCATCGTCTCAACGAAATACGATTTTATTTCGATTCGCGACGCTTGGGGCCCTGCAGCCAATACATTTCCATTTTCAGAACTCCCTAATAATGAACAAATTAATAGGAATTCGATTCTTATGAATATATTCACATTAGTGTGGGTTACCACCTTCCAGTAAAAGAAAAAGGAGGTTTATTTGTGGCATACCCGTTCGAACCCGACCGCGGCGGCTGCGTTTTTATGGAGGAAAAACGCTAAGGCGCCCGTGTGCTGTGCGATGTCAGTGATAATAATAATAATAATTGGTTTTGGGGGAAAGGAAATGGCGCAGTATCTGTCTCATATATCGTTGGACACCTGAACCGCACCGTAAGGGAAGGGATAAAGGAGGGAGTGAAAGACGAAAGGAAGAAAGAGGTGCCGTAGTGGACGGCTCCGGAATAATTTCGACCACCTGGGGATCTTTAACGTGCACTGACAACGCACAGCACACGGGCGCCTTAGCGTTTTTCCTCCATGAAAACGCAGCCGCCGTGGTCGGGTTCGAACCCGGGAACTCCGGATCAGTAGTCGAGCGCCCTAACCACTGAGCCACCGCGGCGGGGCGCGATGTCAGTGCACGTTAAAGATCCCCAGGTAGTCGAAATTATTCCGGAGCCCTCCACTACGGCACCTCTTCTTCCTTTCTTCTTTCAGCCCCTCCTTTAATCCTTCCCTTACGGCGCGGTTCAGGTGTCCAACGATATATGAGACAGATACTGCGCCATTTCCTTTCCCCCAAAACCAATTATTATTAATTATTATTTGTGGCATACCCGCCGCGGTGGCTCAGTGACCACGGCGCTCAGTTACTGATCCGGAGTTCCCGGGTTCGAACCCGACCGCGGCGGCTGCATCTTTATGGAGGCAAAAAAACGTTAAGGCGCCCGTGTGTTGTGCGATGACAGTGCACGTTAAAAATCCCCAAATGGTCGAAATTATTCCGGAGCCCTCCACTACGGCTCCTCCACCTCCTCCACCTCCACCTTCTCTTCCTTTCTTCTTTCAATCCCTCCTTTATCCCTTCCCTTACGGCGCGGTTAAGGTGTCCGCCGATATATGAGACAGATATTGCGCCATTTCCTTTCCCCAAAATGCAGTTATTATTATTATTTCTGGGCTATCTTCGGTACCTTTACCAGAGTGAACTGAACGCTCACCTTTAATATGTATTGCGAGCTCAGTTTATTCGACATACTTCTATACGTCTGTGGTTGCGCCCCTACTTTCTGTCGTCCGTGTGTGCGCATGTACGCTGCTTTTTTAAAGCTTAACTTTAGGCTGAATATGGAGCACATCACATTTCTGGCTGCTTTTCAATAACTATCCAGAAAAAGCTTTACGAATCTCATTTTCATATTTTTGTAGGATTAGCTAAAGCTCGAGCTCGCGAAAATTTCGAATGGTTATAACATCTCACTAAAATTTGGAGAAAGTAGTACGCTGCCCTTCTTCACCAGAGGAAAGATTCTTCACAAGATATTTCCGGCTATTATGGAAGCAAAAGAAGCAAATCCTCAGCTCACTACGATGTAGGGAAGCGGATATTGCCGATTTGATTCATTCATTATAAAAATTCATTTATTTAGATCCAACTGTTAGCCCCATAAGAGGCTGTTACAGGAAAGGGCGAAATGTCCAGAAGGTAGTCGAGATGGCAAGAATGATTTTTGGTGGTCACGGGTTCCTTGTACCTTCCCCGCATTCCTGCCCTCGTTACTAATTTCTGTACTATATTTTGTGCTGACACGTGTTAAGCGAGACTGCGATAAAAACGCCTAAAATCTAAGCCAGTGGGGCTGTCCTGTGGCGAATAGTTTTAAATTGATGGCGATCAACTTCTAATTTTTAAGGCATGTTCTTCACAATAAAGTGCAATCCGATCATCACAGTCGGCAATTTTCCAGTTTGAAAATACACTGGTGATTAAAAGAGGGGTGGCAGTAGTGGTGTTGGTAATGGTGGCGGTGCGGTGCTGGCAGTGGTAGTAGTCATGGTAGTAGGACGGCGTAACCAGCAGGTGCGTTCTTAAGGGGACTACTGGGAGGGCGGTTACCGCGGAAGGAAGAGGATATTGTGAGAGTGGAGGAATGCGTAACCGGTCGGTGATTATCCCCGGAAATACGTGGAGGATGTTTACCGTAGAAGGATGAGGATTCGGGAGGAGATCAGGATGGCGTAATCAGAAGGTGGTTGGCACAGGGACAGTCCGGATGCCACTTAGCGTGCTTGTAGGAAGGCGTCGCAAGGGCGCAGCAGTCCTCAATTGGAGAATGGTGACCATGAAAGGAGGAGGCTATGGCGAGAGCTTAAGAAGGAGCAATCAGTGCGTCGTTGCCACAGGAACCATATGAGCGTAGTTGCCCTGGAAAGAAGAGGAAAGTTACCGTGAATGGAAGAAGGTATAGCGAGAGCCTAAAAAGGCGCAACTGGTTCATGGTTACCGCAAGTAATACCCAGAGTGTATTCGCCATGGAAGGAAGAGGAAGGATACCGTGAAAAGAGGAAAGCATGGCGAGAGTGTACGAAGGCGTACTTGGTGGGTGGTTGCAACGAGAAATAACCGGAGTGTAGTTGCCATTGAAGCAAGAGGAAGGATACCGTTAAAGGAGGAATGCATGGCGAGAGCGCACGAAGGCGTGACCGGTAGGTGGTTGACAGTTGACAGCCGTGCGGTGCGGACGCTTGTTTCGGTGCTCTTCGGATTACGCGTGGTGACCGGGACCGGGCGGTCGGACGACAGCGAGAGCGCCTTGAATACGGCAAATAGATGAGTTCTTTGCTTTAATAGTTTGAGAGTTTAGATTTAGGCTAGTTTTAGATCTAGGCTTGTTAGGAGACGTGCTCGCGAAAGAGCAGGTCAGGGCCCTAACGGCCGACTGCTATAGATTTGCAGGGCTCATTTTTGAGTTTACTGGTTTAGACAGGTAGTTAGTATTTCTTTTCTGGGTGATCGGCTTTTGCGGTAGGAAGAATTTTACTTGAGCCCACGGTTGCAAGTAGTTTCTTTTTTTTTCTAGCATTTTGTGTTAGCAATAATAGAGTGCTGCTAAGATGGTCAAGCAACTGAATGTTAAATGCAAGGAGTGTGAGGCGTCGGTGAATTTAAAGGAAACGCGGTTCGAATCGGCAGAGGAGGCCGAAGGCGCGGATTTTATGTGCGAATGCTGCATATTAAGTGCACGCCTGGACAGGGCTGACGAAGCGAACGCCAGTCTAGCGTTACGTATGGGTTCTTTAGAAAAAGAGCTACAGGTAGAGAGGGGAGAGAAGCGCAAACTCTAAGAGCAGCTCAGTGAATTGTTGGATGCAGAAATGGCTGACACCGCCATGTGAAGTCAAATTGGCGGATATTCCAGCGCCAGCCACGTGCACGGGGCCTGCACTGGCATGGATAGCGATAAGAAAGTAAGACGGACAGGTTCAGACAGGAACAGCTACGCACAAGTGGCAACCAGGAAGTCTGGAGGCGATCAAGAGGAGGAGAAAAAGCTAACTCCAAGGAATGAGGTCACAGTCAATGATAAGCGGCAACATTATCCGGAAGTTAGGAGGAAGGAAGGGAATACCCTAGCGCTTATTGGTGCTGACTCAAATATGAGTAGGTGCAAAAGAACTATAATGGAGCGTGTAAAGGGTGATAAGCGGGTAGCAGTCGGGGCATTCCCGGGCAGGAAAATGGACGCAGTACTGAGAGAGACAAAAAGCGAACTTTCTAAGAACGTTGCAGAGCGCATTTTGGTAATGGTAGCGGCGGGGCTAAATCACGTCCTGAATGGTGAAGCCGCAAAAGTAGTGGAAAGATTAGCGGAGGGAGTTGACGATTTATGGGCGATAGCACAGCAAGTCCAGATCGTGGTGTGCACAGTGCCGGAAGTGCAAGGACGGAACGGAGAAATTGCCAAGAACGTTGTGGCTGTTACTCGGGAGATATGGAAGTTAATTCGGAGAAAAGCCTTGAAGTGGCAGACATAAACAGGGAAGTGCATAGAGCAGGCTTCGGCGGAGGCTTTACACGCGATGGCATCCACTTTAATGGCAGGCTAGGAGCCGAGATTGCCTGGCGCCTGGCAGGCCGGGCAGTAGCTTTTTTAGGGGTCCGCTGCGGATCAGGGCGTAGGGCTATGTAGAAGCAAAGTAGAAAGTGTAACATTGGAGGCATACGCCAACAAAATGGTCGCTAGGAGGTTCAGGAAGAAAACTACAAAACAGAAATTTAACACCAGGATCAGGTACATAAACATGCAAGGCGGTAGAAAGAGGGCGAAGTGGTTAGCAATAGAACAGCAGTTAAAGAACGAAGAAATAGGTGTATACGCGCTATGCGAGACACATCTCAGGGATCTAGAGCACTCACCATTTATTGATGGCTACGTCTGGGAAGGGAGCAACCGAACAACAACGGAGAGGAAGGAAGGAGGAGGAGGTATGCTGATACATCAAGGAACAAATTGGCAAAGAATTAAGTCAACCTGCTAAGAACATGTCTCGGTATCGGGTACAATTGCCGGTAAAAGGACATAGCTAGGAGTAGTTTATTTAGGGACAGGGGACAAATGCAGGCAAGAGAACAAGGATCTAGTTAAGTGTCTAAATGACGATATAAAGCAGTTTGGAGAATGTGCCGATATTATTCTGCTAGTTGGCATGAATGGCCACATTGAGGATCTGAATGGGTACACAGTTTGTAACGGGAAGTTGATGCTAGACTTCTCTGAGCGACACAACCTAGTTGTTGTAAATAGAGGAACTAAGTGTGAGGGATAAATCACGTGGGAATCCCTTAACAGGCAAACGACCATTGACTACTACTGCTTAATCTCGCAGGGGATGTATTCCAAGTTCGCAATAATGGAAATAGACGAAGAGGGGAAGTACCGCCACGGAAGTGATCATAAGCGCATTAGTCTACAGTTTGGAGGCTCGCTCAAAACAGAAATCAAGGGAAGTCAAAATGTAACAGGCAAGCATTGGTATCAAATGAAGCTGAGGCAATAAGAACGATGAGTTGTTGGCGGTGCTGTAAACAATGAATAATTATTTTTAAACATCAGGTGCCCACAAGATAAGTAATGTTTGCAGGTACGCTAAGGCGAAGCCAGACAAATGCAATGAAACGGGGCAGTTGAAGTTAGCGACATAATTTTTGCAACTTAAGACTCGGATTCGAAAGTTTGGCTTCAAATTCATATAGCTAAGCAAGAGGCACTGTTCGTCCAAGATGTTCTCATTTTAGATCTCCAGAGCTTTTCCGCCTTCAAACATCCAGTTTCTAAATACAATGCCGCTCTAACCTTTACAAAATGATGCTCGCTCTTCGTGGCAGCGCCGGATTGTTTCCTATGGGTGCGCCCGGCGTCCCTACGAGACGGCGTGCCCCAGTATTGCCACTTCGTGTTCGACCTACTGTGCGGTGCATCACCCAAGTACACCATCTCGGACCCGAGCTGCCTCAGCGACGGCGGGGCTGCCTGACACCAGGTTCTAAGTGGTGCCAGGAGGGCTCTACATCCTATTGGCCCGCACACAAGGTGACAACACTTCTTGGCACGAGACCGTCTAGCCGTTGTGACATGGATAACCTGAAAGCTGCCGATAACAGCAGTAAAAGAGTACAAACACCAAGTTTTTGGAAGCGTGTTTTTGTCTTTAGAACGATGAGTAAGACATTCGTATACGTGGATCACCATTCGCCTGTGCTGGGTAAATAATTTAACAGTTTAATTTCTTCTTTCATGCTGTGTCAGTTTTGACAGCCGAAAGGAAGGTATGACGTCAACTCGGATTTTGAGTGAAGTGAGACATCAAAAAACGGCAATTTATTCGCTTATTCTTCATTTTAATTCACGCGAGCTGTTACGCCGGAATAAGAGGAAATAAGCCGCGATTATTAAAGTCTTAATTTATGCCTCACGAATCAGAAAGTATAAGTTGGCGTCAAAGCCACAGTCTGGCAGTTGAAACAGAAAGTGAATAGCATGAGAGAACAAAAACAATTATAAATTATTTTACCAGCCGTAGGCGAATTCCAGCTGCCGGTTTATGCTTACTGATGTCTTGCGAATAGTTAGAAAGAACGCGAAAGGATTATTGTGCGGCTGTACCCCTTTCAGTTCACACTATAACACAGGTTAGAGTGATGACCACACGAGGATGTGTGAACATGCAGGAACAAATTCTTGCTGTTACAGCAGCTGAAATAGTTTAGTTTATGGGGGTTTAATGTCTCAAAGCGACTCAGGCTATGAGAGACACAGTAGTAAAGGGCTCCGCAAATTTCGACCACCTGGAGTTCTTTAACGTGCACTGACATCGCACAGTACACGGGCCTCTAGAATTTCGCCTCCATCAAAATTCGACCGCCGCAGCCGGGATCGAACCCGCGTCTTTCGGGCCAACAGCCGAGCGCCATAACCACTCAGCCACCACGGCGGCTCACAGCAGGTGAAATGTCTTAATAATAATAATAATAATAATAATAATAATAATAATAATAATAATAATAATAATAATAATAATAATAATAATAATAATAATAATAATAATAATAATAATAATAATAATAATAATAATAATAATAATAATAATAATAATAATAATAATAATAATAATAATAATCAATCAATCAATCAATCTTTATTTTTCGGTGCCCAGGAACAACCCATAGGTCTTGGTGCTGGTACACCATTCACACGCACAAAATGTAAATTTATTTCACTACAAAGGAAGACACTCAGGGGAGGTAATGCAGCAGTCAAGGCGATAGAAAAAAAACACACATAAACTAGGCGCGACAGCAAGCATGAAGCAAAAAAGCGAAAACAAGAAAACAGCGAGAACAGCGGTAAATGAAAACAGCTAGAACAGGCAACAGACATATAAATAACTAATGAAACAATAAACAAAGAGAATGAACGACCGATAACAGCCAAGTACAGCATATAGCAAAATACAAACAAGAATAAAGCCAACACTAATAAGAACGAATAAGAAACCTCTGAAATACAAGCTAGAAATACAATCATACACAATAAGAAACGTAATTAGTGAACGCGTTACAGACAATCAGGCGTGAGTATACAGTATTAAAGAAATAATATTAATGAAAAAAAGTACACGTGATGAACAATTAAGGAGACAAAAAACAATATAATACCGGTGGAAACGCACAAGTGTAGTAAAGACAAAATGCATGAAAGGGGAAGTTATGTATGAGAAAAAGAGTGCTCAAAGTGGAACGTCACGGACATCCAATATAAAGGAAGGGAGAGAATTTTCGAATATATCTAGGTGAGGACAAAGAGAATTAAACATTTTTTGCATTCTGTCCAGAGGGGAGAGGGAGTGCAGGAGCGCAGAAACTTGGAATGGTCTGAATTCCCTCAGGCTCTTTCGCGGTACACGCAAAAGGATACGCGCTAGGAGCTGAGGGCATAGAATGTGACCATGAAGAAGTTTATACAAGAAAATTATATCTGCCCTCAGACGACGGCAGCTAAGAGAAGGAAGCTGCAGTGAGTTACTCCGTCTGGGACGAGAGCTGGAAGTTTTGCAAGAAAACCGATGTGGAAATATGCGTAAAAACTTTAGCTGAACTCTGTCGATTTTTTCACAGTTCGACTGGCAAGTGCCGTTCCAAACAACAGACGCATATTCCAAAATCGGCAAGCATATGGAGAGGTAGAGCTTTAAGAAAGGAAGTGGGGCTCGAAACTCTCTCGAAAGCCTGCAGATGAAGCCGAGTGTACGCATAGCCCGTAGAGCAATGCGTTTTGTATGAGAGGAGAAGCTGAGGCTACGGTCGAAAAGTACGCCGAGGTCATTAATTTCATCAACCCTGGGCAGCGGCCTACCATTCACCGAATAAGAGTAGAGAAGACTGTGCGTTTTACGCGTAAATGAGGCAACCTTGGTTTTAGATGAATTGAGAGTGAGCCCATTCTTCAAGCACCAATCAGAGAAGGCGGATATGTCCGATTGCAATGACAAGCAATCGTGAAGAGTATGTATTGCCTTGAACATTTTTATATCGTCCGCATAAAGGAGAAATGAGGAGTTTTTGACCACGGAGGAAACGTCATTGATAAAAACAGAGAACAGAAGCGGGCCTAATACCGAGCCCTGAGGAACTCCGCTGGTTGGAGTGTAAACAAATGAGGTCTGTCCATTTACACTGACAAAGCAGGACCGATCAAGAAGATAGTTGCGTAGGAGGGCTTCAATTGAAACGTCGATCTCAAACAGCAGAAGCTTTTGAAGAAGTAATGAGTGAGTAACAACGTCGAAAGCTTTGCTCAAATCACAGTACACAGCGTCTACCTGACTCCGCTGAAGGACTTCAGCTGATGTATACGTCATAAAAGTCACAAGGTTAGTTGTAGTAGAACGACCTTTTATGAAACCATGCTGATTATGAATGATTACATTTTTGAGGTGGAAGGAAAGTATTTGTGCAAAGCTAATTCAAAAAGCTTAGAGGTTGCACAAAGAGAAATGGGGCGGTAATAATAATAATAATAATAATAATAATAATAATAATAATAATAATAATAATAATAATAATAATAATAATAATAATAATAATAATAATAATAATAATAATAATAATAATAATAATAATAATAATAATTGGTTTTGGGGGAAAGGAAATGGCGCACTATCTGTCTCATATATCGCTGGACACCTGAACCGCGCAGTAAGGGAAGGGATAAAGTAGGGAGTGAAAGCAGAAAGGAAGGAAGAGGTGCCGTAGTGGAGGGCTCCGGAATAATTTCGACCACCTGGAGATCTTTAAAGTGCACTGACATCGCACAGCACACGGGCGCCTTAGCTTTTTTCCTCCATAAAAACGCAGCCGCCGCGGTCGGGTTCGAACCGGGGAACTCCGGATCAGTACTGAAATGTCTGACTGAACCTACGTGAGCACTCTAAGAACTAATCCGAGCATTATTTTACAAACATACAGGGGCCGTATTTCATAAGCTGTTCATTGTCCGTTCGTTTCGCGTCCATTCGGTCTTTTGTCAGTGGTTATTCAGATTTACCCGCGGCTTTCAAGCATCTGTGGCAGTCGACGTGGCCGTTGGATGCTTGGCGACCGGCCTTCGCCATTGGCTGCATATCGCGGCCAATGACAGCCAGTGGTCAGCTCCGGTCGCCTGCTGATTACAGAACGCTGCGATGCACCTCACCATTGGCTGCATATTGGATCCAATTTCAGCCAATGGTAAGGTCCGGTCGACAACCATCCAATGAACGCAGATGTGAAAACGTCGGTTTCGAAAAGGTCGAATGGTGACAAAAGTTATTGGCTGTACTTTCGTGCCAGATTTCTTAGGTATAGTTACACGACGAGGGTGAAAGCGGTGCTCTAGCGGAAAAACAGTCTGTCGACTGAGGCGTTTCACCAGCGGTTGCGATATGCGAGGAAGGGTGTAGAGATTGAACAAGCATTTGGTTATCAGATTAAAGCTAACGTAAAAGAGTGGCTAAATTGCGCAGGTGCATACGAAGATCACGACAAAGTGGTCGAGTGCATTGGGCCGGAGGAATGCTATTGAGGGATTTCGGATGACACTAGACTCCGAGTGCAGAACAGAATAACAGGAATAAATCTGGTCAAAGCACCCGAACTGACTGAGGATTACTACACTCGCAGGAATTTACGCTCGAAATCAGAAACAAAAAAGCTATAGATTGGGCTTTGGTTCGCGGAAAACCGAAGGAAGCAGATTCCTTGCAACCAAAAACTTGGAAGGGGAACCTTCGCAGTTGCGGAAGAGAGTAACGGAGGGTGAGATGACCTAGTGACTACGCAGGCACATTTGTTTCAAGTGCAAGGAACGAGGCCACCTGGCTAGAAACTGCGAAAAGAGAGTCGTTTTCGCGAGTATTCAGGACTCTGGCGAGAACCTGCGCCTTTTGCAGCCGTACATGCAGCACCTGTTAATTAAAGGCAAGAAATGCTGAGTTCAAAGAGATTCTGTGCCTACCATAGATGTGGCTCATCAGCGCTGCGTTTCTCCTGGTCACTTTACCGTACAGTGTGCGTAGATCTAGGCCAGCGGCAGAAAAGCAGACTGTCTGCCTGCAACTGGCTAAGGTAGTCATCGAAGACCCTTTCGGCAATTTTGAACTGAGGCAGCGGCTTCACCTAGCCAACCAGAGCATTTCGTATATCTGCCTTCCAACAAGTCCGAGCAGATATTGAGGGATAGGAGAGAGCCCTTCTCACCCTACATAGTGGGCACAGCGTTAACTCGTCTCAGGGCACGAGGTCTGCCAGAGAAGCTGGACTGCGCACCACCACAAGCATCGCCAGTGGATGCAAAAGCGAAACCCGAGGCTGCTCAGAGAGGCGACAGCGAGGGAGAGGGAGCTGAAAGCAAAGCGGAATCTCTTGCACCACCTCGCCGCGGTGGCTCAGTGGTTAGGGCGCTCGGCTACTGATCCGGAGTTCCCGGGTTCTAATCCGACCGCGGTGGCTGCGTTTTTATGGAGGAAAAACGCTAAGGCGCCCGTGTGCTGTGCGATGTCAGTGCACGTTAAAGATCCCCAGGTGGTCGAAATTATTCCGGAGCCCTCCACTACGGCATTTCTCTCTTCCTTCCCTCATACATTCCCTCCTTTATTCCTTCCCTTACGGCGTGGTTCAGGTGTCCAACGATATATGAGACAGATAATGGGCCATTTCCGTTCCCCAAAAACCAATTAATATTATTATTATTAATCTCTTTCGCTGGCTGACGATAGCCCGGACGTAGGCACGTGGTGTTGAATCTGGCGTCTGATGGCTGGAAGTCGCTCGCTCAAATGGCTAAGGCAACACGTGCTACCGAGAAGAAAAGCGAAATGTCAGTGAGCCGTTTGCTAGAAACACGCAAGAAGGGCGAACCCAGAAAAAAACATTTCGTCCTACGAGAATAAAAACAAATGAAACGTCATTTCATGTTTTGTTTGGCCAGCGCCGTTTATTTTTCGTTACTAAGGTACCCCGTTCTACACGGACGGAAGAAATGGGCTCTCACGTACCTTGATTACGTAAGAATCCAGGATCCTTTCCAGGACATGGGAGAACAATATTGATTACCTGCACATCATGTTGGAAGGGCTGGGGGGTGAAGAGCATGTCATGAAGGAACGACAGAATATTTAGATGAAATATAGTTCTTGAGCAGCAGAACTTTAAAGTGTGTCAGAAAAACGGAAAGCTACACACTACTGCTGATGATATCATCCGAGCATTCTAATATAAACTGAACCGTTTAGCTACCTTATTAGGCCATTGTCTAAAGGAATCGATTGTATTCGATTAACGTTTCTGATTTCAGACTGGTGCATACTCCACAGAGTCGAAGAAGCATTCTAATGCCTGCCGCTAGTTCTGTAGCGCTAAAAAGAATACATACACAATTGTCCGAAGGTGTTAGGAACTTTCAAGGCCTCGTAAGGAAGCTAGCTTGAAACATGGAACAGCTAGAGTGCACTCTCCCCTGCCTTGCCTGACATGTCTCTTGATTTATTTTATACTTTCAATCAGCTGCGTTGCATATATCGGATGTGGTCTCATTGTAAGGACGCTTTTGTGGGAAGTTTTCTATGGGCTTGTAGCACTTCAGAAGCCCTCTGGTTCGTTTTGTAGTTCATTAATGAATAGAATTATTAGATTAATAGAACAAATATCTCCTGAAGATCTGGCGAGTCGGGTGGTTTTCATGGGTTGTTTTCAGCGCTTGGTGTGTTTGGTAACGGCGATCTTGCGGGTGCGCCATATTTACACAGATCGAGGCGTCGCTGAGTCCGGAAGGGAAGACACCAATAGAGAGCACGAGAACTTCGACTAAAAGCTGGAGCGAGCATTCTCCCAAGGCTTCGAGTCAGCCGAGCAGCGCCGAACAGCTCAACCTCCTGATGCATTGACTGGCGACGGGGGTGCTGTTGTGCCGAGCAGCAATTTCACTGTCGCGTCTGGTTTAAAGTGTTTTCCACGAAGCTATAGTAAACAGCCTCTAGCACAGCGTATTCACTCCAGTTACGTTTCGTTCGTTTATGGCGGTCTGCGTGATCTCGACCAGAAAGAGAAGCTGAGCACTGGGCGATGGCCGACAAAGCACTTCGCCCTGTTCTGTTTTGTTCGCGCCATAGTCAAGCCGAGACTCCGGCGCCTTTTTCCCAGCGGCGGAAAGAACGCGACCGGTGCTGCAGCCTGTTCCCAGCAGCTCGGATATGCCACTTCCGCAGAGCCGCCGCTTGTGCGGCTCGTAAATTAAGCTGCCCTTCGAACCTGGGCGGTCCTCTTGACCCTCCTCCGTGGCGACGTAATGTGACGTGTAGCACATGGATAATGGGCTGAGGCCTGGGGAACTATTGGTCCCCTTATACAGAGCCCAACCAACATGCGCGAACTCTCTTGTCCAGAACCCGGAAGTTGTAATCTTTTAAATTATACATGAAGCTCTTTCGTCTTCTGAAAACGTCGCATATCTGTTTTCTTCGGGCGCGACACCAAGGCTTGTGCACATATGCAGGTCCTAGAGGGCGACCTGGACGGACGGACGGAGAAAACGTGCGGACAACGAAAAGTGAAAATGCAGCCCTTAAATGTATTCCTGCAATAAAACTTCGTGAAAGACAAAATTAGGGCAGCTTCTCGCCGCCCACACTTTATTCTATTTAGACATGGGGGAAGAGGACTTCTTGGGTAGAGCTTCCTTGGTAATTTGTCTATCCGCGCTTCATGTCGTGTACAAGGCAGCTCGCGTCCGAGACCTGGTAGATGGGCTCCACTCCGCAGAAAAGGCCGTACAGGAATTTGCAGTGCTGGGGAAGGCCGTGGCGGAGAGAGACCTCGGTCACCGAGAGCATGCATTTTGGTCCTGCAAAGAGCAGTAAGGCATCATGTTACGCCAAGCAGCTGCTTAAGACTTCCGCAGCAAAATTTCAGGACACGTGTTTTAATTCTCAGCTATCGCCATGAGTTTGCACACAGCACACGGGAATAAGTGACCATGAATATGCATTTGGACAGCTCGCGCTAATTAGTTCTGAAACAGGACATGAACGCTCCAGAAGAGTTTACCTTATGATAAGGGTGACTACATTTCCATGTGAACTAAACATGAATACTTGTTACCGGAATTTTCTGCGTTCATCCAATTTGTAGATTGCAGTGGGTTATGGAATATGTTTAAGATTGCACTTTAATAATAAATTCATCATCGCATCCCTAGAAAATTCATTTCTTGCGAAAGACGGGCTCAGAAGCCATGAGTTGCCCAAGAGAGTCGATTACTTATCAACAAAAGACAACGACTCCTCATAGACACAAAAGAACCAAGGCTGGAACAGTGTATGGCTCCTAAGAGCGCCTTGGTAAAAAAATAAAAATTAAGAATACGATAGCCAAGCGCAACTATTTTAATGCTTTGGAGCTGAGCTGCGGAAAAATTATATGGAAATGTGAAAATTCTTGAAATCTCAAGGAAGAGAACGTGCAGGCCTCCCGAACTTAGTGCATTGTAACGGTGATATGGTGGGTGAGTACTACTAGGAGGCCTGTTCACATAACACTTACTTCCATTCGGGTTTCACTCGACCTACTCAGGTAGACCCCTCCACAGTGGCAAAGACACTAAGTATTGTTATGTCTGACCTGACTATTACACGCAACGGTATTGTAAAGCCGCATCAGGATATTAAACCTCGTTCTGCTGGCAGGCCTGATGTCCTGCTTTCGTATGTCCTGCGGGCTTGGTCTGATGGCTGCTCATTATTTAGTTATTTTGTTTAATAAATCACTTAAAACTGACTTTTTGAGTGACTAGTGAAAAATGGCTGCCGTTGTCTCGCGTCCGAATGGTAGTTCAAGAAATAGTGTCGCAAACTAGAGGCCTATTTCCCTTGCTTGTAGCTGTTGTAGAATAATGAAACACATCTGTTACGGTGCGTTTATAAAACAAATCGAATGAAACAAATTATTCAGCGATTCCCAAACGGGTTTTAGTGCCACCCGCGCATGCACAACACAGCTGGCTGAATTCCCTTATGACCCTTTTCTTGCCTTCGACAGCCGTGAACAGGTGGACTGTGTGTTCTTAGACTTCAAAAAGGCCTTCAAACAGCTCCACGCGCCCTGTTACCTGACATGCTGTGTTTTCTTTCAATTGGAAACGAAATGTTTCAATGCATAAAAAGTAATCTTTAAGGGGGCAAGCAACGAGTCTTTCTTAATGGCTGCTTTTCAGACATTACAACAGTCACTTCTGGCGTCCTGCAGGGGCCTGTGTTGGCGTCCTTTATGTCCTTAATACATGTCGGTGACATAGTGGGAAATATTAGTTACCAGTTGTGACTGTAGACAGAAGACAGTGTTTTATACTGTTCGATAAGAACCCCATGTGACATATATGATCTGCACAAATTGTCCGTACTCAAGGCGTAAAATGGAACATAGATTTGAATGCTGCAAAATCCTACTACATTCCCCTTAAGTGAAGGCGTACCCCAGCTGCGTCTAAGTACCTTTTAAGCAACCAGCCTCTATCTAAAATGACAAGTTATGTATATACATACATACATACATACATACATACATACATACATATATATATATATATATATATATATATATATATATATATATATATATATATATATATATATATATATATATATATATATATATATATATATATATATATATATATATATTGGTGTTTATTAATGCGAAAGCACTATTCCGATGGGTGAGCCCTGAGCAAGATCTCGCTATGCTTGTGTGCCAAGTGAAATAAATAAATAAGGCGGCGCGAACAAATCAGCTTCGCTGGCCACTGCACGAGAGCGCTATGCTACCACCGCAGTCGATCACGAATCATGTTAAACTGCAACATACCCTTGCTCTGCGCATTGCACATCGTCATCTTTGTCAACAAATTGTACTATTATACTAATAATCGCGCTTAGAGCTATGTGGCGGTAGTGACGAGAGAGATATGCATGCGTTGGCGCGCACAATGCTGTGGCAGAAGCACGGCAATACGCGTTGGTGTTGACAACACTGCTGCAGAAACGCGGCACTGAAGCACAGCCATCGGCGTACATTGGGTAAATTGGCATTGACGATGAAAAAGCTGAAGACGCGCATAACAGGTTCCCTGGGTCTGTGGACACCTCAATCGCGCTTTGAGGCATGTGGCGGTGGGGTCCCTGCAAATATATGTTCTTTCGTCCGATATTTCATGGTAAACAATGCTAAACTGCCAGCCATTTTTTTTCTGGGCTAACCTCACCTCGATGGAGCAGGTCGAATATTTGTCAACAAAGGCTTCAACAGTGCTAATGTTTATAAAACGCAGTTTCAGGGATGCTCTTCAGAAAGTTAAAGAACTTTTATATTTCACAAAGACCAGACCAATTACGGAGTACGCCGGTGCAGTTTAGGATCCTCGAGTCAGGATTCAATTTACAATGCTGCAGCGTGTTTAGAATCCTGCAGTGCGGTTTGCGAGCAACAACTATTGTTTCAGTGTTCGAAGCAAGTTTGTAAGTCAGGAACTGAGGTGGGACTCTCTAGATAAGGACGGACTACGAATTAGGTTAGGATTTCTTTATGTCTTTATGCTATTTATTTCAATTAATCTGCTATTCACCCTTATATTTAATCACTACCACATTTTATATTCGAAATGTGCGACCATGAATGAAATATGCACGGGATAATATGCCGCACTGACGTTTTCAAGCGGTCTTTCTTTCCAGACACCATCAAAGAACGAAAAATTCTGCATGATTGTGCTGTTGAATCCTTCAGATCGGGCTCGCAGCCAGAATTTTTTTTTTCGGAAGGGGACCGAGACAGCTGTATACGGCGAAGCCCGGGGTTGGGGGGAGGAGGTACAGGTGGTTGAGTGCGATTTCGGGGCCATCCGGGCCCCCTCGGGTACCCTCTAGGGTAGGTCCCTGCTTCACATTCTTCTTCCCAGCCCAGCTGTTCCTATACAGTTTTCGCTCCGAGCCCTACTGACCTAATTGCCCCTGCCCTTGATCCAACGTGGCCATCCGTTCCCCACAGTACCTCGACCGCCCCTCTACCAATCGACAGGAGTGGCTGGCCTCTGCGGCTCGCGTGGACCAATTGGCTCTTGTCATTCTGGTGGCATAGTACACACTGGGATATAAGCAAAATTCAGCAAGGGCGCTTTCCTACATAACATTGGTGCCACAACATAGATGGCCGACTATACGTTTCCAGCTGAAGCAAAGCAGCCAGTACTTGCTTGTTTCATTCTTAATATTAATAATTGGTTGTTTGGGGAAAGGAAATGGCGCAGTATCTGTCTCATATATCGTTGGACACCTGAACCGCGCCGTAAGGGAAGGGGTAAAGGAGGGAGTGAAGAAGAAAGGAAGAATAGGTGCCGTAGTGGAGGGCTCCGGAATAATTTCGACCACCTGCGGATCTTTAACGTGCACTGCCAACGCACAGCACACGGGCGCCATAGCGTTTTTCCTCCATAAAAACGCAGCCGCCGCGGTCGGGTTCGAACCCGGGAACTCCGGATCAGTAGTCGAGCGCCCTAACCACTGAGCCACCGCGGCGAGGTGTTTCATTCTTCGAAAATACGTTTCATGCATTCCATCCATACAATTGGCGCCTATCCTGCAGCCCTAGTAGTTGTTTTATAGAGAACTCCGTTATCTACATATGTTATGGCAACTTAGTTATGTGGGAAGCGCCCTTGCGGAATTATGCATCTCCTTTTTTTCTCTCTTGAATGCCGATCCGAGACAATGTTCCGGGCACTTCCTGCGGAATTGAGGCGTGCATGGATGTCCGGTTGCTGTTGCCCAATTTTCAGTCTTTTTTTCCTTTTAGTTTTTTTCGTTTTACAGTCAGTCTGTTGATGTATGTTAATGCACAGTTACTTCCCCTGTTTGTCTTTCCTGTGCCTGCCATTCATCGTTTATTTTTTTACATTGTGCGAATCGTTAGCTCATGTTGTGTATGGGACTTAATAATATACTGTCCTTACAATTCTACCTTGGTCGGGCTACAGGAGTTGCGAATAAACAAATTAGTAAATGTAATACAGAGATTGGAATACGTCGTAATTTTGCCTTAGTACAGCCCGGAATGTCTAGCGCTTTGGGAAAACTGCTCCTAGTGGCATTTGTAGTTATGCCGAGCCATTGCATTTCAAGGCAAGGTACTCACCTGTTTGACTCTTCAAGACCTTGCAGTATTTGCAGTCCACAAACAGCAGGTCGTACAGCGCCGGCTTAGGGGCTGAGTAGAAGAGGAGATGAACGCGTAATTAATAATACTTTTTCAGAATATCATCCAGGTGCTTTAAGAAGCTCGCGCGCTGTGTTTCTGCGTGAAATAAAGCTGCAAATGCCACCTTGGAGCCTTCAAAGGCAGCAGAATAGAATGGTGCAGCGTCTTGAATAGAAAAAAGTCTAATAGGTTAAAGTTTTGCAAGAAGCCTTGCATTTAATAGGATAACATTCTTAGTTAATGGTCGGCATTTATAACATCTAGATCTCACTAAGTTAGCGATCTTTCCTGAAACCTGAGACCAGGCCACATAGGGCACTGTAAGATGGTGGCTTCCGCTGAACGTCGTATTATTGTAGAATGTGCAGGCTGGCACCAAGAGAAGACAAAAATCGTAAGCCAAGCTAATGTCCTCAAATTCTTGAGTGTCGCTTCAAAAAAATAAAATAAGGAGACTAGCATGGCTGCAATAAAATCGAGTACTGTTGTAATATTTAAACGCGTTCTAAATTTTCCTTCTAAAGCTTCCCTGTGTTCTGGCCTAATCCCTGTCAATGCGAATCGTAATTTATTTTTGTTTCTAGCACAAAATATCTTCTGCGCGTGGTACTTACCTCCATCGAGCAGAATCTCGACAATGTTCTTGCCTGTTTGTCCCTCAGACGACCTGTATTTCAATGTTGAATTCCTGAAAAGAATCGGAAATACAGTGTCAGATTTTTCTATGAAACACTGAGGTGAGCGTAAAGACAGATGTAACAAATTTATTATGCGCAAAAGAACGAAGGAAGATTTCTGGTTCTGATTACTGAAATATATTAGTAATGTCACAGCGTTGCAATTAATGTAGGACAAAATAATTTGCAGCCGTGAACGCAGCAATAATTCCTCTATGACCTTTACGACCAATATCCGCCAAGAGAAAAGTGTACAACAGCTGTATCTTGCCGGTACTTACCTACGGGGCAGAAATGTGGAGGCTAACAAAAAGGATTGAGCTTAAGTTAAGGACTACGCAGCTAGGAATGGAAATAAAATTGATAGGTGTAAAGTTAAGAGGCCGGAAGCGGGCAGAGTGGGTGAGGGAACAAACGCGGGTAAATGACATCCTAGTCGAAATCAATAGGAAGAAATGGGCTTGACAGGGCATGTAATGCGAAGGCGAGATAACCGCTGGTCCTTAAGGGTAACGGAGTGGATTCCAAGAGAAGGGAAGCGTAGCAGGGTGCGGCAGAAGGTTTGGTGGGTGGATGAGATTAAGAAGTTTGCAGGCAAAGGGTGGGTGCAGCTGACAAAGGGCAGGGTTAATTGGAGAGACATGAGAGAGGAATTCGCCCTGCAGTGGGTGCAGTCAGGGATAATGCACGCACCGAAACATTCAACAGAGTCTTATGACGGGTATCCTGCTAAATACATACATGGCAGAATGCGTATTCCCACCAAGACTGCAAATAATCTCACTGTAAGGCGCGAGAACGTTTGAGTTAATCAGCCGATGGGGCGCGAAGCTTATTTTGAGCCTTGTTATTGAATGTGTAACGGTTGCTGCGGTCGATAATTTTGTACTTGTTTTGTCTTGTTTCTCTTCACTTGTTTTATTACTTTTGTTATGTGATTTTTTTTTTATTCTTGCACTTACCTTACGCATGCACTACGTATATTCCCCACTCTAAAAATGCCCTCGCGTCTCTGCAGGTATTTTCAAATAAATAAACAAATAAATAAATAAATTCAAACAAAGTAACCAACTCAGGATGCTGAGAAGAGCACCCCATTTGTTACCCTTTTCATGAAACAGCTCCGACTTCCAGAGCCACCTGAGGTGGAGAACTGATGTGTTTTCGTTTGCTTGTTTTTGTTTGCTTGTTTGTTTGAAAAACTAAAATACAGGCGTGCAGTGCAATGTGCCCTTGGTATGACGATGATTTGACGACACAGGCGAGGAACGGACGAGGTTCAAAGAGAGAGGAAAGCTGCTTGGTGCACACTGCAGAGGGAGCCACCCACCATTCCTGTCCGGCACCGTAGCGGAAGCGCAAGCGGGCTTTCCCGTCGACCTCCTCGCCTATCTGGGTGTCCCTGAGACAGTCGTCGTCGGGTCCGAATCCTCCCTGCTCCATGTTGCGGTACATCACGTACCAGGTGGTGCCAGGGGACACGCACTGCGGCGAGCATTGTATCGGTAGGGATTACGAACGACATCTAGCGCCATAGGCCACGAAGGTCGCGCTGCAAAAGACGCTAAGCGCGGCGAGTATAGTCCCGCACATTTTCCCTGTATTGACGCAGTTGGATGATGTACCAGGTGTTTCAGGGAACATTAAGTAGTTCTCAAAAATATGTTTGTTGAGACAAAAAATATGGCTTTTTCCGCATAGTATTACAAGTGTTGGCGGACAGCAGAAAACCGGTGAATCGTGTTAAGTAGTTAGCAGATTAACTAATTTTTAATAATTGACTTTTTAACGAGCAGAGTTATGCGCCTCTTGATTATTATTATTATTATTATTATTATTATTATTATTATTATTATTATTATTATTATTATTATTATTATTATTATTATTATTATTATTATTATTAGTTACAATTAAAGATTTCTAGCCGGTGTTTAGTAATAGCCATAAAAATTTTTATACTTTCGAAAACGCGTTTACCCTTGGCACTGTGGATCGACAAATTTGGATTTTTTTCTAGTTACGTGCACTGGAAAGCTTACTTTGCCGCCATGCTTTTCGAAAGCGCATGTATTTTGACACGATGTGGCCATATTTTGTCGAGCCACAGCGCCGAGACTAATAGCGTTTTATTAGTTCTAAAAAACTCATGTGACTATTACTAACGACCGGCTACAAATCTCTATTTTCAACCAGTTCCTTAGCTGTGATAATAAAAAGATAATTATCTGTACTTATTTAACCAGCTTACTAAACGCAATTCACCTGTTTTCATGTGTCCGCCAGCACTGGTAATACTGTACCACAAAAGACATATTTTTAACCCATAAATAATATTTTTGAAAATTACTTGAAGTTTTCCCTGAAACACCTGGTATAGACCAACCCCGATCTGCGCCGTAAGCAAGGTGCGGCGGCGCTGCTGTCTCCGGTAGGGGTTAATACATTTCGCCATTTAAAGGAAATGGCGAATTGTATTAACAACTTCCAGCAGAGTAAAGAAAAATAAAGGAAAAAAACTGAGCATAGTGGCAACAACCACTGCCCCGTTTCAAAGGGGATGCTCCTACCTTCCATCCATCCATCCATCCATCCATCCGGGGTAACATCTGAGGGTCCGCAAGAATGCATCCAAACAAAAGTTTGAAAAGTAGTTTACTTATTTCGCATTGCAGCTATAAGATTACGCCTTTGTGAGCTAAAGCCCAGCACATCACAAAACAGCGCATACAAGTGTGAAATTTCAGACCGGAAGAAATTTTTTAAAAGACGCAATATGTTAGTGCAGGAGCTACCCACGGGGTGGGGTACCGGAAGTGAGCGCCGCCAAAGGATACAGTTGTGAACAAAACTTTCCAGAATAATTTTCTCATTCGACGGTGCATCTATGAAATCGTCTGTTCGTTAACACCCGGAGAGTACTTTTAAGAAGAGCACTTAAAGGTATGAAGCGCCATTTCGAAGCAGATATGTTTTAAAACGCCGGGATAGTTGTGTGTTTCGAAGCCACGCATGCCTCCAAAAGGTGTTCTATCCACTGCGTGTTTCTCTGAATCACGAAATCTTCTCATGAAGCCCGACTCTCTGCCGCCTGCTCCACATTTGGTCGCGAAGCACTACAGCTTAGACGGCTGAACACTCAAGACAGTTCTCAAACGGCATGATAAGCGAACCACACAGCCTCGGTGCAGACGATATCCTTCTATAACCTTTGGTTAGCCTCCGGTGAGGTACAGCACCCACATGTTTGTAAACCCGGTGTTCATGCATAGGCAACCCCCATTCTTAGGCCACTCCGCAATCTGAAATCACATTTTTTTGCTCACATATTCCGCGTACATACACATTATTTTTTTTGTCTCAGTCATCTGTAGCAACCTGGCAGGAAATAAGGCAGAAAACCCTCTCCAGTCACCAGAATTGAGGAGTAGGGAAAAATGGCAGCACACATTTTCAAATCACCGCGAGACTTTTACTATTCTCAAGTGTCAACAAAAAAATATAACAACGATTTGGTAGCGATCTGCCGCCTCACTTAGTGGATGCTGAACGCCGAGCTTATGCGGAACCCAGAAAAATTTTATGATGTTAAAAAGAGCGAACTGTGGCGTTTTACCCCAAATTACAGGCCCAAATTACCACCACATCAACTTTCGGGGAATTGGCTTGTTGAAATCTAGCATTTTTTCCCGGCGATTTAGTGCAGACAGTATCTGGAATTGAATATGTTGCCTTTCGTAGTTTCTCCTAACCATAGTTTTTGCTCTGTGCGCACGGAAGCAATAATCTGCAGAGTGGTTTGCTACACACTAAAGATTGTTGCTTTCGACATAATGCAAGAGTCCATAGCAGTATATTTGGTTAGCCGTTATCAGTGAATATTTTTTTAAGAGCGGATCCCGTAAATATCGCGCATGCCCTTGATTATTTTCAAATATACGCAAGACTCGCATCTGTAGAGTAATCAGCTTACAAAAATCATGCGTGCTCGTTCCCCAGATTAGCGAGCAATAAGGCATTCTGGAAGAGAAAAGCGCGCAATAAGCGAAGTTTGAAGTTCTGTGGGGACGCCCCCCGCACCCCCCTTTAGTTTAGATTTCCCGCTATGCACCCTGCAGCAACAGCATCGCCTCAAGGGAGGGGAGCATTCCCTGGTTGGTTACCGTAATTAACAAGGGAGGGCGCCACAGAGAGACTGCTTGTATATTATCAAGGAACTTTAACTGCTTGCTGCGCGCGCGCGGGACATAGCGCGCAGCGTGAGACTTTTCGGCTGGATCGTCGGCGCGATCGGACGTGTCGTCCGCGGCTCCGCTCTTCGCCAGAGGAGCGCGTAAGTGGCGGGGAGACTTGCTCCCGCCTCTTGTCCCGTCCGGCTTCGGAGTATCCCCTGTCCTAGTGTGGGCGAACATTCGCTCGTAACTTTGCTGGTGAGTCGGACGACCTCGATTCCTCAGCGTATTCTGTTGCTAGCTGGCGTGGTTGTTGTTGTAGCAATAAATGCCTTGTTTGTGTCAGCCAGTGTGTCGTTTCTCTGTTCCCTCAGAGCAAGTCCCGACATGGAGATCTTGCGTCATCAGGGGGTGGGGTCTGACGGTTTTGAATTGAGTCAGCCGCGATTAAGTGGGGAGAAGGCATTTATCTCCCCTACTTCAAAACCCACAGTTCATAAAAGGCAAACCCATGCCCGGCTTAACTAGGCTGCCAGCTCCGACACGTGAACATTCCGTGTTTAATTGCCACGGCTACTACGCATCTTCCCTGTCGACAAGAGCTTGCTCCATTATCCATGTGCTGTACATGTAGCCGTCCGTGTTCATCAGAAAAGGGGCGGTGCTTTGGTTCGAAAGTTCGAGCGTTTTCTTCCCTCATGTTCCCTCGTTTCCCTAACTGTTTAATGGGGTGGGTTGTTTAGGGAGACCAATACACTTGGTAGCAGGGGCACTGTTTTATGCTCTCCAGAGCTTCCTTCATATCTTCATCGCGCCATTCGCCAATCGATGTTTTCCTTTTATACATTTAGACCATTCTAAAGAGAGATAAAACAAGGCCAGTGCTTTGCAGGAAACAACAAAACAATTATCTTTGCTTTAGGCCCTAAAGAAAAACATGAGGTGACGTTTTGCCGTGTGTGTAGCTCGCCGCTAAACTAAATCAGTGGCAAGAAAGTGGGGTACAAAAATTCTAAAACTTTGCACGAGATAACAGCAGTAACACTATATTATAACTCTAAGTTAGGTAGCCCACAACGCGGTGGACACACTGAGGGACCTCCCACAAAAGGGCTAAACATCTGAGTGGAATTTATAGTGCTTAAGCATTAAACCAAATCTGCCGCTCATTTCACTGGGCGGTAATCGGTCTAAACAAATATACGCACACGGCCTGCTTAAAATGATTAATGCAGTCATATGTCACAAACACGCTGCCCCCTTTAGGCTTCTTATTTCTTTGGCGCCTCTAAAGCGCTAATTTAATTGAGGATTAATCCAGAATCGCCCGGTGGTAATCGCAAAAATTCGAAAGGAGAAGAATATGACAATGATGTCATGATTTTAATGGCAAAAGCTCGGCCAAAGTGCGGCAACGCCAAGGTGTTCGGATTATTCGACGTGGGGCCAAATGCCTTTTAAGTCAAGCCTTTAAGCACGGAAAAACGAAGCATCAGGCCACGAAAAAGCTTGCGCCCTAATTTAAAACCAACGGGTGCACGATGGAGCTGGGGATTGAACGCAGCACCTCCAGCGCACGAGGCAGATGCTCAAACCATCAGGACACCGCTGAACTAATTGAAAGAAGGCGTAGAGCATGGCGGCATCACAACAGGCCCGAAAAAAAAGGATAACTCTCAATGGTCCCGCACAGAAAGCGAGCGATGGAAATTTTTGCGGGAAATTGTGAAATATTTGCGTTCAATGAAAATATGCAGCTACTAAGAGCTTCAAAACACTATAGCGCAACCAAAGAAGAGGACAAAAATGAACAGAGGGAACACCACCAGCGCTAAATCAGAGCGCTGTATCAGATTCCCTTATCTTGTGGTAACAAATATATAGGGCAACAGGAAATGAGCGGCTAATGGATTATGCTCGCAATATCAAGAACAGGAATGAGGGAAGCTCGTTGAACATATTCTTTCGAGCGAGACAAAAACATGGAAAGCTTTCCTGTATAAATGTGTTGTCATTGCTAAATGCAGAGATAGGTTAACATGAGAAATCATTGAAGCTGAGAAGATAAATGGTTCAGGTCACACATGTGTTAGTACGCCTGCCATCTTGCTGATTGATAAAGACCTCGCTTTTTTGCGAACGCGATAATGTTGTGCAAAGCTTACTACGTGTTCTTTCTGGCGTATAAATGTGCTGCTTGAGAACAATAAAGGTTTTGGAGACTAGCGCTCGTTGTGTTCCCTCTGTTCATTTTTGTCCTCGTGTTTGGTTGCGCTACAGTGTTTTGAAGCTATGTACTACCAACAAGCTCAAAAAGTCACCCTACTGTACCAAGAGCTGTAGAACAGTTTCATAATACCTCCAGAATCCACTGGCGCTGGTTCCCTCCAAAGCGCAAAATACGGCATACTTCGTTCTCAGCAAAGTAAAACTAACCGCCTGCTCAACTTTAGTCAGGCCGAAACTTGAATAAGCATCGACCATCTGGAACCCCCATCCAGTCAACCTTATCAAAGTGCTGGAATCCGTCCAGAATAGCGCGGTGCGTTTCGTATATTCAGACTATTGTTACCGCACCAGCGTTCCATCCCTAAAATCTCGAGCTAACCTATCCTGCCTTGAATCGCGCCGCCTTAATCATAAATTATACCATTCAGTCGTGAGCACTCCCGTTGTCATCCCAGCCCACCGTCATCCACGCCGTGCTAATCACCCGAAAACCGTACATCAATCTCGAGCATCCACCTCTGCCCATCTCAAGTAATTCTTCAGCCACACTGCCAGAGAGGTGAACAACTTTTCAATGGAAACTGTACTATAGCCCCCCTTACTGCTTCAAGGCATTAGTCGAACTAATCACTTAATATATGTCAGCCCACCCCTCATGTAATTCCCCCTTGCGGGCCTTTGAGATGCAAATTAATAAAAAAATATATTCATTGTTTACTTATACTGATAGTGACGCCGACATTACCTATCGGTTTATTCACCCGCGTAATCGGGAAATCTTCTGTTGTGGGCATCTCCAGTGTTTATTTTTGCAATAACCATACCAAAATGAGCTAATACTTTGTGGTTATTAGAAAAAGGTGATTCCTATTAGGTACGGGTTATAAAACTCATTTAAAGCTTGTGACACATGATGCGACTAAATATTAGGATTAGTTCGAAAAGTAGTTTTAGGGGGGCAGAGGCCAAGGCACAGCTTCTGACTATATGGGTCTTATTGGCAGCGTTGCATCAAGCGCTACCCACGTTGAAGCCGTCCTGCTCCAAGGGTCTTGTGCATTTAAAATGGCCCCCTGTTATATTGGAGGAATCATCTCTCGATGCATAAACAAATTCAGGCCGGTCTTGAACGGACGCAGAAGTGCTTGTCTTGAGATGGTAATGAATTCGGCAAAGCTATTTCAGTTCTTAAAAAAATTGTTATTATCCTTTTTTTAAGCAGTTTCCAGCGATACTTGCTAGTTATATATTGTTTATTAAATAGTGCACAAAATGAGCAGTTTAGTTTCCTCAGAAGAACACGAGCGCTCATGGTAAATTTACTAATTAATATATTTGTAAATATTTCAGGCAAAAAACTACTCCAGAAGCTGGAATTACAAATATAAATACATTTATTTCCACATCGTAGATGTTATGAGTGTACCAAAAAAACCTATGACTAGCCTGGCACAGGGTATACACCTACATACTGATAGAGCGGCAGAAGCAGCGCACGGAGGGAATGTCATCAACAACAAAAGGAATATTTGATATAGCTGCAGATTCCCCCGTAAGTCATGACATGTCAGGATGGTAAAAAATTCATAACGGTGAACAAAACATGAATAAATTGCGTGAACACAGGAAATACAAACAAAATGAGCACAGAAAGTAAAAAAAAAATTGAAAACGTGCGCAGCACGCTAAACTTTTCCTACGTAACCCTGATTTTTTCCTCAATAATCCAATTTGTATCCGAGTTAAACATAAAAAAATGTATCACCCGGTTTCACGTACCTCTTCCAATTACGGAGAAAATAAGACCCGAAACGAAGGCGTCTTAATATATCTGCACAGCTACCATAGCCCTTCATAAAGTCAACAATAAAATTCCAATAAAGAAGAGCGTCAGGCAAGGAGATACGATCTCGCCAAAGCTATTCACCGCCTGTTTACCGGAGGTATTCCGAGGCATGAATTGGTAACAGTTGGGGATAAGAGTTAAAGGAGAATACTTAAATAATCTGCGATTCGCTGATGACATTGCCTTGCTGAGTCACTCACGAGATGAATTGCAAAGCATGATCGATGATTTAGACAGGCAGAGCAGTATGGTGGGTCTAAAAATTAACACTCAGACAACCAAAGTAATGTTCAACAGTCTAGCAAGGGAACAGAAGTTCACAATTGGCAGTGAGGTGCTGGAAGTGGTAAAGGAATACGACTGCTTAGGGCAGGTAGTGACAGCGGACCTGGCTCATGAGAGGGAAATAACTAGAAGGATAAGAATCTGGCAGAGCGCACATGGCAGGTTCTTTCAGATCATGAATGGCAGTTTACCAATATCCGCCAAGAGAAAACTGTACAACAGCTGTATCTTACCGGTACTCACCTACGGGGCAGAAACGTGGAGGCTAACAAAAAGGGTTCAGCTTAAGAACAACGCCGCGAGCCACGGAAAGAAAAATGATCGGTGTAACGTTAAGAGACTTGAAGCGGGCAGAGTAGGTGATGGAAAAAACGCGGGTTAATGACATCCTGGTAGAAATCAAGAGGAATAAATGGGCTTGGGCAGGGCATGTATTGCGAAGGCAAGATAACCGCTGGTCCTTAAGGGTAATGGACTGGATTCCAAGAGAAGGCAAGCGTAGCAGTGGGCGGATAAGGTTAGGAAGTTTGCAGGCATAAGGGTGGGCGCAGATGGCGAAGGACAGGGTTAATATAGAGACATGGGAGAGGCATTTGCCCTGCAGTAGGTGTAGACAGGCTGATGATGATGATGATAATCGGATTAAGCCCTTGCATGCTACAAATGCCATCGTCAATGTATGCTACGCTGCAGAAAAGATTCATAGAGAGAAATTTTTCGGCCAGAGAAGCAGGAAACCAAGTTTCCTAGTCAATTTTTATTATATCTCGCATTCAGGTGCTTCATTCTATCAAAGTGCCCATACTGTAGAACAGCAGATATGTATAATCCCCCCGCACACATTTTCCAAAGCGTAGAGATGAGCAGTCTCACCTTGCTAACGTCCTGGTAAATGCCAAGCTCGGGCCTCCAACTCAGTGGCTCGTCTGGATTGTACCCCGCGAGGCTACAGGCGATACTCGCGCAGATCACTACTACCATTAACACGACTGAGGCCATGGCTAACACGATTGACTGCTCCAAAACACACAAAAAATTGAAAAGCTGCAGGTACAGGCTTCAGACAGCGTCGAAAGAACACTGAGGCGTTCAAAGCGGAAGCTCTCACGGCGCTGCAAAGCTAATGGGTCTCCCTTTTATACCACGCTGAACACCACCGACCCACGGCTTTCGCCCGCCAGCTCATTAGGTAAGGTTCGTTGAACCGCTATATCGTCTATTTTGCTTGCTAGCATAGTTTCTGCTGTGCGTTGCGCACATATTGCGCTGTTCTGCGCCACCTGAATCCTTTGTGGCGCCGATCGCGCAGGTGGTGCACTCTAACGATACACACTCCGTGTGGCACAGGCGCGCAAAAAACTCGCACGAGGCACCGGTCGAGGTTGGTGACCTTTGAGAACCTGCCATGCATGGTGCAAGAAGGTCGACAACTCGTGCATACTGAGGATCAATGACTTTGTAGCACTGCAAATTATTTTCTGTGATGCGGCATTCGCACATAGTTTCTTGTGGAAATGCACCCCTACATCACTGCCGGTGCCGCGGAGTTTAAACGCCCCAGATTCTTAATCCGTCCTCTCTAAAATAAAGGATGTTTCCAAATGTCCGTTAATCTATCTGTTCATGTGCTACCCTCTTTCTACCAACGTTCAGCGCTCCGTACAGACTACACAGTTGCCCCCTCGAATACTGTCAAGTTTTTAGGTCTTCGAAAAAAAAAAGAAATGTCAGCGTGGACGCGAACTCTTGACGGGAAAGACCACACGAAAAAGCATGCAGCACATTTAGCGGTACGTTTATGGCACAAAAACAGTGGTGCGGTGTAACAAAACTTGCCCCCCCCCCCCCCCCCAAAAAAAAAACAAAACAAAAAAACTGCGCTTTACTACTCGAGTCTGAGGAATGAGTGACGGCATTTCAAGCATAAACTGGGGGACTATATCCTCAAGCTAAACCTAAAGCCACGTCGCTGACTTCAGTGGCTCTGGAAAAAAAAAGAAAAAAGAAACAGGATGGCACACCAGAATTTTTTCTATAGCCTCGCCGTAAAATTTTTGTGCTAAGAATAGAACAGAAAGGCACATGAAATGGCTTTTTCGGTACATATTACAAAAACTTTTGTTCACTTTGAAACCGCGAATTCAGCTCCGTGGTATACCTGGTTTTACAAGGAAGACTTTAAGTAATTTCAAAAATAGGATTTCTGAGGCAAAAATATCGCTTTTGCGGCATGGTATTGTCAGGATTGGCAGGCGCCAGAAAAACCGGTGAATCATGTTAACTAGTAAGATGGTTATCTAATTTCCAATAATTATCGTTTTAATATTAGAGTTAAGCGTCCAGTTGCAATTAGAGGATTGTAACCGGCCGTTAGTATCCGCCATATTAGTTTTTGGAATTTCGAAAACGCGATCACCCTCGTCGCTGTGGCTCGACCAAATTTGGCAGCATCGTGCGAAAATACCTGCGCTTTAGAAAGCATGCAGGCAAAGCGACTTCTCCAGTGCACGTAACTAGTCGAAAAAGCCAAATTTTGTCGAGCCACAGCGGCGAGGGTGATCGCGTTTTCGAAATTTCAAAAACTGATATCGCTGTTACTAACGGCCGGCTACATATCTTTAAGTGCAACTAGACGCCGAACTCTAATAGTTAAAAGTTAGTTATTGGAAAATAATTAAACATCTTACTAGATAAGATGATTCAACGGTTTTCTCGCTACAGCCAACACTGGCAATACTATGCGGCAAAAGCCATATTTCTGCGTCAAAAATCCTATTTCTGAAACTTACTTAGCCTTCCTTGTAACACCCGGTAGAATGATACCTGTTCATTGTCGCTGTGTTGTTTCCTCTGGTTGGCTACGCTGACACCGGCGGTAATTGAACGAACTTGGTGGAGTGGTAAACTTTCCAGTGCACTCGGGGGCCCGCATCATTGGTCGTATTCAGGGCTGAGGTTTCGTCCACTGAAACGTGACTAACCTGTGCTGAAGAGGAAGGCCATGACTGAGGTGACGTCACGGGAACACTGACTTAACATTACGAAGATCTAAATGTGAAGTCAGCGAAAATATGAAGGTAAACTTGTGACGGCTCGCCAAATCGAATATTTTTTTTTTTCTGGCACGACAACCACTTACTTTCCCAACAAAGTGGCGGGGAAGAATAGGGGAAATCAAGGGGCCAACTTCCTGTATGATGAACAACTTTGTTCGACTGTGGATGAGGACTTGATCCGAGTAGATTAAGTCTAAAGTTATTACTTGCATATTGATTCTTACTGTATGTGCGCCTTTGTCCTGCAGTGGGCGTAGTCAGGCTGATGATGATTTCACGTTCAGCTTTCTCGGGCACAAATTTTGAAAATTGGGAAATGGTAAGACACTGTTACAGAAATATTGAAGGTAATTGTTCACTATTCTGATATGTAGCAAAATCTTTATTTTAAAGTGTTTCCATCGATCGCATCGAACAGTTAAGACTCCCATAGAAAACCAATGAGGAACGCTTTTGACAATAGCAAAAACATGAAGAGAAAAGAAATACAAGACTGCCGTCGGGTGATCTGCGGATATATTGATTGTTATAGTGAAATCTTACAATATATGAAAAACGTGCTTTCATAAAAGGTTTCCCGCTCAGAAATGCTTTTGTCCAGAATTGCTGGATATGCAACGCGCGTGCGCCTATGGACCATTACTCCTGAACGCACCGCCTCCTCGTGGGCCTTATTCAGTGGCCTCCGATTTCCTACGGTTCAGGACATGCCATGTGGCTGTCCTTTCCTTTACAAATGTGCCTCAAAATACTCGCTAGCGATAGAATAGTAGGTATCGGTATCGAGGACTCCACTGACTGTCACCTGTTGTGTTGTGCATCGTTTTCTTTTTGTTTCCATGGCTGGCTCATGGCTTGGAGCAATTTTTGTGGCTCGTCGCCCTGTTTTCTTGGCGTGGTTTTCTCGGTCAGGATTCCTAGCAAGGTATAAGAAAAAGAGCAACATTTATGGCCGTAATTACCAAAGAAGTGTGTTGCCAAAATGTAGCCGTAAGTTATTCGCATATGAAGTTTTCCATAAATCTTCAACACCCACACTTAATGCCCGATTCTGAGAGAGCGTCTGATTTTCTAAGGATTCATAAATCTTGACATTCTATAGCTGTCAGCTTAAATGTTGCAGTTTCGTTTCTTCCTGATGAGGACTAATGAGAAGTAATGAGATATGCACAGCAAATTAGAAATGTCTGCACGTTTTCCAGAGTACGTGCGAAGTTGGAACATAATTCTGCTTAGCACTAATTTTTTTTTTCTGAACAATAAAAGTGCAGGATGCGGCAAAGTCGCGTATGCCCCAAAATTGGCCGCCTGTTTTGGATCCAGCGAGCCCTTTGTACTCAGTGACTCTGTAACCTGGGCCAGGTTTATTCAAGGGTTGGGGGAATGGTGGTGAAAGACCAAGGGCCAGATTTCAGAATGTTCCTTAGTTGGACGGTTTCTATACCTCATATTGAGAGCCCTGCATTCTCTCTTAACTCAAGGAAGCATTGAAGGAAGCTATCCAATTTCATTAGAGCCGTCCTTATCCGCTCCTTGGTTAAGGAGGCACTCCAAGTGACCAGGAGCCGTTTTTACGTGTCTGGTGGCGAGAATCTGCGTCTAAAGATTGAAATATATTTGTATACATTTGAACAAAAGCAAGTACACATCTATGCATTCGTATCTGTATATTTTTTTTTATTCACATACCCTAAAGGCTCTTTTCAGCAAGGCGCCCCTGTGTACGCTCGTTTTTGTATTTGAGGCGTACTGCTTTATTGCTCTAATGGCTTGGCAAGAAACCATAGTTGTCTGGCAACGTGCCCTGTTTTACAGTGCAGCGGGAGTGCAGCGGTAGTGCATTGCGAACTCGGCATCTCCGCAGCCGCCGGAGACCCCCTACCACGCAAGCGCAGAGCCAGTGGTCGTGCAGTGAAGCATGCGTTCCGGTAAAGCAGCAAGAGAAAAAATGAAGATAACGTCGTGCCTACGTCATGAAAACGACTCTCCAAAGGAGACCCACTAAGGGCTCCTTAGTAAGGCGTATTTAATAATTCAGTGAAGGCGAACAGATTTTAAGGCATCCTCATAGAGCCAAGGAGCGTCTAAGAATTTGGCCCCAAACGCCGCTGGATGGCGCTAACCGAGAAACCTTTTCTTTTTCTTGTCTCGAGCTTCATGCCTCTTCTCTTCACGTCTTACGTAATGTAGCCCCATAAGGGCGCCGACTGAACGATCAGCAGAATATGCATAAAGGTTTTATATATTTCTAAAAGAGTTGTGACTGTTATAAAAGAGAGCATATATCTACAGCTTCGAATTTATAGGCAACAAGGCCTCGGTCTTTAGTTGACGGTGGCAAAATTTTTGCGATCAAAAATGGCTGACAGTTCTTGTTTCTCGCGTGTTTCTGCGTTGAAGGAGCTCTATGAGGTTTGTGTAACTACTGCTTAGTTCAGTAGGCTAAAAATGGCATCCCTTTGTCCAGGCCGCGATCGGTCCTGACAAAATAATATCATCAAATTAAGTGGACCCGTTTTCAAGATCAGAAAATAAAGTTAAACGCTGCTGGGTTTCCGAGTCATCCTAGAACACAGGAAAAGATTTCTGTGTTGGATAACCTTATGGTGGCTCTAAAAAGAGAGAAGGCCCGAGAGTTTTCTTGAAAACAGTTGTGATTACATATGCACGCATGGCATATCTTATTTTAAGAAAGACTGCTGTCACCCGGCACCCGGCCATTTGCGTGTCAGTTCAACGCTAACTTGTTCAGCTTTGAGTGTTCCGTCAGCGACAGACTGTCAAGAACGCTGCAGAGCAAAGTCGTATCTGTACGCTCAACCGTCTCGGTCCTCAGTAGCATCACAGGTACTGTGGGGTTAAGCGACCAGCTAGCGGTGCTGAATTCCGCAAAATCTTTAAGTAAAGCTCGTCTCGGAGTTTTTATGACAACCTTACGTTGGCTCGCCATAGCAGCCAAATATAGTTCAGAGAAGATTATTAAACCACACAAGCGCTTCTGCAGATTTCTGTTTCCTAACACAGATCAACAAGCTGAATGTCCTTTACATGCCTGAGGTAAAACCCACTGGTGTGAGTTCCACACACGCTAATTTTTGTATGTTTCTTTTGTTTTTACGTGTTTAGGAATGATCGCTTGAAAAACGGATGTTTTTAGGAAGCTGTGTTAGTACTTAGATAACGCGTTTTTTTTTGTTTACGTGTTAAACTACATTTTAGCTCTGAGTCAGAGCTAGTCGTGTTGCTTATCGCCTGTCTTAGTCTTTCGCGCCGTATGCTCCTCAAGCCGTCTACACAACAGTTATCCCAATTTTCTGTGGCTTGTAATAGAATGTTTTTATATGCGTGACGTGTTACCGGAGTACTAATACGTCGTAACGCTTGCCTCAATTATTTTAAGTCAGTTTTGATAGTGCATTAAAACACCTTTCATTTACCATCGTAAGTTAGCTTGCCACTTGTATGTTTCGCTTCGCCGCGCCAGGATCATCGACCCGCCTCCTGGTTCATCGCCCCTGGCTGCCAACCTGTGCCACGTTGCGCACCAGGCCGAACACTTGGCGCCTGCTTTTGGCGGCTGACAGTCCAGAACCTCTGGTTTCCTGCTAGTTGTTATCTAGTGTTTTTTCTTGTGTTTGGAAAACTTTTCCGCGTTGCAAACAGAGCATATATAGCCACAACACTGCCATAAACTCGCAGCAGCTTAGGCGGTTATCTTCATTTAAACAGTAAGAGAAGCCTTTGGCAAAACCGGTGAACTCACCATGTCAGCAGTGGCCCTCCGTTCTCTTGTCCTGCGCTGGATCTGCGTGGCAGCGTCCTTGTACGCTGTAGAAGCTTGGGCGAAAGATCCGCACCTGGCATCTCAGCAGGACGCCTCCAAGGTGATGCGCAAAATGCGACTTCTCAAATCTGTAAGCAGAAACCCGTTAGTATTGGCACTCCAGGATGGGCATACATGACTGTGCGGTTGAGAAGACCCGCCGCAGTGGCTCATCGACTTTGGCTTTGGACTGCTGTTCTCAAGGTGGCGGGTTCGATCCCAGCTGCCGCGGCCTGGTTTCGGTGGAGGTGAAGTGCAAAAACGTCAGTTTCCTGCGCGATGTCAGGTGCTCTAAAATAGTACGGAGCTCTCTTCTACAGCGTCCTTCATGGGCCATATGTCGTTTCGAGTGGTTAGACCCCGCGATTTACAATAAAAATGCTTAGAGTGTAAAAGTCGCCTGCGACAGAGTCCTTATCGTATGTCAACGTCGGCATTAATTTCAACGCACTTCTGCTAAAGTACATTAACAATGGCCAGAGCCTGACTTAATTATTAAGCTGGAGTATGCCACATCACCCCTACATTTACGTTATCATGTTTCTTTTATTTTTCTGAGGAACTGTAGCAATTAGATCAGCATTTGGGTGATGACTTCTGAGACTCCTCGATTGGCTTCACCTGCCACACATTCAGGACTGAAGAAGCTGCCCCTTTAACCGGCGATCCTTAAATGTACGCCACATCATGTAATTTTAATACAGTCGTTTGTGTAAGTGCCTAAGTGAGCGTTCAAAAAGAAACAAGGAATATCGTGTTCAGGGTGCTCACTGCAGTCACAATGCCCCCCAAAAATGGATCGTGCAAACACAGAATGTTTATCTGCATGACTACTGCTGGGCAGCAATGGAAGATACTGGAGCCCTTGTGTACACGTGCTCCATTAGGTCCGTCACTGGACGGTTCAGGATTCTGGTTGGATGAAAATCTAGACAAACCATTGGCAAGTCGGGGAAAAGTACTACGTGTGCCTTACTATACGCTGCTCAGATAAAAATCATGAGGTCTGGCGACTTGTTACTAAAGCTGTTGGTAGAACCTTAAAAGAATCGGTCGTTAAGATCGAGATTCTTGTTTTCTGTTTCGTTGCCTTCTCACGCCGCTGCGTTCCTGTGCGTCAGTGTTTGTGGACGGTGCAAGGTCTAGGGCTCGTAAACCATTTTTACAGAAAAATGAGACGAGTGGTAACAGTTTATAATTTCATTAAACTGCATTTAAATGTTAGTCGCATGCGTTTGGACAATTCTGTGACAATTTCATACAAGCATGTGGTCGCAGGTGCTGTTTATCTATGTGTTATTTTGTAACAAAGGACTATCCCCTTTAACATATTCAAAAATAATATTACGAGTATTAAGGGCATGAATTAATTTTACTTGCACTTATGTACATTTTGTGATGACCAATTGATTGCAAAGATGCCTTATGAGAAGCCAAAAGTACGCTCAAAAGGCACCTGCACTAAAATCTGCATGATTCACATCATTACCACAGTGGACGAGTTGCCACACTGGCGTTTCCCCCAGAAATCAATGTCAAATTTTCATCTAATTATGGCACTGCACCAATCCTAGCTACCTCCCTCATCGAAAGTCTGGCTATTGATCCCACGAGTTATCATGTCTTCAATGAATCCATAAATCGTTGTGCATGCTAAATGAAAATGCCCTATTTTATTTCAAGATTCCGAGATAACTGAAAAACTACTTTTGGGCCCGTAAAATGTGAGACTTCTTGCTGCAGATTTATTTCGAGTATTCCAAAAAAATGAAACGTTCACAAAATGAGCGCATAATTATTCTCAGCATTACTAAGTTACACTGGACCTTCCAAGTCCAGTTCATCGTGCTATGTTTGCCGCTCAAGATCATCTAATTTGCTGCGTAGTTGACAGCAAAAGATGTTCCTGATAATCACTGGTCGCACATGTTCATATAGTGCCCTTATTGTACCCTGCGAGTTTCCTTCACATCGTTAATGTAGAGCGCGGATCACGTTCCGATTTCTCTCAGGTGTTTTCATGTTATGTGCGAGCTGACGGTGGCGTCCCCTAAAACATTCTTTTGCTGCAAACTGAAGTTAGGCAATAAACTGCTAAACGCAATTTGGATCGGCCACATGCAGTAATAATCAAGTCCAGCGAGGATTTCGCCTCTTAGAGCGACGCCAGTTGACTTCTTTACACGAAGCACTGTGTCGGAAACTATCAGCAAAGTGCGCATATTCTACGCAAACTGTTTGTCTAAACTGGCTTAGAGTCAATACCTGCGCCGACATTTTGGCATATACCTCCTCCCCTCTTCTTATCTATGCCGCTGCAGGAAGCTTGAAGTTCGAACGAAACTGATTTGGCAGAAGAGGCGCACTAGGTATTTTCTCCGCTTGACTTTACGACGTTTGAAGATGACCTCAAGTGGCCGCAGACGTGGCACAGCAGTCACATTTTTTTTTTTTACTCTTACAAGCTGCGTAAAAAAGCTTTGAAAAAAAAAATAAAATGGAGGTACACTCAACCGCCGCCTTAAAGGTGTGACTTTATACATTAATGGGTTAATGCCCATACATGCAGAAATAGTCATTCTGTACTTTACTTTACATTATCAGATCGCTGAGAATTCGCGTACCACTCCTGGCACAGTGGTGCAGTGATTTAGCGATGCGCCACTGCTCTGTGATGGCAGGTGCTGCCACCCGTGGGGCTTGTGAGACCCATGTTGCTATTTCCGAGCAATCTCTCGCGGTCAGTCAATTAACTGTCACCCGTCGCGGTGGCCAGCTTGCTCACAATCCGATGGGCAGGTTGTGATGACGCCACAACATCACGTGATCAAGGTTGAGCCCCTAGGTTGCCGGAGTCCCAAGTATTCGATCATGCAACGACTGCGCGACAAACGCTGTAAAATGCCTTTGAGAAGAATTTCCCGATACCTGCACGCACATATTTCCTGTACCCTGATGGTGAAAACTATTACCGGTGGCCACGATGGCTAGAGCACGCCGGCAGAAGTGACAAATTCCACGCCACAAAGCCGAAGCAGGAAGAAAAAAATATTTCAGTGAACAATACCACTTTAAATTTCAGACTCCAGTCGTGATATTTGCGCGCTTCAACGTTAACTTTCTTTACTTCAGAAGTACTGATGACAGCGTAAACAATACTGAAATGTAACGCATATCTTTCAACAGTTACAGACACGATGGACTTAAAAACAGCTGTGTTATGCTTACCGATATATGGTCAATTGATGATATACATTGACGCTGTCAAGTTTTCTTTTCAAAACGTAGCCTCATGCAGCATTCCACCATTTTGTGCATCAAACTGAGGTCATAATCTCTCGTTTGTCCCGTAAAATATTGCATGATTACCTCGATATACGTTACATATTGTCATTTGAACCGTAATCTCGAAAAACGTTTTTGAAACCTGGTGGTCCCTGTAAGCAATTCCCCTTCATATTAGTGGATTTCAGGCACTTGTATTCAAGGCATAAGACTGCCTTGTGGCGATGCGTATGTATCGTGCAGTGCAGTACAGACGACTGAAGGTCGAATAATGTTGCTGGCTCCGATCATCACTATGTACGTACTCGTTTGACGGCCTCAATGCTACTTTAGACTTTTTCATCGGCATTGTGCACTGTCGTCACTTGAGAACACCTATAAGCAATTTATAAAATCGGCGACTGATGGCGCCACAAGTGTAGGCAGGAAAAACAGCGCAACAGTTTTTACTTCCAATTCCAAACAAATCTTCACCCAAGTTCGGTGCAATTCCAGACACCTCCTAAAGCACAATCAGCGAGTAGAGACCACAACTGCCACTGATTGCACCGCAGTAGTAACACTAGAAGGTCCGAGTTTCTATAAATATTTTTTGTACATTTTCGTCCAAATAGAATGGCGGTAGCAGATACATGAGGTGAACAGCTTCAAAGGCGTCGCCTTATATACGGCAGGTAGAAAACTCTCGTACGCTATGAAACTTAGCGTGTGCACTGACCGTCATGCTGTTCCGCATTCTCACAGTTGTGCCTCCGATAGCAGCTGCCAAGCGAATTTGCGCAGGTGCTCCTGTAAGGCACACACAGCAATTGGCCGCGCATACAGTCAGCAGCGTAAGGGTTTTCTTCTGTAAGCTGCGATACACCCCGGGCTAAGTTTAAACCCAAGTAATACTGGAAGCCAGTATCCTTGTATCGTTACAATTTTTTATCAGTAAGAGCAATAACAATTACTAGCGCCATGCCTATCATAATTTGAAGACCTTTTTTTCGCTCTTAATACGACTGATCCGTTTGTTAACGTATCACACGTTTTATGACCACTCTCACTCCGGCATTTCGCTATGTGTGTGGGTGTAGTAAGCGAGATGTGCGTTTCCCTCTTTTACAGCGACATCTATATCTTACGATTTATAAGGGATCTTCCAGGGCAGAGTTCCGCGAAGCCGCTGAAGTTTGCCCGAGAGCCCGCGACATCTGGTATGATGTCGTCATTTGCTCAACGGTCGGACGTTATCAACAGGAACCGGAGGTGCAAAGCGCTTGCATCTGCTGGCATTACGTCACAGCGTGGAGGAGTGGAGGCAAAACGGGTGGCAGCAGCTGTGCGCTTGGTTCCGCGTCATTCCAGACGTCATACTACAGCTAAACCACAGCTCTTGATGGAACTTAGCCGTATGCAAAAGGAGACCTTTGCTTACCCAGTTGCTTTTGCCTAACGGATAGAGGTCTCGACGTGACGGGTTAGTAGGAGGCCTGCAAAATTATTTCTAAGTTGGTTATTGAACTGTTGCTTGCGCCATGTAGCGCTCCGTTTTTATCACCTTGATCTCTATTTTTGCGCGTGAATATCCACTAAAGAATATTACAGCATGCTCTATATGTTACTATACCTCGCCTTCTTCGCACCTCGGCTCGCAGTGCGGCTGGGAGGGCAGCCCCTGGTACGTGCTCTACCGCAGCGTCGAGGGAAGCCAGTTCGGTAAGGAAGCACGCTGCATCAACGGCCTCCAGGTGACGCCACTCGTCAACGACAGCGCCCGCATCCGCTTCCGGTACACGCCCAACGGAGAGAAGTGCGTGCCTGGCCTCAATTTTCCTTATTTTTTTGGCACATCATTCTCTTTGTCTCGTGCCCAGCTTTCTGTGCTTACAGAACCGCGCGCCAAGCCGGAAAGGAGCGTGCAGAGTAGGCGAAAAATCACAATTTCTCACTTGGCGGCAGTACAGCGATACTTCAACAAAAAGATTATAAAAGGTAGTGAATATGCCCAAGAACTTGCACTATTACTTGAGGATTACCTGCTGCGTGGTCCTTAATATGCACTTATGTACCTATCCAAAAATGCTCTTTGTGATCTCTGCGGCGCTATACTCCTCGAAAACTTTTTCTGGCAATGGAGTTAAAGCTACGGAGCTGAAACAATCCACACACAGTGAAAGAATATGGTAACCGCTAGCAGCTATTAAACATACGAAGTTTTCAAAATTCGTTATTTAAGAGATAATTCTAACGCAAGTGTCAGATTTCAACGTTATAAAGCCAAGGAGGAAGCTTTCATGAGTACAGGAAATTTGCTGGGTATGTCCTGCTACAAGCAGCTTCCAAAGATCATCTGCTCCAGTGGCGGAGTAAAGTCAGCGCAGAGAGAGCAACGCGCAAAGCGGCGAGGCGCACTATCGTCCTACCGAGCTATTTGATGGAATGACACAGTTGCGGACGCTCCGTCCTTGTGACTTTCTCTTCATTGCCAAAAGCTGTTGTCGAGTATAGTCTAGACGTCGTCTCGTGACATCACTACGCAGCACTAGTCGGTAAGACATTTCGGGGATACGGCACTCGCAATACACTCAAATAGCGCCACCTTGATTGAAGAAGACTTTACACTCTAATGTTGGGAGGCGCTTTCGCCTGGCGATAGACATCAATAGCCTATGCCAGCGGCGACTTCCCTGTTTCTTTGCATAGGTGGGACAGGTTGCACAATGAAACGAGCTGAATCAACTGTACGCCTGTGTAGCCACTCGCTTCATATAAACAATACCATTCGCCCAAGCCTCAGATTGCTTCTAAGCGCCAATCAACTCAGCTTCAGTGCGCTTTCGCGAGGCATTAGCTGCACACTCCCTAACATAATTCTGCCCTCGAAACCTTGCTCAAGAATCTTGCGCAGTTAGGACGGGACATTTTCTGATACCATGGCTGTGTGGTTATACGAACATAATTCAGCCCAGACAATTTTTAAATTCCTTCTTGCGTTCTCGTCTACAACTTCTAGTGTCCTAAAATGCAGTGCTTTGAAGTAATTCCAGCTTCATTTAGCGCGAATGCCATTTTGGGGCTCCTCACCTGAAACAAGCAAAAATAAGCTTGTAGCATGGCGCGTTTGACATTGCAGCCAACAAAATAATAAGTGTTCAAGCCACAGGGTGTTCTCATTTTGACCATTTGTGAATACGAATGGCACTTTTCAGGTATGCTTCATTTCGTCTTAAGTCTACCGTCCCGGGAGGCGTTAAGAACATCCTCGAGCTGAAGCTGGAAGATGAAGGTACGTGCCTCGGTGGATATTTCAACAGAAAAGATCTCGTGAATCTTGAATTGAGCAAGGGGCGCTTTTATTTATCTGATGTCGGGGCCAAAGTCTGCACTGCCGACGTGACCCTTACTCGAGTGCTCCGAGAAGCGAATCGCGGATCGCCACACATATACAAAATAAGGCGCTCGCTTCCCCGGGCGTGCATCGCAAGCACTCAGGTCCAACGTTATTGAATAAAAAATTTAAATATTGAGAAACTGTAAGGTACTGGTATAGAAATATTGAAGGGAATGGTGCATTCTTCCGATATATAGCAACATATTTTTTTGCAATGTTTCCATGGCACGCATCGAGCAGTTAAGACTGTCATCGAAAACCAATAGGCAACGCTTTTGACACTAGCAAAAACGTTAACAGCCAAAAAATTCAATCCTGCCGACGGGAGATCTGCGTATATATCGAATGTTATAGTGAAATATTACAGTATGTGAAAAAAAATCCTCTGATAAACTCTTTCCAGATTAAACATGCTTTTCTACAGAATTGTTTGGTATGAATATGCATGCACCAAAAGCCGGAAGCCTAGGACGCAACGAAGAGAAGAAATCATAAAAATTACTAAACAAGGATACCCAGCAAATAAACGCGATAATCACTAAATCCCGCTCAAAGATCATTGAACTGCGATCCTCCAGCCGGAGGAAGATAAACGCACCATGCCAGCAACTGTCTAGGTTCTGTGTGCGAATAACGACATCTCCTGTCGAAGACGCAATGTAGTGGACAATTAATCATCTGTTTAAAGGAAGCGAACCCTTCATAATCTGTGTGCTGGGACTGGGAACATCGCCAAAAGGGGGCAGGAAGGACGGGAACAGAGATCGGAAATCATAACACCGCGCATGGAAAGGGTTTGCAGCATTCTTTGAGGAAGAAAAATCCTCTGTATGAGGCGTAGGCATAAGAATTTAACTGCCCAAATAGTGTTCTTAATTTGTAAGAGCATATAAAGAGAGGATAAACGCAGCACAGCAGTTAAACATCTCGCAGATAAAGTTTCTGCGTGCATAATACTGAAATGGTATTGGCGCCATCAGTGTCGCAATTCTCTTTCCTATTCACGCTGCGCTCTGGTAATGCGTCTAGATTTCATTAGTCTAATAAAGAGCCATGCGCTGATTCTTGACAGTTGGAAAGATTGAAGTATTTTAAAAAACAAGTAAATAAATTGATTTCTATCAGGCCGATCGGCACCAAAAAAAAAGGAACGGTTTCATCATTCCTGTAGATAAAAAAAAATAGAGTAGGTATTTATCGGAGGACTTAAAATGTATCCGAGATGCATAATGTTAGCACTATGGTAACAAAGATAAAAAAATGGCCTCAAAATGAAAAAAAACATTAGTGTGTACAAGCAGTTGCCAGGTGTTTTTACTTGCGTCAAGCGGTTTAAATCAATTCATTATTCAATTCGATACTGAAAGGAAACCTCGAAACGTATGACGCATTGGACGGTTAGCCAATGTCTTCGCGTGAATATTTGGGCAATGAAGATAGAAAGAGCGCTTGTGAGCTGCGGAAAGTACATAAGACAATTCCTAATTTCATACACAGGAAGGAGAACTTGGTGGTCATAAAGAAAGATCAGACTTCAGACAGTACGCGCGCTTGTACGATTACGGTGCGCAGGTTCCAGGACAGTGCCGTTTGACGTTCTCTACTCGGAGTGCGGAACCTGCCAGGTGATCAAGCACGTCACAGCCAAAAACAGTGAGTGCCTTGCTTCGGAAGCCAACTATCTCTCAGGGGACAATATTTACGTAATCCCATTAAATGATTATCATCATCGGTCGGTGCCCTGCAAAATGTGTGGCAAACAAACTGCTTTTCCTATTTGCCTACAAATGGCCTAGCACTGCGCCAGCCACACCCACCCATTCCATCCCAGCGAATTTCCTAATCTCATCTGCCTGCCTCTCTCTGTTGTCTTCGGCTCTTTGACCCTCCGTTCATAGTGCCACACTGCTGACACTCTGCCAGCGCCACCATGAGGCCGGATTGGCGCTTGACCGAGTGTCGTCCTTCTGGATGAGCGCTGCTGTTCTGTGTGAAAATGCCAACGTAAAACGGCTGTGTTGCTTAGTGCTACATTTGTCGGTGACAACATACACTCAGTTACCATAAATATATCTCCGCTTGTCTGCACTAAATAAAATTGCGCGAGTTGAATGGCATTCGTCTCTGTAAAGCACGCGAAGCACTACACAATAACCTCATACAACTCTGAACGCAATGCACTGTGAGGACCGAGCTTTTCCTTTCAGCTACGGAGGTGCACCGCGCTCGACGATGAAAGGCGAGATATTTAGCATAGTGCGCACTTCTACCGGTACAGTTCACCCTGTACCGAGCGCTGTCCCTGCGCATGCGCAGACGGCACAGAGGGCGCCACATGACCCCAGGTGCTGGACAGCTGGGGCCGCATCTGCTGCCTCAAGGCCATATCTTCAAGCGCAGTTGTGGCTCGTGCTATGCTAAATGCCTTTATTCACTCTCTTTTTTAACCGTGACTCAAGGTAGTAAGGCATAGACTTGAGTTTACATAAGTTACGCTCAGTTCTTGGCACCAAAGTTAGATCGCATTCCGATGAGGAGGGGGTTCATTTCCTTTCTTGCCCCGTTATGTGATGGTAGCAAGTTGGGGATATTGAAAACCCTAAAATAATACTCATTCTTAAGCCTCAGGACATTGGAATCTTCATAGAAGCCCTATCTGCCCGACTATAGTGCTGAAAACACGACCCTGTCACCTAGGAACTTTTTACCAACCTTGTAGCTGTTATTGGCTACATTTCCAAACCATGTCAGCTTGCGGCCACCTAATATGACGAGACTACGATGAAACTGAAATTAATTTCAGATGGAAATGCGTATGATAAAGACTTGGCAACTTTAGCCTCGAAAGCAGAATGATCGCTAATTTCAGGCATTCAAGGGCTTGTACTTCCAAACGATCAAAGACTTGTCTAATATTTCCTCATCTTAGTTTACTGCGATATAATACATCATGATTTATGGCTGTACATACTACACACAACACGAGTGGATTTACAACTGAAAATGCGTAATTAGTTTACTTTTGTAAATAAGTTAATCTAAATTTCGTGTTCGCACTGACATCATTCGCAATGTTCGTTTCTGACATCAAGCTACGTGCCACCCTTCGCTATCAAACCGCCCTTCTGAGTCTCGGTCGCACCCAGTCGCTGCACTGAGGCGTGATCAAAAACACGACTTTCTGCAGCACGCTGATCTTTTTTGCAAGCGAGGAAACATGAGTAGCTTGAAAATTTTCATCGGGCTAAAGTACACCTTTAAGCAGCGCGAAACACAGGACGTAGTAAAAGAAACACGAGACGACACACGCGTCCTGTCCTATGTTTCCTGTGTCCTGTGTTTCGCGCTGCTTTAAGATGAATCCATTCCAACTTGCCCAGTTTTCTGTTCCCGTTAACTAAAGTACACGCATTAATATATCCATCTGTATCAAATTGTATCAAAAGCCCTAAACATCTACAAAAATAGTGCCAAGGCAAATTAATTAGCTTTAGTAGGAATACTAACCACATTAAATCTTTTAGCAGAACGCAGTGAACTACTGTTGTTTCGCTCTTGGCTGGTTTGGTAATTGGATTTGGGGGGGGGGGGGGGAAACGAAATGGCGCAGTATCTGTTCACATATCGTCGGACACCTGAACCGCGCCGCAAGGGAAGGGATAAAGGAGGGAGTGAAAGAAGAAATGAAGAAGGAGGCGTCGTAGTGGAGGGCTCCGGAATAATTTCCACCACCTGGGGATCTTTATCGTGCACTGAAATCGCGCAGCACACAGGCGCCTTTGCGCTTCGCCTCCATAGAAACGCAGCCACCGCGGTCGGGTTCGAACCCGGGAACTCCGGATGAGTAGCCGAGCGCTCTAACCACTGAGCCACTGCGGTGGGTATTCCGCTCTTCTGCAGATATTTTTTTATGTACGCCTTCTGTGGTGGCTCACTGGCTTTGGCGTTCGGCTGCTGATGCCAAAGTTTCGGGATCGATCCCGGCCGCTGCGGTAGCATTTCGATGGAGGCGAGATGCCACCACAGTGTTGTGCCGGTTTTGTGGGCAATGTCAGGACAGGTTAGAGAACCCCCGGTGGTCTAAATTATTGCGAAGCCCGACCAAAGCGGCGTTATTCATAGTGTGTGTATGTATTACATATACATTCATGTGCATTTGCAGCCACCATCTGCATGCAGTACATTCCAGCCGAGGCCTTCGACAATGATCTCAAGCACTGCCATTTCATCTACGACTTGGAATGCGGTCACCTGCCAAAGTACTACATCTCGGACAGGAGCTGCCTGTCGCGGTTCGGATGAACAACCTTGAGGCTTGGCACGATGATGAAACAGAGTCATCTATCAATCGAATAAAAGGTCATACCAGAAGCCTGCGTACCTCGTTGATTCATATCGGCAAGCGTTTTTAGAGACTTCTACATCATCTGATAAACTCCGCACCATTAATAAACCGATACGGCTCGTTCCTTCACCAGGGATGTAGGAAAGGGAAGAAGTATTGTCACAATCAAGTGACCATCGCATACCGACTCAAACGCAGCATATAGTATGAGCGAACGACTGGAAATTCCATGCGGACATTTAAGTTCATATTCATACAGGTGACTTCAGCCTTGTCTTGCCATTGACCTCAGAGATGCCGGTGAGAGGCAATCGCCTTCTTTTCGGCGTGTGACGCCAGCAACATTCGAAACCAGCAGCCACGTCGAAAATCTTCAACCAGAGGTTGAATGGGGACGCATAGTTTTTGTACAATAGGAAAATGGTCCTTTCCGTATATTTGAAGGTGATCTGATGCACATCGTGGTTGCCTGCCGCTGCGTATTCACGAGGCAGTGCGACAGCCTCTGCTATAATCACTACGGCAGGGTCTCACGCCGAGCAGGTGTTCGCCACAATGTCATCCACGACGCACACCAGAGACGCACTTCCAATTGCTTAGCATGTAGTCAGCGTGATTACAGCAAGGCTGACAGTGTGGGTGAATTGCTTTGCATTTTGACAGGCCAAACAAAATGAGTGCTTGTTAGAACCTACGCACGCAATGTGAAGCACATCGAAAATGGCTCTTAGGTCACGCGCATGTCTGAGGAACACACACAAAGAAAAACCCTTAATGATTCCCTGTAGATAGTCTCACCCTACTGCAACCCTCCGCGGCTAGAGCAAATACCCAGAGGTAGGGCGACCAGTCGTACTTAGGGCATCGCGCGACTGACGGGTGACCAGAGGCGCGAAACTTTTGAGTTGCTAAAGGAGAAACAGCCCACGTATTTATTGCTTCCTTCTATACAGGGTAGCTGCGGGGTAAGATCACATATGCTGCAATGGTCGGGTTTGCGCAGAACCGTCTGTGCATGTCAGAATAAAATATCCCCCTTTTTAAAGATAACACAAAAGAATGAAAAGTGCAACAATGTACCGGAGAACCCAATTTGGAAGGGAACAAGGTTTGAGCATTCTGTTCATGATGATTCTATAACTATACATGACAAGGGCACTTTTTCGTGCTTTGGAAGAAGTTTTCCACTTTGTATACAATGTCCAAAAGTCATTTTCAATTTCAGTAGATAAATTAAAAAAATGATTTTTACGCCAATTGGTTTTTCCCTTTCATATTAGGGGGACCGTTTGTACAGTACGATGTGCCCAAGTAGAGAGAGAGAGAGAGAGACTCTTTAATGAAGAAACAGAGAATTTAGCCGGCGATTCAATATCGCTGGCATGCTACTCTGCGTAGGGAGGGGAATTTGGGAGATAAAGACTGAAGGAGAGCAGCGTGGAAGAGGTGGGAAAAAAACGAAGATAAAATGCAGCCTTGAAATGGGTACTAATGATGCAGTGGCAAGTATTGATGTAACCTATGGAATGATGGAGTGCATAGTCCGACGAATGGGCTGACGAAGTTCACTGCAAGAAGAATGCATGAAGGTAACCTACTGGCCTCGACTGAATAGTAAACTTGAGCGGAAGTGTTTTTTCTTGAGCAGTTACGCTGGCCTTTCCCCAAGAGATCTGGCATATTCGTGTATGCCTGTATGCCTGGTTTACCTCCGCATCCCACGAGTTCTCTAGCAATCGGTTTATTAACTAGACAGTGCCCAAGTACAAATACATGTGAAGTGCACACAGCTCAGTAAACTTCAGCTGAGTACCATGAGTACCGTAATGAGTGCCATGAGAGAAACTAAAAATAGCTGTTTTGCTAAAAATAATGGCTGTCAGTTAACTAGACCCTTGACGTTCCTTTACCGTTACTTAGCGCCTGTAACGAGTGGCATAAGCACCATGCGTTCCACTTTCCAGTGCAGAGGCCGAAGCAGTACATGAACCGGCAGTTCTGCGACTGAGAACGAGACGTGTTCCCGAGCAGGTGGCTTGCTTTTGTCTGGTCCATCGTAAACACGGGTTCGCGGAACATCACCGATTTTATAGGAGCCGTCGTACAGCTTCTCTGGCTCTGTGTTTCGCAGGACCAATGCTTCGCGGTTCTTTTCAACCTCTATTCTCGAGTCTCTCTGTACAAATTTAGACCACGACTGAGAAGTCGGGTCTAAAAAGGCAGCTCTGGCCCGATTATCTTTGACCTGCACTGTCTACAACAGTAACTACTGCAGCGGCCTATCCACGCCAATGCTGTCGTAGTTATACAACGCTGCTTAACTGTGAATGCCTCACGCCTCTGGGTAAGGCCTTGTAGGCTTCTTCGAACTGAAAGCACCTACTGGCCTCGATTGAATAGTAAACTTGAGCGGAAGTGTTTTTTCTTGAGCAGTTACGCTGGCCTTTCCCCAAGAGATCTGGCATATTCGTGTATGCCTGTATGCCTGGTCTACCTCCGCATCCCACGAGTTCTCTAGCAATCGGTTTATTAACTAGACAGTGTTAAAGGCTCCGTTCTCCAGAAAATCTGCTGTCGGCACTGCCGTCACTGTCGGCGTTATGAGCGAAAATTCACGGGCATGGCTATGGCAGGTGGACCTCAGAGAGCAATATAGGAGGCAGGTGGGCCCCTAGGCCACTTGATCTAACGACGTCATTACAACCTTCCCACTGGATAGTGAACAAACTGCCGACCGTTGCAGGTGGCAGTTTAATTAATGATTGGAGGCTCGGGAAGAGATAAGCTTGAGCCGCACAAAGCCCACTGCTGGGAGCACCTGCCATCGCAGAGCAGTGGCGCGTCGCTTAACCGCTGCCCCACTGCGCCAGGAGGGGTATGAGGACTCCCTGGGATCTATGAATGCAAAGTAGAGAATGACCTTCTGCATATATGGGAATTAACCCACTACGCTATCGCGTCATACACATACGGCGGAGATTAAGTGTTTCCTCTAATTTTTGTTCGGCTGCATGATTAGCTGCTTTATTTCATTACGCATACATGAAGCTGGATGTAAGTGCTTGAATCCATAGGTTTTGGCGAAGGCGTTGAATTCATGGGCAGTAGCACACAGCAACGGGACATCTAGCCTGAAATAAAAGAGTAAGTAAAGAAAGCCTTAGGAGCAATGCAAATGGAAGAAGCAGTTGTTCAGGATCAGGTAAAGGCAGATATGTTGAAAGACGGAGGGGAGATTGTGCTAGAACAACTAGCCACTCTGTAACTCGAGCGTACCAGAAGCTTGAAAAAGCGACAACATTATTTTAATTCATAAGATAGGATACGTCAAGAACTTCAAAAATTGCAGGCCGATCAGCTTACTCCGTTGCCTACAAGGTATTACTAAAGTATTACCTAGGTATTACTAAGGTGATCACTAACAGAGCCAGGACAACCTTAGACTCCAATCAACCAAATGATCAGGGAGGCTATCATAAGGATACTCGACAATAGACGATATTCACACTATCAATTAGGTGATAGGGAAATGCGTAGAATATAGCCAGAACTGTACACAGCTTTCACTAATTACGAGAAAGCATTTGACTCAGCGGAAACCTCAGCAGTCATGCAGGCATTGCGGAATAATGGCGTAGAAGAGTTTTATGTGAAAACACGGGAAGATATCTATAGCGACCACACAGCGACCATAGTCCTAAATAAAGTCAGCAATAAAATTCCAATAAAGAAGGACATGTAGGAGATATTTCAAGGCCTGGATTGGGAACAGTTGGGGATAAGAGTTAATGGAGAATACCTAAGCAATTTGCGATTCGCTGATGACATCGCCTTGCTAAGTCCCTCACAAGATGAGCTGCAAAGCATGATCAATGATTTATACAGGCAGAGCAGAACGGTCGGTCTAAAAATTAACGTGCAGAAAAACAAAAGTAATTTTCGACTGTCTCGCAAGCGAACAGCAGTTAAGAATTGGTAATGAGCTGCTGGAAGTGGCAAGGGAATACGTCTACTTAGGGCATGTAGTCACCACCGATCCGGATCATGAGAGGGAAATAACTAGAAGAATAAGAATGGGATGGAGCGCATTTGGCAGGTTTTCTCATATCATGAATGGCAGTTTGCCAATATCCCTCAAGAGAAAAATGTACAACAGCTGTATCTGACCGGTATTCACTTATGGGGCAGAAACGTGGAGGCTAACGAAAAGGGGGTTAAGGACAACGCAGCGAGCTATGGAAAGAAAAATCGCAGGTGTAACGTTAAGAGACCGGAAGCGGTAAGAGTGGGTGAGGGAACAAACGCGGGTTAATGACATCCTAGTCGATGTCAGGAGGAAGAATTGGGCTTGGGCAAGACATGTAATTTGAAGGCAAGATAACCGCTGGTCCTTAAGGGTAACGGAGTGGATTCCAAGAGGAGGCAAGGTCAGGAGGGGATGGCAGATAGGTGGGCGGGTGAGATTAGGAAGTTCGCGGGGATACGGTGGCCGCAGCTGGTAAAAGACAAGGTTAAGTGGAGAGATATTGGTGAGGGTTTTGCCCTGCTGTGGGCGTAGTCAGAATGATGAGGATGATGATGATTTACCTGCATGAAATGCAGTTTACACTTTGCTTCTTAATTGTCCTTACAAGATTCCCGCGCGCAAACTTCAGACCTCGCAACGCCTCGGAGGGCGCTTGTCATTACTGCTGCGTTAAAGCGTCTCTGATCAGTATCTGGTAAAAAGTTTGCTATACACCGGCGGTTGTCAGGTATTATCTGTGGGTAGCGCAGCCGCAAAAACTTTTTCAGACAAATGATTCCGCCGCCCTTCTCTCTGTCGTGCCTCTTCTAGAGTCGGTACGTTTCTTTTACTTATGACGGCGATGTGCACTCGCCAGTGAAATTTTACGTTCTCCTGCGCTATGAGAGGGCGGTATGAAGAACGTTAGATGTATACGTCATAGCCCCGCCTCGCCATGTATTTTTTTCTTGCTTCTCGGCTCCCGTCGTCGCGAATGCTTGAAACACGATTGCCGGTATTGGAAGTCGGGGGCACATAAACGCACGAGCAGCGTCCTGACTAGACGGAGCGCCCGCGTTCGCGGTAAGAGAGGAAGAACTGAACGAGGTGAACGACAAAATTTTAAAAATTGAAAATTGGTTTTTAGGGGAAAGGAAATGGCGTAGTATCTGTCTCATATATCGTTGGACACCTCAACCGCGCCGTAAGGGAAGGGATAAAGGAGGGAGTGAAAGAAGAAAGGAAGAGAAAGAGGTGCCGTAGTGGAGGGCTCCGGAATAATTTCGACCAACTGGGGATCTTTAACATGCACTGACATCGCACAGCACACGGGCGCCTTTGCGTTTCGCCTCCATCGAAACGTGGCCGCCGCGGTCGGGTTCGAACCCGGGTATCAGCAGCCGAGCGACCTTAACACTGAGCCACCGCGGCGGATAGGTGAACGACAACCGAAAGGCAGAATAGGACCGGCACCACGCACAGAAATAGATTAACCATGGAAAGAAACTAAAATGGCCTTTTTTAGAGCGTAGCTCTTAGGCGCCTGTTCCTACGTTGAGCGGCGTGCCTCGGCGCCGGCCTCGGCGTAACCGACCGAACGAGCGCATCGGAGGATAAAAGAGAGCAAACGCAGAGCGCAGAGGAAGATGAAAGACAGCGATAAGGAAGAGAGAACGAGGAGGAACGCGTTAGCTTGAAGACAGGTGAAATAAAGAAAAGGAAACGTTTGGTCTGGACCACGGTCGAAGGCTCTGGCTGCTCATGGTCCTGGTCGTCCTCTCCAGGAGACCTTGGCGAAGCGGTGCTAGTGGATAGGGGTTCGAGTTGGTTCCAACCCTCTCAAGAAGTGAGGATAGAGAGTCGCAGCTTTTTGCGGGCTGAGGCGTCTACTCCCGTTCTCGGCGCCACCGCCCCGCTTGAAATTTCGTGCTTGGTGTTTAGACAGCGCTATACTCATGGCACATACGCGTTGAAGGCTTGATTAATATGCTACAAGCCTGGGCGTGCAACGATTGTCTCTCCTCCCCCCCCCCCTCTGCCCCACATGCTGTCTGAATGCACTCTTTATCGAAATTATAATGTTGAAGAGTATCTGTGCCTGCCGTTTCCGGTGAAACTAGGGCGCGCCATTTTAATTAGCATTTGCGGAATCGTCCTTTTCCCGTTTGCGACCGTTTCACTCAAAAGATGATGTGTGACGTTTTGTGTTAAATGGTGTAACGTAAGAGCGAATAGTGTGTAATATGGTTTGTTACGTGAGCAGCTACGCGCGCGATCGATTATCAATTCCTCGAAAGTTAAGGAATCTGGAGAATAGGAGTGACGGCGAATAGGGCTCTGAATTGCGCTACAGAACCCGTTGAATTACAAGCGGCTGCACTCGACCCCTTTCATGGGACGAATTTAGTGTCATTTCTGACGAATGATATTAGCCTGAATTGACACCCTTTTCTGCGTTGTCGTCACGTGACTAAAGCTTTGTTTCCCTTGCGAATGTTTACAGGGAGGATTCCCCAACGAGAGGTTCAGCTATATGCTCGGTGGTGGCGCTGCCGAAGCCTAAATTCATGCCCATGTCCATTCGGAACTGCGTGTTCCGGCTGCGGTCGCGTGGGGTTCAAATACCCCAGCACCTGCGCTCAGAAATCGCACTACCGAGAAGCGTAATCGTCGGCCAAATTTTTGATGTTGAGACGAATGGCGGAGCGAGAAATATAACACGTGCATATGACGAGGCGTCGTCCGTCATCCACCCGTGAACCGCAATGAGAGATCAATGAAATGCGGTCCTCTGCGGCTTCACAGCGGCGTCTTGGGTGCCAGAGTAGAGGAGAAGATTGGCTGTGTCGAATGAGAGAGCGAATGGGCTCTGATTTGACTTTTTGACCGCCTTATAAGGTACGCTTGGCTCTTATACTTTTATAGAGATGATCATGACGGCCCGATCAACACACTGCCCTTGTTCATTTGAAACGTCCAAACCTGGTCAGTGTCCAACTCAGCACAGGTATTGAGAACTTCGTCCATTGAAAAATTGCACTCACAATATTAAGAACTATTTTGACAGCCATTATCGGAAGCGCAGTGCATGAAATAGAGGAATGATAAATATCAGCAGGCGAGGAAGACCAACATTATGAAGCAGAGAAATTTGCAGACTGTCTCCTTGACGGCCCACCGCGGTGGCTACTGAGCCAGAGTTCCCGGGTTTGAACCTTACCGCGGCGGCCGCGTTTCGATGGACGCAAAATACAAAAGGTACCCCGCCGCGGTGGCTCAGTGGTTAGGGCGATCGGCTGCTGGTCCAGAATTCCCGGGTTCGAACCCGATCGCGGCGGCAGCGTTTCGATGGAGGCGAAACGCAAAGGCTTCAGTGTTCTGTGCGATGTCAGTGCACGTTAAAGGTCCCGAGGTAGCCGAAACTATTCCGGAGCCCTACACTACGGCAGCTCGTTCTTCTTTCACTCCCTCATTTATCCCTTCCCTTACGGCGTGGTTAGAGTGTCCACCGAGGTGTGAGACAATTAATTCGCCATTTCCTCTCCTCAAAAACAAAATAATTATGCCCACTGGACCAGCGCTCGCCACGTGCCGAAGAAAGGGGATGGTGTCAGCACGTGTTGCGCGGTACGCTGAGTGTCTCAGTCAGCGCTGCCGCAGCCGACCGCCACGTCGAAGAACAAGAAATTAGAGTTGTCGCTGCCGTGCTGATGGATGGTGCCGTGTGGCCTGTGCTGTAGGGTTCACGCCTTACGTAATGACGGCAACTCACGCGGCGCTGTCGCGTCGTTTATCAAGTGCAACCAGGACTGCGAGTGCGCCTCTCGGGCTGCAGGGCAGAAATTAGTCGACTCCGCGCCGCGTGACGGCTTCGCCACCTCCATGCTTCGCACCACGAGAGACCACGAAGACGCTGTTTTCGATGCATGAGCTGCTCCAGCGGCAGCGCAGCATGTAGGCAAGAGGGTGAACTGAAAGTTTCGCCAAATTTCGTTTAGGTTCGCCTCCGTGTCTTCCTACGCGTCTAGGCGAAAAGTTCACACTCGGCGCGCCGACAACGGAAGCTAAAAGCATTTCGTTCTTATTGTATCCCTTCTCGCACAATGCGCACAATACGGCAACCGTGCGGATAACTGTTACTGACTGTTAACGCAAAAGCCATTCCCAGAACTTTTTTATAAATCTTTGTTGGCCATATTTTCCCTCTTATTTTTCAGATATATGTAGCCTAGATTAAGCATCGCGAACAAAGGTGTAGGTTTGTTTTAGTTCGGCTAACTCGCGTGCGGCTGTTCCTACAGTGCCACGTCATCGCCAGTGTTACCGCCATACCCTGACCATCGTGTATTCCTTTCGGAAGTGTACTACGCCGCAGTCAGCTAACGGACTTTCATAGGGCTCAGCCATCTGTTTGCATTGCGCAAGCCCCATGTGCTGCTACATAATCGACCGTCCGTCGGTGAATGCTCCCACGTTGACCCAGTCGAGGGAATTCGACACACGAGAACCCGAGTGGTCTGATACGTGCCGTCTAAAATTAGCCCACCTGGGTGACATTTCTCTGGTCGGAACGAGTGGATTTCCAGGCTCGTTCCTGCCATCAATGACAGTGAATTGTTTACGCCACCCGTCACAGCCGTAGGTCTGACAGAAAGGATCGCATGTCACTACGTACAAAGACCATGAACTCTCATCGTCCCAACGAAATATGATTTTATTTCGATTCGCGACATTTGGGGCCCTGCAGCCAATACATTTCCATTTTCGGAACTCCCTAATAAGGAACAAATTAATGGGAATTCGATTCTTATGAATATATCCACATTAGTGTGGGTTACCACCTTCCAGTAAGAGAAAAAGGAGGTTTATTTGTGGCATACCCGTTCGAACCCGACCGCGGCGGCTGTGTTTTTATGGAGGAAAAACGCTAAGGCGCCCGTGTGCTGTGCGATGTCAGTGCACGTTAAAGATCCCCAGGTGGTCGAAATTATTCCGGAGACCTCCACTGCGGCACATCTTCTTTCTTTCTTCTTTCACTCCCTCCTTTATCCCTTCAATTACGGCGCGGTTCAGGTGTCCAACAATCAATGCGACAGATATTGCGCCATTTCCTTTCCCCAAAATGCAATTATTATTATTATTATTTGTAGGCTATCTTCGGTACCTTTACCAGAGCGAACTGAACGCTCACCTTTAATATGTATTGCGAGCTCAGTTTATTCGACATACTTCTATACGTCTGTGGTTGCGCCCCTACTTTCTGTCGTCCGTGTGTGCGCATGTACGCTGCTTTTTTAAAGCTTTACGAATCTCATTTTCATATTTTTGTAGGATTAGCTGAAGCTCGAGCTCGCGAAAATTTCGAATGGTTATAACATCTCACTAAAATTTGGAGAAAGTAGTACACTGCCCTTCTTCACCAGAGGAAAGATTCTTCACAAGATATTTCCGGCTATTATGGAAGCAAAAGAAGCAAATCCTCAGCTCACTATGATGTAGGGAAGCGGATATTGCCGATTTGATTCATTCATTATAAAAATTCATTTATTTAGATCCAACTGTTAGCCCCATAAGAGGCTGTTACAGGAAAGGGCGAAATGTCCAGAAGGTAGTCGAGATGGCAAGAATGATTTTTGGTGGTCACGGGTTCCTTGTACCTTCCCCGCTTTCCTGCCCTCGTTACTAATTTCTGTACTATATTTTGTGCTGACACGTGTTAAGCGAGACTGCGATAAAAACGCCTCAAATCTAAGCCAGTGGGGCTGTCCTGTGGCGAATAGTTTTAAAGTGATGGCGATCAACTTCTAATTTTTAAGGCATGTTCTTCACAATAAAGTGCAATCCGATCATCACAGTCGGCAATTTTCCAGTTTGAAAATACACTGGTGATTAAAAGAGGGGTGGCAGTAGTGGTGTTGGTAATGGTGGCGGTGCGGTGCTGGCAGTGGTAGTAGTCGTGGTAGTAGGACGGCGTAACCAGCAGGTGCGTTTTTAAGGGGACTACTGGGAGGGCGGTTACCGCGGAAGGATGAGGATATTGTGAGAGTGGAGGAATGCGTAACCGGTCGGTGATTATCCCCGGAAATACGTGGAGGATGTTTACCGTAGAAGGATGAGGATTCGGGAGGAGATCAGGATGGCGTAATCAGAAGGTGGTTGGCACAGGGACAGTCCGGATGCCACTTAGCGTGCTTGTAGGAAGGCGTCGCAAGGGCGCAGCAGTCCTCAATTGGAGAATGGTGACCATGAAAGGAGGAGGCTATGGCGAGAGCTTAAGAAGGAGCAATCGGTGCGTCGTTGCCACAGGAACCATATGAGCGTAGTTGCCCTGGAAAGAAGAGGAAAGTTACCGTGAATGGAAGAAGGTATAGCGAGAGCCTAAAAAGGCGCAACTGGTTGATGGTTACCGCAAGTAATACCCAGAGTGTATTCGCCATGGAAGGAAGTGGAAGTATACCGTGAAAAGAGGAATGCATGGCGAGAGTGTACGAAGGCGTACTTGGTGGGTGGTTGCAACGAGAAATAACCGGAGTGTAGTTGCCATTGAAGCAAGAGGAAGGATGCCGTTAAAGGAGGAATGCATGGCGAGAGCGCACGAAGGCGTGACCGGTAGGTGGTAGACAGTTGACAGCCGTGCGGTGCGGACGCTTGTTTCGGTGCTCTTCGGATTACGCGTGGTGACCGGGACCGGGCGGTCGGACGACTGCGAGAGCGCCATGAATACGGCAAATAGATGAGTTCTTTGCTTTAATAGTTTGAGAGTTTAGATATAGGCTAGTTTTAGATCTAGGCTTGTTAGGAGACGTGCTCGCGAAAGAGCAGGTCAGGGCCCTAACGGCCGACTGCTATAGATTTGCAGGGCTCATTTTTGAGTTTACTGGTTTAGACAGGTAGTTAGTATTTCTTTTCTGGGTGATGGGCTTTTGCGGTAGGAAGAATTTTATTTGAGCCCACGGTTGCAAATAGTTTCTTTTTTTTTCTAGCATTTTGTGTTAGCAATAATAGGGTGCTGCTAAGATGGTCAAGCAACTGAATGTTAAATGCAAGGAGTGTGAGGCGTCGGTGAATTTAAAGGAAACGCGGTTCGAATCGGCAGAGGAGGCCGAAGGCGCGGATTTTATGTGCAAATGCTGCATATTAAGTGCACGCCTGGACAGGGCTGACGAAGCGAACGCCAGTCTAGCGTTACGTATGGATTCTTTAGAAAAAGAGCTACAGGTAGAGAGGGGAGAGAAGCGCAAACTCTAAGAGCAGCTCAGTGAATTGTTGGATGCAGAAATGGCTGACACCGCCATGTGAAGTCAAATTGGCGGATATTCCAGCGCCAGCCACGTGCACGGGGCCTGCACTGGCATGGATAGCGATAAGAAAGTAAGACGGACAGGTTCAGACAGGAACAGCTACGCACAAGTGGCAACCAGGAAGTCTGGAGGCGATGAAGAGGAGGAGAAAAAGCTAACTCCAAGGAATGAGGTCACAGTCAAGGATAAGCGGCAACATTATCCGGAAGTTAGGAGGAAGGAAGGGAATACCCTAGCGCTTATTGGTGCTGACTCAAATAAGAGTAGGTGCAAAAGAACTATAATGGAGCGTGTAATGGGTGATAAGCGGGTAGCAGTCGGGGCATTCCCGGGCAGGAAAATGGACGCAGTACTGAGAGAGACAAAAAGCGAACTTTCTAAGAACGTTGCAGAGCGCATTTTGGTAGTGGTAGCGGCGGGGCTAAATCACGTCCTGAATGGTGAAGCCGCAAAAGTAGTGGAAAGATTAGCGGAGGGAGTTGACGATTTATGGGCGATAGCACAGCAAGTCCAGACCGTGGTGTGCACAGTGCCGGAAGTGCAAGGAGGGAACGGAGAAATTGCCAAGGACGTTGTGGCTGTTAATCTGGAGATAAGGAAGTTAATCCAGGAGAAAAGCCTTGAAGTGGCAGACATAAACAGGGAAGTGCATAGAGCAGGCTTTGGCGGAGGCTTTACACGCGATGGCATCCACTTTAATGGCAGGAGGGGAGCCGAGATTGCCTGGCGCCTGGCAGGCCGGGCAGTAGCTTTTTTAGGGGTCCGCTGCAGATCAGGGCGTAGGGCTATGTAGAAGCAAAGTAGAAAGTGTAACATTGGAGGCATACGCCAATAAAATGGTCGCTAGGAGGTTCAGGAAGAAAACTACAAAAAAGAAATTTAACACCAGGATCAGGTACATAAACATGCAAGGCGGTAGAAAGAGGGCGAAGTGGTTAGCAATAGAACAGCAGTTAAAGAACGAAGAAATAGGTGTATACGCGCTATGCGAAACACATCTCAGGGATCTAGAAGACCCACCATTTATTGATGGCTACGTCTGGGAAGGGAGCAACAGAACAACAACGGAGAGGAAGGGAAGAAGAGCAGGTAGGCTGATACATCAAGGAACAAATTGGCAAAGAATAAAGTCAACTTGCAAAGAACATGTCTGGGTATCGGGTACAATTGCCGGTAAAAGGACATGGCTAGGAGTAGTTTATTTAGGGACAGGGGACAAATGCAGGCAAGAGAACAAGGATCTAGTTAAGTGTCTAAATGACGATATAAAGCAGTTTGGAGAATGTGCCGATATTATTCTGCTAGTTGACATGAATGGCCACATTTAGGATCTGAATGGATACACAGTTTGTAACGGGAAGTTGATGCTAGACTTCTCTGAGCGACACAACCTAGTTGTTGTAAATAGAGGAACTAAGTGTGAGGGATAAATCACGTGGGAATCCCTTAACAGGCAAACGACCATTGACTACTGCTTAATCTCGCACGGGATGTATAGCAAGCTCGCAATGATGGAAATAGACGAAGAGGGGAAGTACAGCCTCGGTAGTGATCATAAGCGCATTAGTCTACAGTTTGGAGCCTTGCTCAAAAGAGAAATCAAGGGAAGTCAAAATGTAACAGGCAACCATTGGTATCAAATGAAGCTGAGGCAATAAGAACGATGAGTTGTTGGCGATGCAGTAAACAATGAATAATTATTTTTAAACATCAGGTGCCCACAAGATAAGTAATGTTTGCAGGTACGCTAAGGCGAAGCCAGACAAATGCAATGAAACGGGGCAGTTGAAGTTAGCGACATAATTTTTGCAAATTAAGACAGCCTTCGAAAGTTTGGCTTAAAGTTCATATAGCTAAGCAAGAGGCACTGTTCGTCCAAGATGTTCTAATTTTAGATCTCCAGAGCTTGTCCGCCTTCAAACATGTAGTTTCAAATACGATGCCGCTCTAAGCTTTACAAAGTAATGCTCGTTCTTCGTGTCAGCGCCGGATTGTTTCCTGTGGGTGCGCCCGGCGTCCCTACGAGACGCCGTGCCCCAGTATTGCCACTTCGTGTTCGACCTACTGTGCGGTGCATCGCCCAAGTACACCATCTCGGACCCGAGCTGCCTCAGCGACGCCGGGGCTGCCTGACACCAGGTTCTAAGTGGTGCCAGGAGGGCTCTACGTCCTACTGACCCGCACAAAAGGTGACAACGCTTCTTGGCACGAGACCGTCTAGCCGTTGTGGCATGGATAACCTGAAAGCTGCCGATAACAGCAGTAAAAGAGTACAAACACCAAGTTTTTGGAAGCGTGTTTTTGTCTTTAGAACGATGAGTAAGACATTCGTATACGTGGATCACCATTCGCCTGTGCTGGGTAAATAATTTACAGTTTAATTTCTTCTTTCATGCTGTGTCAGTTTTGACAGCAGAAAGGAAGGTATGACGTCAACTCGGATTTTGAGTGAAGTGAGACATCAAAAAACGGCAATTTATTCGCTTATTCTTCATTTTAATTCACGCGAGCTGTTACGCCGGAATAAGAGCAAATAAGCCGCGATTATTAAAGTCTTAATTTATGCCTCATGAATCAGAAAGTATAAGCTGGCGTCACAGCCACAGTCTGGCAGTTGAAACCGAAAGTGAATAGCATGAGAGAACAAAAACAATTATAAATTATTTTACCAGCCGTAGGCGAATTCCAGCTGCCGGTTTATGCTTACTGATGTCTTGCGAATAGTTAGAAAGAACGCGAAAGGATTATTGTGCGGCTGTACCCCTTTCAGTTCACACTATAACACAGGTTAGAGTGATGACCACACGAGGATGTGTGAACATGCAGGAACCAATTCTTGCTGTTACAGCAGCTGAAATAGTTTAGTTTATGGGGGTTTAACGTCTCAAAGCGACTCAGGCTATGAGAGACACGGTAGTAAAGGGCTCCGCAAATTTCGACCACCTGGAGTTCTTTAACGTGCACTGACATCGCACAGTACACGGGGCTCTAGAATTTCGCCTCCATCAAAATTCCACCGCCGCAGCCGGGATCGAACCCGCGTCTTTCGGGCCAACAGCCGAGCGCCATAACCACTCAGCCACCACGGCGGCTCAAAGCAGGTGAAATGTCTTAATAATAATAATAATAATAATAATAATAATAATAATAATAATAATAATAATAATAATAATAATAATAATAATAATAATAATAATAATAATAATAATAATAATAATATAAAATAATAATAATAATAATAATAATAATAATAATAATAATAATAATAATAATAATAATAATAATAATAATAATAATAATAATCAATCTTTATTTTTCGGTGCCCAGGAACAACCCATAGGTCTTGGTGCTGGTACACCATTCACAAGCACAAAATGTAAATTTATTTCACTACAAAGGAAGACACTCAGGGGAGGTAGTGCAGCAGTCAAGGCGATAGAAAAAAAAGACACATAAACTAGGCGTGACAGCAAGCATGAAGCAAAAAAGCGAAAACAAGAAAACAGCGAGAACAGCGGTAAATGAAAACAGCTAGAACAGGCAACAGACATATAAATAACTAATGAAACAATAAACAAAGAGAATGAACGACCGATAACAGCCAAGTACAGCATATAGCAAAATACAAACAAGAATAAAGCCAATACTAATAAGAACGAATAAGAAACCTCTGAAATACAAGCTAGAAATACAATCATACACAATAAGAAACGTAATTAGTGAACGCGTTACAGACAATCAGGCGTGAGTATACAGTATTAAAGAAGTAATATTAATGAAAACAAGTACATGTGATGAACAATTAAGGAGAGAAAAAAACAATATAATACCGGTGCAAACGCACAAGTGTAGTAAAGACAAAATGCATGAAAGGGGAAGTTATGTATGAGAAAAAGAGTGCTCAAAGTGGAACGTCACGGACATCCAATATAAAGGAAGGGAGAGAATTTTCGAATATATCTAGGTGAGGACAAAGAGAATTAAACAACTTTTGCATTCTGTCCAGAGGGGAGAGGGAGTGCAGGAGCGCAGAAACTTGGAATGGTCTGAATTCCCTTATGCTCTTTCGCGGTACACGCAAAAGGATACGCGCTAGGAGCTGAGGGCATAGAATGTGACCATGAAGAAGTTTATACAAGAAAATTATATCTGCCCTCACGCGACGGCAGCTAAGAGAAGGAAGCTGCAGTGAGTTACTCCGTCTGGGACGAGAGCTGGAAGTTTTGCAAGAAAACCGATGTTGAAATATGCGTAAAAACTTTAGCTGAACTCTGTCGATTTTTTCACAGTTCGACTGGCAAGTGCCGTTCCAAACAACAGACGCATATTCCAAAATCGGCAAGCATATGGAGAGGTAGAGCTTTAAGAAAGGAAGTGGGGCTCGAAACTCTCTCGAAAGCCTGCAGATGAAGCCGAGTGTACGCATAGCCCGTAGAGCAATGCGTTTTGTATGAGAGGAGAAGCTGAGGCTACGGTCGAAAAGTACGCCAAGGTCATTAATTTCATCAACCCTGGGCAGCGGCCTACCATTCACCGAATAAGAGTAGAGAAGACTGTGCGTTTTACGCGTAAATGAGACAACCTTGGTTTTAGATGAATTGAGAGTGAGCCCATTCTTCAAGCACCAATCAGAGAAGGCGGATATGTCCGATTGCAATGACAAGCAATCGTGAAGAGTATGTATTGCCTTGAACATTTTTATATCGTCCGCATAAAGGAGAAATGAGGAGTTTTTGACCACGGAGGAAACGTCATTGATAAAAACAGAGAACAGAAGCGGGCCTAATACCGAGCCCTGAGGAACTCCGCTGGTTGGAGTGTAAACAAATGAGGTCTGTCCATTTACACTGACAAAGCAGGACCGATCAAGAAGATAGTTGCGTAGGAGGGCTACAATTGAAACGTCGATCTCAAACAGCAGAAGCTTTTGAAGAAGTAATGAGTGAGTAACAACGTCGAAAGCTTTGCTCAAATCACAGTACACAGCGTCTACCTGACTCCGCTGAAGGACTTCAGCTGATGTATACGTCATAAAAGTCACAAGGTTAGTTGTAGAACGACCGTTTATGAAACCATGCTAATTAAGAATGATTACATTCTTGAGGTGGAAGGAAAGTATTTTGTGCAAAGCTAATTCAAAAAGCTTAGAGGTTGCACAAAGAAGAGAAATGGGGCGGAAATAATAATAATAATAATAATAATAATAATAATAATAATAATAATAATAATAATAATAATAATAATAATAATAATAATAATAATAATAATAATAATAATAATAATAATAATAATTAGTTTGGGGGGAAAGGAAATGGCGCACTATCTGTCTCATATATAGCTGGACACCTGAACCGCGCCGTAAGGGAAGGGATAAAGTAGGGAGTGAAAGCAGAAAGGAAGGAAGAGGTGCCGTAGTGGAGGGCTCCGAAATAATTTCGACCACCTGGAGATCTTTAAAGTGCACTGACATCGCACAGCACACGGGCGCCTTATCTTTTTTCCTCCATAAAAACGCAGCCGCCGCGGTCGGGTTCGAACCGTGGAACTCCGGATCAGTACTGAAATGTCTGACTGAACCTACGTGAGCACTCTAAGAACTAATCCGAGCATTATTTTACAAGCATACAGGGGCCGTATTTCATAAGCTGTTCATTGTCCGTTCGTTTCGCGTCCATTCGGTCTTTTGTCAGTGGTTATTCAGATTTACCCGCGGCTTTCAAGCATCTGTGGCAGTCGACGTGGCCGTTGGATGCTTGGCGACCGGCCTTCGCCATTGGCTGCATATCGCGGCCAATGACAGCTAGTGGTCAGGTCCGGTCGCCTGCTGATGACAGAACGCTGCGATGCACCTCACCATTGGCTGCTTATTGGATCCAATTTCAGCCAATGGTAAGGTCCGGTCGACAACCATCCAATGAACGCAGATGTGAAAACGTCGGTTTCGAAAAGGACGAATGGTGACAAAAGTTATTGGCTGTACTTTCGTGCCAGATTTCTTAGGTATAGTCACACGACGAGGGTGAAAGCGGTGCTCTAGCGAAAAAACAGTCGGTCGACTGAGGCGTTTCGCCAGCGGTTGCGATATGCGAGGAAGGGTGTAGAGATTGAACAAGCATTTGGTTATCAGATTAAAGCTAACGTAAAAGAATGGCTAAATTGCGCAGGTGCATACGAAGATCACGACAAAGTGGTCGAGTGCATTGGGCCGGAGGAATGCTATTGAGGGATTTCGGATGACACTAGACTCCGAGTGCAGAACAGAATAACAGGAATAAATCTCGTCAAAGCACCCGAACTGACTGAGGATTACTACACTCGCAGGAATTTACGCTCGAAATCACAAACAAAAAAGCTATAGATTGGGCTTTGGTTCGCGGAAAACCAAAGGAAGCAGATTCCTTGCAACCAAAAACTTGGAAGGGAAACCTTCGCAGTTGCGGAACAGAGTAACGGAGGGCGAGGTGACCTAGTGACTACGCAGGAACATTTGTGGCGCGAAACGCGGTCATTTGTTTCAAGTGCAAGGAACGAGGCCACCTGGCTGGAAACTGCGAAAAGAGAGTCGTTTTCGCGAGTATTCAGGACTCTGGCGAGAACCTGCGCCTTTTGCAGCTGTACATGCAGCACCTGTTAATTAAAGGCAAGAAATGCTGAGTTCAAAGCGATTCTGTGCCTACCATAGATGTGGCTCATCAGCGCTGCGTTTCTCCTGGTCACTTTACCGTACAGTGTGCGTAGATCCGGCCGGCGGCAGAAAAGCAGACTGTCTGCCTGCAACTGGCTAAGGTAGTCATCGAAGACCCTTTCGGCAATTTTGAACTGAGGCAGCGGCTTCAGCTAGCCAACCAGAGCATTTCGTATATCTGCCTTCCAACAAGTCCGAGCAGATATTGAGGGATAGGAGAGAGCCCTTCTCACCCTACATAGTGGGCACAGCGTTAACTCGTCTCAGGGCACGAGGTTTGCCAGAGAAGCTGGACTGCGCACCACCACAAGCATCGCCAGTGGATGCAAAAGCGAAACCCGAGGCTGCTCAGAGAGGCGACAGCGAGGGAGAGGGAGCTGAAAGCAAAGCGGAATCTCTTGCACCACCTCGCCGTGGTGGCTCAGTGGTTAGGGCGCTCGGCTACTGATCCGGAGTTCCAGGGTTCAAATCCGACCGCTGTGGCTGCGTTTTTATGGAGCAAAAACGCTAAGGCGCCCGTCTGCTGTGCGATGTTGTGCACGTTAAAGATCCCCAGGTGGTCGAAATTATTCCGGAGCCCTCCACTACGGCACCTCTCTCTTCCTTCCCTCTTACACTCCCTTTATTCCTTCCCTTACGGCGTGGTTCAGGTGTCCAACGATATATGAGACAGATACTGCGCCATTTCCTTTCCCCAAAAACCAATTATTATTATTATTAATCTCTTTCGCTGGCTGACGACAGCCCGGACGTAGGCACGTGGTGTTGAATCTGGCGTCTGATGGCTGGAAGTCGCTCGCTCAACTGGCTAAGGCAACACGTGCTACTGAGGAGAAAAGCGAAATGTCAGTGAGTCGTTTGCTAGAAACACACAAGAAGGGCGAACCCAGAAAGAAAATTTCGTCCTACGAGAATAAAAACAAATGAAACGTCATTTCATCTTTTGTTTGGCCAGCGCCGTTTATTTTCCGTTACTAAGGTACCCCATTCTGCACGGACGGAAGAAATGGGCTCTCACGTACCTTGATTATGTAAGAATCCAGGATCCTTTCCGGGACATGGGAGAATAATATTGATTACCTGCACATCGTGTTGGAAGGGCTGGGGGGTGAAGAGCATGCCATGAAAGAACGGCAGAATATTTAGATGAAATATAGTTCTTTAGCAGCAGAACTTTAAAGTCCGTCAGAAAAACGGAATGCTACACATTACTGCTGATGATATCATTCGAGCATTCTAATATAAACTGAACCGTTTAGCTACCTTATTAGTCCACTGTTTAAAGGAATCGATTGGATTCGATTAACTTTTCTGATTTCAGAATGGTGCATACTCCACAGAGTCGAAGAAGCATTCTAATGCCTGCCGCTAGTTTTGTAGCGCTAGAAAGAGTACATACCCAATTGTCCGAAGGTGTGAGGAACTTTGAAGGCCTCGTAACGAAGCTAGCTTGAAACATGGAACAGCTAGAGTGCGCTCTCCCCTGCCTTGCCTGACATGTCTCTTGATTTATTTTATACTTTCAATCAGCTGCATTGCATATATCGGATGTGGTCTCATTGTAAGGACGCTTTTGTGGGAAGTTTTCTATGGGCTTGTAGCACTTCAGAAGCCCTCTGGTTCGTTGTGTAGCTCATTAATGAATATAATTATTGATTAATAGAACAAATATCTCCTGGATATCTGGTGAGTCGAGTGGTTTTCATGGGTTGCTTTCAGCGCTTGGTGTGTTTGGTAATGGCGATCTTGCGGGTGCGTCATATTTACACAAATAGAGGCGTCGCTTAGTCCGGAGGGGAAGGCACTAATAGAGACCACGAGAACTTCGACTAAAAGCTGGACCGACCATTCTCCCAAGGCTTCGAGCAGCACCGCACAGCTCGACATCCTGATGCAGTGAGAGGCGGTGGGGGTGCTGTTGTGCCCGAGCAGCGATTTCAATGTCGCGTCTGGCTCAAAGCGTTTTCCACGGAGCTACAGTAAACAGCCTCTTGCACAGCGTATTCACTCCAGCTACGTTTCGTTCGTTTATGGCGGTCTGCGTGATCTCGACCAGAAAGAGAAGCTGAGCTCTGGGCGATGGCCGACAAAGCACTTCGCCCTGTTATGTTTTGTTCGCGTCATAGCCAAGCCGAGACTGCGGCGCCTTTTCCCCAGCGGCGGAAAGAACGCGACCGGTGCTGCAGCCTGCTCCCAGCAGCTCGGATATGCCACTTCCGCAGAGCCGCCGCTTATGTGGCTCGTAAATTAAGCTGCCCTTCGAACCTGGGCGGTCCTCTTGACCCTCTCCCATGACGACGTAATATGACGTGTAGCATATGGATAATGTGCTGAGACCTGGGGAACTTTTGGTCCCCTTAAACAGAGCCCAACCAACATGCGCGAACTCTCTTGTCCAGAACCCGGAAGATGTAATCTTTTAAATTATACATGAAGCTCTTTCGTCTTCTGAAAACGTCGCATATCTGTTTTCTTCGGGCGCGACACCAAGGCTTGTGCACATATGCAGGTCCTAGAGGGCGACCTGGACGGACGGACGGAGAAAACGTGCGGACAACGAAAAGTGAAAATGCAGCCCTTAAATGTATTCCTGCATAAAACTTCGTGAAAGACAAAATTAGGGCAGCTTCTCGACGCCCACACTTTATTCTATTTAGACATGGGGGAAGAGGACTTCTTGGGTAGAGCTTCCTTGGTAATTTGTCTATCCGCGCTTCATGTCGTGTACAAGGCAGCTAGCGTCCGAGACCTGGTAGATGGGCTCCACTCCGCAGAAAAGGCCGTACAGGAATTTGCAGTGCTGGGGAAGGCCGTGGCGAAGAGAGACCTCGGTCACCGAGAGCATGCATTTTGGTCCTGCAAAGAGCAGTAAGGCATCATGTTACGCCAAGCAGCTGCTTAAGACTTCCGCAGCAAAATTTCAGGACACGTGTTTTAATTCTCAGCTATCGCCATGAGTTTGCACACAGCACACGGGAATAAGTGACCATGAATATGCATTTTGCACAGCTCGCGCTAATTAGTTCTGAAACAGGACATGAACGCTCCAGAAGAGTTTACCTTATGATAAGGGTGACTACATTTCCATGTGAACTAAACATGAATACTTGTTACCGGAATTTTCTGCGTTCATCCAATTTGTAGATTGCAGTGGGTTATGGAATATGTTTAAGATTGCACTTTAAAAATAAATTCATCATCGCATCCATAGTAAATTCATTTCTTGCGAAAGACGGGCTCAGAAGCCATGAGTTGCCCAAGAGAGTCGATTACTTATCAACAAAAGACAACGACTCCTCATAGACACAAAAGAACCAAGGCTGGAACAGTGTATGGCTCCTAAGAGCGCCTTGGTAAAAAAATAAAAATTAAGAATACGATAGCCAAGCGCGACTATTTTAATGCTTTGGAGCTGAGCTGCGGAAAAATTATATGGAAATGTGAAAATTCTTGAAATCTCAAGGAAGAGAACCTGCAGGCCTCCCGAACTTAGTGCATTGTAACGGTGATATGGTGGGTGAGTACTACTAGGAGGCCTGTTCACATAACACTTACTTCCATTCGGGTTTCACTCGACCTACTCAGGTAGACCCCTCCACAGTGGCAAAGACACTAAGTATTGTTATGTCTGACCTGACTATTACACGCAACGGTATTGTAAAGCCGCATCAGGATATTAAACCTCGTTCTGCTGGCAGGCCTGATGTCCTGCTTTCGTATGTCCTGCGGGCTTGGTCTGATGGCTGCTCATTATTTAGTTATTTTGTTTAATAAATCACTTAAAACTGACTTTCTGAGTGACTAGTGAAAAATGGCTGCCGTTGTCTCGCGTCCGAATGGTAGTTCAAGAAATAGTGTCGCAAACTAGAGGCCTATTTCCCTTGCTTGTAGCTGTTGTAGAATAATGAAACACATCTGTTACGGTGCGTTTATAAAACAAATCGAATGAAACAAATTATTCAGCGATTCCCAAACGGGTATTAGTGCCACCCGCGCATGCACAACACAGCTGGCTGAATTCACTTATGACCCTTTTCTTGCCTTCGACAGCCGTGAACAGGTGGACTGTGTGTTCTTAGACTTCAAAAAAGGCCTTCAAACAGCTCCACGCGCCCTGTTACCTGACATGCTGTGTTTTCTTTCAATTGGAAACGAAATGTTTCAATGCATAAAAAGTAATCTTTAAGGGGGAAAGCAACGAGTCTTTCTTAATGGCTGCTTTTCAGACATTACAACAGTCACTTCTGGCGTCCTGCAGGGGCCTGTGTTGGCGTCCTTTATGTCCTTAATACATGTCGGTGACATAGTGGGAAATATTAGTTGCCAGTTGTGACTGTAGACAGAAGACAGTGTTTTATACTGTTCAATAAAAACCCCATCTGACATATATGATCTGCACAAATTGTCCGTACTCAAGGCGTAAAATGGAACATAGATTTGAATGCTGCAAAATCCTACTACATTCCCCTTAAGCGAAAACGTACCCCAGCTGCGTCTAAGTACCTTTTAAGCAACCAGCCTCTATCTAAAATGACAAGTTATGTATATACATACATACATACATACATACATACATACATACATACATACATACATACACATATATATATATATATATATTGGTGTTTATTAATGCGAAAGCACTATTCCGATGGGTGAGCCCTGAGCAAGATCTCGCTATGCTTGTGCGCCAAGTGAAATAAATAAATAAGGCGGCGCGAACAAATCAGCTTCGCTGGCCACTGCACGAGAGCGCTATGCTACCACCGCAGTCGATCACGTGTCATGTTAAACTGCAACATACCCTTGCTCTGCGCATTGCACATCGTCATCTTTGTCAACAAATTGTACTATTATACTAATAATCGCGCTTAGAGCTATGTGGCGGTAGTGACGAGAGAGATATGCATGCGTTGGCGCGCACAATGCTGTGGCAGAAGCACGGCAATACGCGTTGGTGTTGACAACACTGCTGCAGAAACGCGGCACTGAAGCACAGCCTTTGGCGTACATTGGGTAAATTGGCATTGACGATGAAAAAGCTGAAGACGCGCATAACAGGTTCCCTGGGTCTGTGGACACCTCAATCGCGCTTTGAGGCACGTGGCGGTGGTGTCCCTGCAAATATATGTTCTTTCGGCCGATATTTCATGGTAAACAATGCTAAACTGCCAGCCATTTTTTTCTGGCCTAACCTCACCTCGATAGAGCAGGTCGAATATTTGTCAACAAAGGCTTCAACAGTGCTAATGTTTATAAAACGCAGTTTCAGGGATGCTCTTCAGAAAGTTAAAGAACTTTTATATTTCACAAAGACCAGACCAATTACGGAGTACGCCGGTGCAGTTTAGGATCGTCGAGTCGGGATTCAATTTACAATGCTGCAGCGTGTTTAGAATCGTGCAGTGCGGTTTGCGAGCAACAACTATTGTTTCAGTGTTCGAAGCAAGTTTGTAAATCAGGAACTGAGGTGGGACTCTCTAGATAAGGATGGACTACGAATTAGGTTAGAATTTCTTTATGTCTTTATGCCATTTATTTCGGTTAATCTGCTATTCGCCCTTAAATTTAATCACTACCACATTTTATATCCAGAATCTGCGATCATGAATGAAAGATGCGCGGGATAATGTGCCGCACTAACGTTTTCAAGCGGTCTTTCTTTCCACACACCTTCAAAGAACGAAAAAATCTGCCTGATTGTGTTGTTGAATCCTTCAGATCGGGCTCGCAGCCAAAATGTTTTGTTTTTCGGAAGGTGACCGAGACAGCTGTATACGGTGAAGCCCGGAGGGGGGGGGGGGGGGGGGGAGGGGCTGAGCGCGATTTCGGGGCCATCCGGGCTCCCTCGGGTCCCCTCTTGGATACGGCCCGGCTCCAGATTCTTCTTCCCTGCATAGCTGTTCCTATACACTTTGCGTTCCGAGCCCTTCTGACCTCATTACCCCTGCCCCAGATCCAACGTGGCCATCCGTTCCCCACAGTGCCTCGACCGCCCCTCTACCAATCGACAGGAGTGGCTGGCCTCTGCGGCTCGCGTGGACCAATTGGCTCTTGTCATTCTGGTGGCATAGTACACACTGGGATATAAGCAAAATTCAGCAAGGGCGCTTTCCTACATAACATAGGTGCCACAACATAGATGGCCGACCATACGTTTCCAGCTGAAGCAAAGCAGCCAGTACTTGCTTGTTTCATTCTTAATATTAATAATTGGTTGTTTGGGGAAAGGAAATGGCGCAGTATCTGTCTCATATATCGTTGGACACCTGAACCGCGCCGTAAGGGAAGGGGTAAAGGAGGGAGTGAAAGAAGAAAGGAAGAATAGGTGCCGTAGTGGAGGGCTCCGGAATAATTTCGACCACCTGCGGATCTTTAACGTGCACTGACATCGCACAGCACACGGGCGCCTTAGCGTTTTTCCTCCATAAAAACGCAGCCGCCGCGGTCGGGTTCGAACCCGGGAACTCCGGATCAGTAGTCGAGCGCCCTAACCACTGAGCCACCGCGGCGGGGTGTTTCATTCTTCGAAAAAACGTTTCATGCATTCCACCCATACAATTGGCGCCTATCCTGCAGCCCTAGTGGTTGTTTTATAGAGAACTCCGTTATCTACATATGTTATGGCAACTTAGTTATGTGGGAAGCGCCCTTGCGGAATTTTGCATCTCCTTTTTTTCTCTCTTGAATGCCGATCCGAGACAATGTTCCGGGCACTGCCTGCGGAATTGAGGCGTGCATGGATGTCCGGTTGCTGTTGCCCAATTTTCAGTCTTTTTTTCCTTTTAGTTTTTTTTTCGTTTTACAGTTAGTCTGTTGACGTATGTTAATGCACAGTTACTTCCCCTGTTTGTCTTTCCTGTGCCTGCCATTCATCGTTTATTTTTTTACATTGTGCGAATCGTTAGCTTATGTTGTGTATGGGACTTAATAATATACTGTCCTTACAATTCTACCTTGGTCGGGCTACAGGAGTTGCGAATAAACAAATTAGTAAATATAACACAGAGATTGGAATACGTCGTAATTTTGCCTTAGTACAGCCCGGAATGTCTAGCGCTTTGGGAAAACTGCTCCTAGTGGCATTTGTAGTTATGCAGAGCCATTGCATTTCAAGGCAAGGTACTCACCTGTTTGACTCTTCAAGACCTTGCAGTATTTGCAGTCCACAAACAGCAGGTCGTACAGCGCCGGCTTAGGGGCTGAGTAGAAGAGGAGATGAACACGCAATTAATAATGCTTTTTCAGAATATCATCCAGGTGCTTTAAGAAGCTCGCGCGCTGTGTGTCTGCGTGAAATAAAGCTGAAAATGCCACCTTGGAGCCTTCAAAGGCAGCAGAATAAAATGGTGCAGTGTCTTGAAAAGAAAAAAAAAGTGTAGTAGGTTAAAGTTTTGCAAGAAGCCTTGCATTTAATAGGATAACATTCTTAGTTAATGGTCGGCATTTATAACATCTAGATCTCACTAAGTTAGCCAGATCTTTCCTGAAACCTGAGACCAGGCCACATAGGGCACTGTAAGATGGTGGCTTCCGCTGAACGTCGTCTTATTGTAGAATGTCGAAGTACAGGCTGGCACCAAGAGAAGACAAAAATCGTAAGCCAAGCTAATGTCCTCAAATTCTTGAGTGTCGCTTCAAAAAAAAAAAATAAAGAGACTAGCATGGCTGCAATAAAATCGAGTACTGTTGTAATATTTAAACGCGTTCTAGATTTTCCTTCTAAAGCTTCCCTGTGTTCTGGCCTAATCCCTGTATATGCGAATCGTAATTTATTTTTGTTTCTAGCACAAAATATCTTCTGCGCGTGGTACTTACCTCCATCGAGCAGAATCTCGACAATGTTCTTGCCTGTTTGTCCCTCAGACGACCTGTATTTCAATGTTGAATTCCTGCAAAGAATCGGAAATACAGTGTCAGTTTTTTCTATGAAACACTGAGGTGAGCGTAAAGACAGATGTAACAAATTTATTATGCGCAAAAGAACGAAGGAAGATTTCTGGTTCTGATTACTGAAATATATTAGTAATGTCACAGCGTTGCAATTAATGTAGGACAAAATAATTTGCAGCCGTGAACGCAGCAATAATTCCTCTATGACCTTTACGACCAATATCCGCCAAGAGAAAAGTGTACAACAGCTGTATCTTGCCGGTACTTACCTACGGGGCAGAAATGTGGAGGCTAACAAAAAGGATTGAGCTTAAGTTAAGGACAACGCAGCTAGGAATGGAAATAATATTGATAGGTGTAATGTTAAGAGACCGGAAGCGGCCAGAGTGGGTGAGGGAGCAAACGCGGGTAAATGACATCCTAGTCGAAATCAAGAGGAAGAAATGGGCTTGGCAGGGCATGTAATGCGAAGGCGGGATAACCGCTGCTCTTAAGGGTAAAAAAGTAGATTCCAAGAGAAGGCAAGCGTAGCATGGGGCGGCAGAAGGTTAGGTGGGCGGATGAGATTAAGAAGTTTGCAGGCAAAGGGTGGATGCAGCTGGCAAAGGGCAGGGTTAATTGGAGAGACATGGGAGAGGCCTTTGCCCTGCAGTGGGTGCAGTCAGGGATAATGATGTGCCTATGCACGCACCGAAACATTCAACAGAGTCTTATGACGGGTATCCTGCTAAATACATACATGGCAGAATGCGTATTCTCACCAAGACTGCAAATAATCTCACTGTAAGGCGCGAGAACGTTTGAGTTAATCAGCCGATGGGGCGGGAAGCTTATTTTGAGCCTTGTTATTGAATGTATAACGGTTGCTGCGGTCGCCATTTTTGTAATTGTTTTGTCTTGTTTCTCTTTACTTGTTTTATTACTTTTGTTATGTGATTTTCTTTATTCTTGCACTTGCCTTACGCATGCACTACGTATATTCCCCACTCTAAAAATGCCCTCGCGTCTCTGCAGGTATTTTCAAATAAACAAATAAATAAATAAATTCAAACAAAGTAACCAACTCAGGATGCTGAGAAGAGCACCCCATTTGTTACCCTTTTCTTGAAACAGCTCCGACTTCCAGAGCCACCTGAGGTGCAGAACTGATGTGTTTTCTTTTGTTTGTTTTTGTTTGCTTGTTTGTTTGAAAAACTAAAATACAGGCGTGCAGTGCAATGCGCCCTTGGTATGACGATGATTTGACGACACAGGCGAGGAACGGACGAGGTTCAAAGAGAGAGGAAAGCTGCTTGGTGCACACTGCAGAGGGAGCCACCCACCATTCCTGTCCGGCACCGTAGCGGAAGCGCAAGCGGGCTTTCCCGTCGACCTCCTCGCCTATCTGGGTGTCCCTGAGACAGCCGTCGTCGGGTCCGAATCCTCCCTGCTCCGTGTTGCGGTACATCACGTACCAGGTGGTGCCAGGGGACACGCACTGCGGCGAGCATTGTATCGGTAGGGATTACGAGCGACATCTAGCGCCATAAGCCATGAAGGTCGCGCTGCAAAAAACGCTAAGCGCGGCGAGTATAGTCTCGCACAGTTTCCCTGTATTGACGCAGTTGGATGATGTACCAGGTGTTTCAGGGAACACTAAGTAGTTCTCAAAAATTTGTTCGTTGAGACAAAAAATATGGCTTTTTCCGCATAGTATTACAAGTGTTGGCGGGCAGCAGAAAACCGGTGAATCGTGTTAATTAGCTAGCAGATTAACTAATTTTTAATAATTGACTTTTTAACCAGCAGTCTTATGTGGCTCTTGATTATTATTATTATTATTATTATTAGTTACAATTAAAGATTTCTAGCCGGTTGTTAGTAATAGCCATAAAAATTTTTATACTTTCGAAAACGCGTTTACCCTTGGCACTGTGGATCGACAAATTTGGATTTTTTTCTAGTTACGTGCACTGGAAAGCTTACTTTGCCGCCATGCTTTTCGAAAGCGCATGTATTTTGACACGATGTGGCCATATTTTGTCGAGCCAGAGCGCCGAGAGTAATAGCATTTTATTAGTTCTAAAAAACTGATGTGACTATTACTAACGACCGGCTACAAATCTCTATTTTCAACCAGTTCCTTAGGTGTGATAATTAAAAAGATAATTATCAGTAATTATTTAACCAGCTTACTAAACGCAATTCACCTGTTTTCTGGTGTCCGCCAGCACTGGTAATACTGTACCACAAAAGACATATTTTTAACCCAAAAATAATATTTTTGAAAATTACTTGAAGTTTTCCCTGAAACACGTGGTATAGACCAACCCCGATCTGCGCCGTAAGCAAGGTGCGGCGGCGCTGCTGTCTCCGGTAGGGGTTAATACAATTTGCCATTTAAAGGAAATGGCGAATTGTATTAACAACTTCCAGCAGAGTAAAGAAAAAGAAAGGAAAAAAAACTGAGCATAGTGGCAACAACCACTGCCCCGTTTCAAAGGGGATGCTCCTACCTTCCATCCATCCATCCGGGCTAACATCTGAGGGTCCGCAGGAATGCATCCAGACAAAAGTTTGAAAAGTAGTTTACTTATTTCGCATTGCAGCTATAAGATTACGCCTTTGTGAGCTAAAGCCCAGCACATTCCAAACAGCGCATACAAGTATGAAATTTCAGACCGGAAGAAATTTTTTAAAAGACGCAATATGTTAGTGCAGGAGCTACCCACGGGGTGGGGTACCGGAAGTGAGCGCCGCCAATGGATACAGTTGTGAACAAAACTTTCCAGAATAATTTTCTCATTCGACGGTGCATCTATGAAATTGTCCGTTCGTTAACACCCGGAGAGTACTTTTAAGAAGAGCACTTAAAAGTATGAAGCGCCATTTCGAAGCAGATATGTTTTAAAACGCCGGGATAGTTGTGTGTTTCGAAGCCACGCATGCCTCCAAAAGGTGTTCTATCCACTGCGTGTTTCTCTGAATCACGAAATCTTCTCATGAAGCCCGACTCTCTGCCGCCTGCTCCACATTTGGTCGCGAAGCACTACAGCTTAGACGGCTTAACACTCAAGACAGTTTTCAAACGGCATGACAAGCGAACCACACAGCCTCGGTGCAAACGATATCCTTCTATAACCTTTGGTTAGCCTCCGGTGAGGTACAGCACCCACATGTTTGTAAACCCGGTGTTCATCCATAGGCAACCCCCATTCCTAGGCCACTCCGCAATCTGAAATCACATTTTTTTGCTCACATATTGCGCGTACATACACATTATTTTTTTTTTGTCTGAGTCATCTGTAGCAACCCGGCAGGAAATATGGCAGAAAACCCTCTCCAGTCACCAGAATTGAGGAGTAGGGAAGAATGGCAGCACAAATTTTCAAATCACCGCGAGACTTTTACTATTCTCAAGTGTCAACAAAAAATATAACAATGATTTGGTACCGATCTGCCGCCTCACTCAGTGGATGCTGAACGCCGAGCTTATGCGGAACCCAGTAAAATTTTATGATGTTAAAAAGAGCGAACTGTGGCGTTTTACCCCAAATTACAGGCCCAAATTACCACCCTCATCAACTTTTGGGGAATTGGCTTGTTGAAATCTAGCATTTTTTCCTGGCGATTTAGGGCAGACAGTATTTGGAATTGAATATGTTGCCTTTCGCAGTTTCTCCTAACCATAGTTTTTGCGCTGTGCGCACGGAAGCAATAATCTGCAGAGTGGTTTGCTACACACTAAAGATTGTTGCTTTCGACATAATGCAAGAGTCCATAGCAGTATATTTGGTTAGCCGTTATCAGTGAATACTTTTTAAGAGCGGATCCCGTAAATATCGCGCATGCCCTTGATTATTTTCAAATATACGCAAGACTCGCATCTGTAGAGTAATCAGCTTACAAAAATCATGCGTGCTCGTTCCCCAGATTAGCGAGCAATAAGACATTCTGGAAGAGAAAAGCGCGCAATAAGCGAAGTTTGAAGTTCTGTGGGGACGCCCCCCGCACCCCCCTTTAGTTTAGATTTCCCGCTATGCACCCTGCAGCAACAGCATCGCCTCAAGGGAGGGGAGCATTCCCTGGTTGGTTACCGTAACTAACAAGGGAGGGCGCCACAGAGAGACTGCTTGTATATTATCAAGGAACTTTAACTGCTTGCTGCGCGCGCGCGGGACATAGCGCGCAGCATGAGACTTCGGCTGGATCGTCGGCGCGAGCGGACGTGTCGTCCGCGGCTCCGCTCTTCGCCAGCGGAGCGCGTAAGTGGCGGGGAGACTTGCTCCCGCCTCTTGTCCCGTCCGGCTTCGGAGTATCCCCTGTCCTAGTGTGGGCGAACATTCGCTCGTAACTTTGCTGGTGAGTCGGACGACCTCGATTCCTCAGCGTATTCTGTTGCTAGCTGGCGTGGTTGTTGTTGTAGCAATAAATGCCTTGTTTGTGTCAGCCAGTGTGTCGTTTCTCTGTTCCCTCAGAGCAAGTCCCGACATGGAGATCTTGCGTCATCAGGGGGTGGGGTCTGACGGTTTTGAAATTAGTCAGCCGCGATTAAGTGGGGAGAAGGCATTTATCTCCCCTACTTCAAAACCCACAGTTCATAAAAGGCAAACCCATGCCCGGCTTAACTAGGCTGCCAGCTCCGACACGTGAACATTCCGTGTTTAATTGCCACGGCTACTACGCATCTTCCCTGTCGACAAGAGCTTGCTCCATTATCCATGTGCTGTACATGTAGCCGTCCGTGTTCATCAGAAAAGGGGCGGTGCTTTGGTTCGAAAGTTCGAGCGTTTTCTTCCCTCATGTTCCCTCGTTTCCCTAACTGTTTAATGGGGCGGGTTGTTTAGGGAGACCAATACACTTGGTAGCAGGGGCACTGTTTGATGCTCTCCAGAGCTTCCTTCACATCTTCATCGCGCCATTCGCCAATCGATGTTTTCCTTCTATACATTTAGGCCATTCTAAAGAGAGATAAAACAAGGCCAGTGCTTTGCAGGAAACAAGAAAACAATTATCTTTGCTTTAGGCCGTAAAGAAAAACATGAGGTGACGTTTTGCCGTGTGTGTAGCTCGCCGCTAAACTAATTCAGTGGCAAGAAAGTGGGGTACAAAAATCCTAAAACTTTGCACGAGATAACAGCAGTAACACTATATTATAACTCTAAGTTAGGTAGCCCACAACGCGGTGGACACACCGAGGAACCTCAGAGACGAGGGCTAAACATCTGAGTGGAATTTCTAGTGCTTACGCATTAAAACAAATCTGCCAACAGTGCAGCTCATTTCACTGGGTGGTAATCGGTCTATACAAATATACGCACACGGCCTGCTTAAAATGATTAATGCAGTCAGATATCACAAACACGCTGGCACCTTTAGGCTTCTTATTTCTTTGGCGCCTCTAAAGCGCTAATTTAATTGAGGATTAATCCGGAATCGCCCGGTGGTAATCGCAAAAATTCGAAAGGAGAAGAATATGACAATGATGTCATGGTTTTAATGGCAAAAGCTCGGCCAAAGAGCGCCAACGCCAAGGTGTTCGGATTATTCGACGTGGGGCCAAATGCCTTTTAAGTCAAGCCTTTAAGCACGGAAAAACGAGGCATCAGGCCACGAAAAAGCTTGCGCCCTAATTTAAAACCAACGGGTGCACGATGGAGCTGGGGATTGAACGCAGCACCTCCAGCGCACGAGGCAGATGCTCAAACCATCAGGACACCGCTGAACTAATTGAAAGAAGGCGTAGAGCATGGCGGCATCACAACAGGCCCGAAAAAAAGGATAACTCTCAATGGTCCCGCACAGAAAGCGAGCGATGGAAAGTTTTGCGGGAAATTGTGAAATATTTGCGTTCAATGAAAATATGCAGCTACTAAGAGCTTCAAAACACTATAGCGCAACCAAAGAAGAGGACAAAAATGACCAGAGGGAATACCACCAGCGCTAAATCAGAGCGCTGTATCAGATTCCCTTATCTTGTGGTAACAAATATATAGGGCAACAGGAAATGAGCGGCTAATGAATTATGCTCGCAATATCAAGAACAGGAATGAGGGAAGCTCGTTGAACATATTCTTTCGTGCGAGACAAAAACATGCAAAGCTTTTCTGTATAAATGTGTTGTCATTGCTAAATGCAGAGATAGGTTAACATGAGAAATCATTGAAGCTGAGAAGATAAATGGTTCAGGTCACACATGTGTTAGTACGCCTGCCATCTTGCTGATTGATAAAGACCTCGCTTTTTTGCGAACGCGATAATGTTGTGCAAAGCTTACTACGTGTTCTTTCTGGCGTATAAATGTGCTGCTTGAGAACAATAAAGGTTTTGGAGACTAGCGCTCGTTGTGTTCCCTCTGTTCATTTTTGTCCTCGTGTTTGGTTGCGCTACAGTGTTTTGAAGCTATGTACTACCAACAAGCTCAAAAAGTCACCCTACTGTACCAAGAGCTGTAGAACAGTTTCATAATACCTCCAGAATCCACTGGTGCTGGTTCCCGCCAAAGCGCAAAATACGGCATACTTCGTTCTCAGCAAAGTAAAACTAACCGCCTGCTCAACTTTAGTCAGGCCGAAACTTGAATAAGCATCGACCATCTGGAACCCCCATCCAGTCAACCTTATCAAAGTGCTGGAATCCGTCCAGAATCGCACGGTGCGTTTCGTATATTCTGATTATTGTTACCGCACCAGCGCTCCATCCCTAAAATCTCGAGCTAACCTCTCCTGCCTTGAATCGCGCCGTCTTTATCATAAATTATACCATTCAGTCGTGAGCACTCCCGTTGTCCTCCCAGCCCACCTTCATCCACGCCGTGCTAATCACCCGAAAGCCGTACATCCATCTCGAGCATCCACCTCTGCCCATCTCAAGTCGTTCTTCAGCCACACTGCCAGAGAGGTGAACGATTTTTCAATGGAAACTGTACTATAGCCCCCCTTACCACTTCAAGGCATTAGTCGAACTAATCACTTAATATATGTGAGCCTACTCCTCATGTATTTCCCCCTTGCGGGCCTTTGAGATACAAATTAATAAAGAATTCTATTCATTGTTTACTTATACTGATAGTGACGCAGACATTACCTATCGGTTTATTCATCCGCGTAATCGGGAAATCTTCTGTTGTGGGCATCTCCAGTGTTTATTTTTGCAAGAACCATACCAAAATGAGCTAATACTTTGTGGTTATGAGAAAAAGGTGATTCCTATTAGGTACGGGTTATAAAACTCATTTAAAGCTTGTGACACATGATGCGGCTAAATATTAGGATTAGTTCGAAAAGTAGTTTTAGGAGGCAGAGGCCAAGGCACAGCTTCTGACTATATGGGTCTTATTGGCAACGTTGCATGAAGCGCTACCCACGCTGAAGCCGTCCTGCTGCAAGGCTCTTGTGCGTTTAAAATGGCGCCCTGTTATTTTGGAGGAATCTTCTCTCGATGCATAAACAAATGCAGGCTGGTCTTGAACGGACGCAGAAGTGCTGGTCCTGAGATGGTAATGATTTCGGCAAAATTATTTCAGTTTTTAAAAAAATTGTTATTATCCTTTTTTTAAGCAGTTTCCAGCGATACTTGCTAGTTATATATTGTTTATTAAATAGTGCACAAAATGAGAAGTTTAGTTTCCTCAGAAAAAACGAGCGCTCATGATAAATTTACTAATTAATATATTTGTAAATATTTCAGGCAAAAAACTACTCCAGAAGCTGGAATTACAAATATAAATACATTTATTTCAACATCGTAAATGTTAGGAGTGTACCAAAAAAACCTATGACTAGCCTGACAGAGGGTACACCCCTACATACTGATAGAGCGGCAGAAGCAGCGCACGGAGGGAATGTCATCAACAACAAAAGGAATATTTGACATTGCTGCAGATTCCCCCGTAAGTCATAACAGGTCAGGATGGTAAACAATTCATAACGGTGAACAAAACATGAATAAATTGCGTGAACACAGGAAATACAAACAAAATGAGCACAGAAAGTAAAAAAAAAATTGAAAACGTGCGCAGCACGCTAAACTTTTCCTACGTAACCCTGATTTTTTCCTGAATAACCCAATTTGTATCCGAGTTAAACATAAAAAAAATGTATCGCCCGGTTTCACGTACCTCTTCCAATTACGGAGAAAATAAGACCCGAAACAAAGGCGTCTTAATATATCTGCACAGCTACCATAGCCCTCCATAAAGTCAACAATAAAATTCCAATAAAGAAGAGCGTCAGGCAAGGAGATACGATTTCGCCAATGCTATTCACCGCCTGTTTACCGGAGGTATTCCGAGGCATGAATTGGTAACAGTTGGGGATGAGAGTTAAAGGAGAATACTTAAATAATCTGCCATTCAATGATGGCATTGCCTTGCTGAGTCACTCACGAGATGAACTACAAAGCATGAGCGATGATTTAGACAGGCAGAGCAGAATGGTGGGTCTAAAAATTAACACTCAGACAACCAAAGTAATGTTCAACAGTCTAGCAAGGGAACAGCAGTTCACAATTGGCAGTGAGGTGCTGGAAGTGGTAAAGGAATACGACTGCTTAGGGCAGGTAGTGACAGCGGATCTGGCTCATGAGAGGGAAATAACTAGAAGGATAAGAATCTGGCCGAGCGCACATGGCAGGTTCTTTCAGATCATGAATGGCAGTTTACCAATATCCGCCAAGAGAAAACTGTACAACAGCTGTATCTTACCGGTACTCACCTAAGGGGCAGAAACGTGGAGGCTAACGAAAAGAGTTCAGCTTAAGTTAAGAACAACGCAGCGAGCCACGGAAAGAAAAATGATAGGTGTAACGTTAAGAGACTTGAAGCGGGCAGAGTAGGTGATGGAAAAAACGCGGGTTAATGACATCCTGGTAGAAATCAAGAGGAATAAATGGGCTTGGGCAGGGCATGTATTGCGAAGGCAAGATAACCGCTGGTCCTTAAGGGTAATGGACTGGATTCCAAGAGAAGGCAAGCGTAGCAGTGGGCGGATAAGGTTAGGAAGTTTGCAGGCGTATGGGTGGGCGCAGATGGCGAAGCACAGGGTTAATTATTGAGACATGGGAGAGGAATTTGCCCTGCAGTAGGTGTAGTCAGGCTGATGATGATTTTAATAATCGGATTAAGCCCTTGCATGCTACAAATGCCATCGTCAATGTATGCTACGCTGCAGAAAAGATTCATAGAGAGAAAGTTTTCGGCCAGAGAAACAGGAAACCAAGTTTCCTAGTCGATTTTTATTATATCTCGCATTCAGGTGCTCCATTCTATCAAAGTGTCCATACTGTAGAACAGCAGAGATGTATAATCCCCCCGAACACATTTTCCAAAGCGTAGAGAAGAGCAGTCTCACCTTGCTAACGTCCTGGTAAATGCCAAGCTCGGGCCTCCAACTCAGTGGCTCGTCTGGATTGTACCCCGCGAGGCTACAGGCGATACTCGCGCAGATCACTACTACCATTAACACGACTGAGGCCATGGCTAACACGATTTACTGCTCCAAAACACACAAAAAAATTAAAAAGCTGCAGGTACAGGCTTCAGACAGCGTCGGAAGAACACTGAGGCGTTCAAAGCGGAAGCTCTCACGGCGCTGCAAAGCTAATGGGTCTCCCTTTTATACCACGCTGAACACTACCGACCCACGGCTTTCGCCCGCCAGCTCATTAGGTAAGGTTCGTTGAACCGCTATATCGTCTATTTTGCTTGCTAGCATAGTTTCTGCTGTGCGTTGTGCACACATTGCGCTGTACTGCGCCACCTGAATCCTTTGTGGCGCCGATCGCGCAGGTGGTGCACTCTAACGATACACACTCCGTGTGGCACAGGCGCGCAAAAAACTCGCACGAGGCACCGGTCGAGGTTGGTGACCTTTGAGAACCTGCCATGCATGGTGCAAGAAGGTCGACAACTCGTGCATACTGAGGATCAATGACTCTGTAGCACTGCAAACTACTTTATGTGATGCGCTATTCGCACATAGTTTCTTGTGGAAATGCACCCCTACATCCGTGCTGGTGCCGCGGAGTTTAAACGCCCCGATTCTTAATCCGTCCCCCTTAAAAATAAAGGATAAGTTTCCAAATGTCAGTTTATCTTTCTGTTCATGTGCTACCTTGTTTCTACCAACGTTCAGCGCTCCGTACAGACTACACAGTTACCCCCTCGAATACTTTCCAGTATTTAGGTCTTCGAAAAAAAAAAGAATTGTCAGCGTGAACGCGAACTCTTGACGGGAAAGACCACACGAAAAACATGCAGCACATTTAGCGGTACGTTTATGGCACAAAAACAGTGGTGCTATGTAACAAATCATGCCCCCCCCCGCCCCCCCCCCCCGAAAAAAAAACTGCGCTTTACTACTCGAGTCTTAGGAATGAGTGACGACATTTCAAGCATTAACTGGGAGACTATATCCTCAAGCTAAACCTAAAGCCACGTCGCTGATTTCAGGGGCTCTGAAAAAAAGAAGAAAGAAACAGGATGGCACGCCAGAATTTTTTCTATAGCCTCGCCGTAAAATTTTTGCACTAAGAATAGAACACAAAGTCACATGAAATGGATTTTTCGATACATATTTCAAAAACTTTTGTTCACTGTGAAACCGCGCATTCAGCTCCTTGGTATACCTGGTGTTACAAGGAAGACTTTAGGTAATTTTCAAAAATAGGATTTCTGAGGCAAAAATATGGCTTTTGCGGCATGGTATTGCCAGGATTGGCGGGCACCATAGAACCGGTGAATCATGTTAACTAGTAAGATGGTTAACTAATTTCCAATAATTATCGTTTTAATATTAGAGTTAGACGTCCAGTTGCAATTAGAGGATTGTAGCCGGCCGTTAGTAGCCGCCATATCAGTTTTTGGAATTTCGAAAACGCGATCACCCTCGCCGCTGTGGCTCGACCAAATTTGGCAGCATCGTGCGAATATGCATGCGCTTTGCAAAGCATGCTGGAAAAGAAAGCACTCCAGTGCACGTAACTAGTCGAAAAAGCCAAATTTTGTCGAGCCACAGCGGCGAGGGTGATCGCGTTTTCGAAATTTCAAAAACTGATATCGCTGTTACTAACGGCCGGCTACATATCTTTAAGTGCAACTAGACGCCGAACTCTAATAGTTAAAAGTTATTTATTGGAAATTAATTAAACATCTTACTAGATAAGATGATTCACCGGTTTTCTCGCGACAGCCAACGCTGGCAATACTATGCGGCAAAAGCCATATTTCTGCCTCAAAAATCCTATTTCTGAAACTTACTTAGCCTTCCTTGTAACACCCGGTAGAATGATACCTGTTCATTGTCGCTGTGTTTCCTCTGGTTGGCTACGCTGACACCGGCGGTAATTGAACGAACATGGTGGAGTGGTAACCTTTCCAGTGCACTCGGGAGCCCGCATCATTGGTCGTATTCAGGGCTGAGGTTTCGTCCACTGAAACGTGACTAACCTGTGCTGAAGAGGAAGGCTATGACTGAGGTGACGTCACGGGAACACTGACTTAACATTACGAAGATCTAAATGTAATGTCAGCGAAAATATGAAGGTAAACTTGTGTCGGCTGGCCAAACCGAATATTTTTCTTTCTTTTTTTTCTGACACGACAACCACTTACTTTCCCAACAAAGTGGCGGTGAAGAATAGGGGAAATCAAGGGGCCAACTACCTGTATGCTGGACAACTTCGTTCGACTGTGGATGAGGACTTGATCCGAGTAGATTAAGTCTTACGTTATTACTTGCATATTGATTCTTACTGTATGTGCGCCTTTGTCCTGCAGTGGGCGTAGTCAGGCTGATGATGATTTCACGTTCAGCTTTCTCTGGCACAAATTTTGAAAATTGGGAAATGGTAAGACACTGTTACAGAAATATTGAAGGTAATGGCCTATTGTTCTGATATGTAGCAAAATCTTTATTTGAAAGCGTTTCCATCGATCGCATCGAACAGTTAAGACTGCCCTAGAAAACCAATGAGGAACGCTTTTGACAATAGCAAAAACATGAATAGAAAAAAAAATACAAGACTGCCGTCGGGTGATCTGCGGATATATTGATTGTTATAGTGAAATCTTACAATATATGAAAAACGTGCTTTCATAAAAGGTTTCCCGCTCAGAAATGCTTTTGTCCAGAATTGCTAGGTATGCAACGTGCATGCGCCTATTGACCATTACTCCTGAACGCACCGCCTCCTCGTGGGCCTTATTCAGTGGCCTCCGGTTTCCTACGGTTCAGGATGTGCCATGTGGCTGTCCTTTCCTTTACAAATGTGCCCCGAAACACTCGCTAGCGATAGAATAGTAGGTACCGGTATCGAGGACTCCACTGACTGTCGCCTGTTGTGTTGTGCATCGTTTTCTTTTTGTTTCCATGGCTGGCTCAAGGCTTGGAGCAATTTTTTTGGCTCGTCATCCTATTGTCTTGGCGTGGTTTTCTTGGTCAGGATTTTTAGCACGGCATAAAAAAAGAGTGTCATTTATGGTCGTAATTCCTAAAGAAGTCTGCTGCCAAAATGTAGCCGTAAGTTATTCGCATATGAAGTTTTCCATAAATCTTCCACACCCACACTTGATGCCCGATTCTGAGAGAGCGTCTGATTTTCTAAGGATTCATAAGTCTTTTCATTCTAGAGCTGTCAGCTTAAATGTTGCAGTTTCGTTTCTTCCTGATGAGGATTAATGAGAAGTAATGAGATATGCACAGCAAATTAGAAATGTCTGCACGTTTTCCAGAGTACGTGCGAAGTTGCAACAGAATTCTGCTTAGCACTAATTTTTTTTTCTGAACAATAAAAGTGCAGGATGCGGCAAAGCTGCGTATGCCCCAAAATTGGCCGCCTGTTTTGGATCCAGCGAGGCCTTTGTACTCAGTGACTCTGTAACCTGGGCCAGGTTTATTCAAGGGTTGGGGGAATGGTGGTGAAAGACCAAGGACCAGATTTCAGAATGTTCCTTAGTTGGGCGGTTTCTATACCTCATATTGGGAGCCCTGCATTCTCTCTTAACTCAAGGAAGCATTGAAGGAAGCTATCCAATTTCATTAGAGCCGTCCTTATCCGCTCCTTGGTTAAGGAGGCACTCCAAGTGACCAGGAGCCGTTTTTACGTGTCTGGTGGCGAGAATCTGCGTCTAAAGATTGAAATATATTTGTATACATTTGAACAAAAGCAAGTACACATCTATGCATTCGTATCTGTATATTTTTTTTTATTCACATACCCTAAAGGCTCTTTTCAGCAAGGCGCCCCTGTGTACGCTCGTTTTTGTATTTGAGGCGTACTGTTTTATTGCTCTAATGGCTTGGCAAGAAAGCATAGTTGTCTGGCAACGTGCCCTGTTTTACAGTGCAGCGGGAGTGCAGCGGTAGTGCATTGCGAACTCGGCATCTCCGCAGCCGCCGGAGACCCCCTACTACGCAAGCGCAGAGCGAGTGGTCGTGCAGTGAAGCATGCGTTCCGGTAAAGCAGCAAGAGAAAAAATGAAGATAACGTCGTGCCTACGTCATGAAAACGACTCTCCAAAGGAGACCCACTAAGGGCTCCTTAGTAAGGCGTATTTAAAAATTCAGTGAAGGCGAACAGATTTTAAGGCATCCTCATAGAGCCAAGGAGCGTCTAAGAATTTGGCCCCAAGCGCCGCTGGATGGCGCTAACCGAGAAACCTGCGAGCCTTCTTTCTTTTTCTTGTCTCGAGCTTCATGCCTCTTCTCTTCACGTCTTACGTAATGTAGCCCATAAGAGCGCCGACTGAACGATCAGCAGAACATGCATAAAGGTTTTATATATTTCTAAAAGAGTTGTGACTGTTATAAAAGAGAGTCTATATCTACAGCTTCGAATTTATAGGCAACAAGGTCTCGGTCTTTAGTTGACGGTGGCAAAATTTTTGCGATCAAAATGGCTGACAGTTTTTGTTTCTCGCGTGTTTCTGCGTTGAAGGAGCTCTCTGTGGTTTGTGTAACTACTGCTTAGGTCAGTAGACGAAAAATGGCATTCTTTTGTCCAGGCCGCGATCGGTCCTGACAAAATAATATCATCAAGTCAAGTGGACCCGTTTTCAAGATCAGAAAATAAAGTTAAACGCTGCTGGGTTTCCGAGTCATCCTAGAACACAGGAAAAGATTTCTGTGTTGGATAACCTTATGGTGGCTCTAAAAAGAGAGAAGGCCCGAGAGTTTTCTTGAAAACAGTTGTGATTACATATGCACGCGTGGCATATCTTATTTTAAGAAAGACTGCTGTCGCCCGGCCATTTGCGTGTGAGTTCAACGCTAACTTGTTCAGCTTTGAGTGTTCCGTCAGCGACAGACTGTCAAGAACGCTGCAGAGCTCAGTCGTATCTGTACGCTCAACCGTCTCGGTCCTCAGTAGCATCACAGGTACTGTGGGGTTAAGCGACCAGCCAGCGGTGCTGAAATCCGCAAAATCTTTAAGTAAAGCCCGTCTCAGAGTTTTTATGACAACCTTACGTTGGCTCGCCATAGCAGCCAAATATAGTTCAGAGAAGATTATTAAACCACACAAGCGCTTCTGCAGATTTCTGTTTCCTAACACAGATCAACAAGCTGAATGTCCTTTACATGCCTGAGGTAAAACCCACTGGCGTGAGTTCCACACACGCTAATTTTGTATGTTTCTTTTGTTTTTACGTGTTTAGGAATGATCGCTTGAAAAACGGATGTTTTTAGGAAGCTGTGTTAGTACTTAGATAACGCGTTTTTTTTGTTTACGTGTTAAACTATATTTTAGCTCTGAGTCAGAGCTAGTCATGTTGCTTATCGCCTGTCTTAATCTTTCGCGCCGTATGCTCTTCAAGCCGTCCACACAACAGTTATCCCAATTTTCTGTGGCTTGTCATAGAATGTTTTTATATGCGTGACGTGTTACCGGAGTACTAATACGTCGTAACGCTTGCCTCAATTATTTTAAGTCAGTTTTGATAGTGCATTGAAACACCTTTCATTTACCTAAGGCAGCTTGCCACTTGTATGTTTCGCTTCGCCGCGCCGGGATCATCGACCCGCCTCCTGGTTCATCGCCCCTGGCTGCCAACCTGTGCCACGTTGCGCACTAGGCCGAACACTTGGTGCCTGCTTTTGGCGGCTGACGGTCCAGAACCTCTGGTTTCCTGCTAGTTGTTATCTAGTGTTTTTTCTTGTGTTTGGAAAACTTTTCCGCGTTGCAAACAGAGCATATATAGCCACAACACTGCCATAAACTCACCGCAGCTTAGGCGGTTATCTTCACTTAAACAGTAAGAGAAGCCTTTAGCAAAACCGGTGAACTCACCATGTCAGCAGTGGCCCTCCGTTCTCTCGTCCTGCGTTGGATCTGCGTGGCAGCGTCTTTGTACGCTGTAGACGCTTGGGTGAAAGATCCGCACCTGGCATATCAGCAGGACGCCTCCAAGGTGATGCGCAAAATGCGAGTTCTCAAATCTCTAAGCAGAAACCCGTTAGTATTGGCACTCCGGGATGGGCATACATGACTGTGCGGTTGAGAAGACCCGCCGCAGCGGCTCATCGACTTTGGCTTTGGACTGCTGTTCTCAAGGTGGCGGGTTCGATCCCAGCTGCCGCTGCCTTATTTCGGTGGAGGTTAAGTACAAAAACGTCAGTTTCCTGCGCGATGTCAGGTGCTCTAAAATATTACGGAGCCCTCTACTACGGTGCTCTTCATGGGCCATATGTCGTTTCGAGTGGTTAGACCCCGCGATTTACAATCGGAAACGCTTAGAGTGTAAAAGTCACCTGCGGCAGAGTCCTTATCGTATGTCAACGTCGGCATTAATTTTAACGCACTTCTGCCAAAGCACATTAAGAATGGCCAGAGCCTGACTTAATTATTAAGCTTGAGTATACCATATCACCCATACACTGACGTTATCATATTTGTTCTAATTTTCTTAGGAACTGTAGCAATTAGATCAGCATTTGGGTGATGTCTTCTGAGACTCCTCGATTGGCTTCACCTGCCACACATTCAGGACTGAAGAAGCTGCCCCTTTAACCAGCGATCCTTAAATGTACGCCACATCATGTAATTTTAATACAGTCGCTTGTGTAAGTGTTTAAGTGAGCGTTCAAAAAGAAACAAGGAATATCGTGTTCAGGGTGCTCACTGTAGTCACAATGCCCCTCAAAAAATGGATCGTGCAAACACAGAATGTTTATCTGCATGACTACTGCTGGGCAGCAATGGAAGATACTGGAGCCCTTGTGTACACGTGCTCCATTAGGTCCGTCGCTGGACGGTTTCGGATTCTGGTTGGATGCAAATCTAGACAAACCGTTGGCAAGTCGGGGAAAAGTACTACGCGTGCCTAACTATACGCTGCTGAGATAAAAACCATGAGGTCTGAGGACTTGTTACTAAAGCTGTGGGCAGAACCTTAAAATAATCGGCCGTTACGGTCGAGAATCTTGTTTTCTGTTTCGTTGCCTTCTCACGCTGCTGCGTTCCTTTGCGTCAGTGTTTGTTGAAGGTGCAAGGTCTAGGGCCCGTAAACCATTTTTACAGAAAAATGAGACGGGTGGTAAAAGTTTCTAATTTCATTAAACGGCATTTAAATGTTAGTCTGATGTGTTTGGAGAATTCTGTGACAATTTCGTACAAGCATGTGGTCGCAGGCGCTGTTTATCCGTGTGTTATTTTGTAATAAAGGACTATCCCCTTTAATATTTGCAAAAATATTATTGCGAGTATTAAGGGCGTGAATTAATTTTACTTTGCATTTATGTACATCTTGTGATGACCAATTGATTGTAAAGATGCCTTATGAGAAACCACAAGTAGGCTAGAAGGCATCTGCACTAAAATCTGCATGATTCACATCATTCCCACGGTGGACGATTAGCCACACTGGCGGTTTCTTCAGAAATCAATGTCAAACTTTCATCTAATTATGACACTGCACCAATCCTAGCTACCTCCCTCATCGAATGTCTAGCTATTGATTACCCAAGTCATCATAATGTCTTCAAGGAATCCATAAATCGTTGTGCATGCTTAATGAAAATGTCCTATTTTATTTCAAGATTCCGAGATAACTGAAAAACTACTTTTGGGCCAGTAAAATGTGAGACTTCTTGCGGCAGATTTATTTCCAGTATTCCAAAAAAATTAAACGTTCACAAAATGAGCGCATAATTATTCTCAGCATTACTAAGTTACACTGGACCTTCCAAATCCAGTTCATCGTGCTATGTTTGCCGCTCAATATCATCTAATTTGCGGCGTACTTGACAGCAAAAGATGTTCCTGATAATCACTGGTTGCACATGCTCATATACTGCCCTTATTGTACCCTGCAAGTTTCCTTCGCATCGTTAATGTAGAGCGCGGATCAGAATCCGATTTCTCTCAGTGTCTTCATGTTATGTGCGAGCTAATGGTAGCGTCCCCTAGAACTTTCTTTTCTTGAAAACTGAAGTTAACCAATAAACTGCTAAACGCAATTTGGATCAGCCACCTGCCATAATAATGAAGTCCAGCGAGAAATTCGCCTCTTAGAGCGACGCCAGTTGCCTGCTTTACATGAAGCACTGTATCGGAACCTATCAGCTAAGTGCGCATATTCTACGCAAACTGTTCGTCTGAAATGAATTAGTGTCAATACCTGCGCAGACATTTTGGCATATACCTCCTCCCCTCTTCTTATCTATGCCGCTGCAGGAAGCTTGAAGTTCGAACGAAACTGATTTGGCAGAAGAGGTGCACTAGGTATTTTCTCCGCTTGACTTTACGACGTTTGAAGATGACCTCAAGTGACCGCAGACGTGGCACAGCAGTCATATTTTTTTTTTACTTTTACAAGCAGCGTAAAAAAAGCTTTGAAAAAAAAAAGAAACTGCAGGGGACACTCACCCTCGACCTTAAAGGGGTGACTCTATACGGCTAATGGGTTAATACCCATACGTGCAGAAAATGTCATTCTGCACTTTACATTAACAGAACGCTGAGAGTTCGCGTACCACTCCTGGCACAGTGGTGCAGCGATTAAGCGATGCGCCACTGCTCTGTGATGGCAGGTGCTGCCACCCGTGGGGCTTGTGAGACCCATGTTGCTATTCCCGAGCAATCTCTCGAGGTCAATCACTTACTTAACTGTCACCGGTCGCGGTGGTCAGCTTGCTCGCGATCCGATGGGCAGGTTGTGAGGACGCCACAATATCACGTGATCAAGGTTGATCACCTAGGTTGCCGGAGTCTCAAGTTTTCGATCATGCAACGACTGCGTGACAAACGCCGTAAAATACCTTTGAGAAGAATTTCCCGATACCTGCACGCATATATTTTCATGTACCCCGATGATGAAATCTATTACCGGTGGCCACGATGGCGAGAGCACGCCGGCAGAAGTGACAATTTCCACGCCACAAAGCCGAAGCAGGAAGGACAAAATATTTCAGTGAACAATACCATTTTAAATTTCAGACTCCAGTCGTGATATTTGCGCGCTTCAACGTTAACTTTCTTTCCTTCAGAAGTACTGATGGCAGCGTAAACAATACTGAAATGTAACGCATATTTCTTAACAGTTACAGACACAATAAACATAAAAATGACTGTGTTATGCTTACGGATATATTGTCATTTGATGATATACATTGATGCTGTCAAGGTTTCGTTTCAAAACATCGCCTCATGCAGCATTGCACCATTTTGTGCATCAAACTGAGATCATAATCTCTCGTTTGTCCCGTAAAATATTGCATGATTCTCTCGATATACGTAATTTATTGTCATTTGAACCGAAATCTCGTCGCACGTTTTTGAAACGTGGTGGTCAGTGCAAGCAATTCTACTTAGTATTAGTGGATTTCAGGCACTCGTATTCAAGGCATATGACTGCCCTGTGGCGATGCGGATGTATCCTGCAGTGCAGTACAGATGACTGAAGGTCGAATAATGTTGCTGGCTCCGATCATCACTATGTACGTACTCGTTTGACTGCCTCACTACTACTTTAGACTTTTTCATCGGCATTGTGCAATGTCGTCATTTGAGAACACCTATAAGCAATTTATAAAATCCGCGATTGATGGCGGCACAAGTGTAGGCAGGAAAAACAGCGCAACTATTTTTCTTTCTAAGTATAAAAAAAATCTTCACCCAAGTGCGGTGCAATTCCAGGCACCTCCTAAAGCACAATCAGCGAGTAGAGACCGCAGCTGCCACTGATTGCACCGCAGTAGTAACACTAGAAGGTCTGAGTTTCTATAAAGATTTTTTAAGACAGATTTTTGTCCAAATGAAATGGCGGCAGCAGATACACGAGGTGAACAGCTTCAAAGGCGTCGCGTTATATATGGCAGGTAGAAAACTCTCGTACGCTATGAAACTTGGCGCGTGCACTGGCCGCAATGCTTCTTGACATTCTCACAGTTGTGCCTCCGATAGCAGCTGCCACGCGAATTTGCGCAGGTGCTCCTGTAAGGCACACACAGCAATTGACCGCGCATACAGTCAGCAGCGTAAGGGTTTTCTTCTGGAAGCTGCGATACACCCCGGGCAAAGTTTAAACCCAAGTAAAACTGGAAGCCAGAATCCTTGTATCGTTACAATTTTTTGTCAGTAAGAGCAATAACAATTACTAGCGCCATGCCTATCATAATTTGAAGACCTTTTTTTCGCTCTTAATACGACTGATCCGTTTGTTAACGTATCACACGTTTTAAGACCACTCCCACTCCGGCATTTCGCTATGTGTGTGGGTGTAGTAAGCGAGATGTGCGTTTCCCTCTTTTACAGCGACATCTATATCTTACGATTTATAAGGGATCTTCTAGGGCAAAGTTCCGAGAAGCCGCTGAAGTTTGCCCGAGTGCCCGCGACATCTGGTATGATGTCGTCATTTGCTCAACGGTCAGACGTTATCAACAGGAACCGGAGGTGCAGAGCGCTTGCATCGGCTGGCATTACGTCACAGCGTGAAGGAGTGGAGGCAAAACGGGTGGCAGCAGCTGTGCGCTTGGTTCCGCGTCATTCCAGACGTCATACTACAGCTAAACCACAGCTCTTGGTGGAACTTAGCCCTATGCAAAAGGAGACCTTTGCTTACCCAGTTGCTTTTGCCTAACGGATAGAGGTCTCGACGTGACGGACTGTTAGGAGGCCTGCAAAATTATTTCTAAGTTGGTTATTGAACTGTTGCTTACGCCATGTAGCGCTCCGTTTTTATCACCTTGATCTCTATTTTTGCGCTTGAATATCCACGAAAGAATATTACAGCATGCTCTATATGTTACTATACCTCGCCTTCTTCGCACCTCGGCTCGCAGTGCGGCTGGGAGGGCAGCCCCTGGTACGTGCTCTACCGCAGCGTCGAGGGAAGCCAGTTCGGTAAGGAAGCACGCTGCATCAACGGCCTCCAGGTGACGCCACTCGTCAACGACAGCGCCCGCATCCGCTTCCGGTACACGCCCAACGGAGAGAAGTGCGTGCCTGGCCTCAATTTTCCTTATTTTTTTTGGCACATCATTCTCTTTGTCTCGTGCCCAGCTTTCTGTGCTTACAGAACCGCGCGCCAAGCCGGAAAGGAGCGTGCAGAGTAGGCGAAAAATCACAATTTCTCACTTGGCAGCAGCACAGCGACACTTCAACAAAAATATTATAAAAGGTAGTGAATATGCCCAAGAACTTGCACTATTACTCGTGGGTTACCTGCTGCGTGGTCCTTAATATGCACTTATGTACCTATCCAAAAATGCTATTTGTGCTCTCTCCGGCGCTATACTCCTCGAAAACTTTTTCTGGCAATAGAGTTAAGGCTACGAAGCTGGAACAATCCACACACAGTGAAAGAATATAGTCATCTCTAGCAGCTATTAAACATACGACGTTTTCAACATTCGTTATTTAAGAGATAATTCTAACGCAAGTGTCAAATTTCAATGTTATAAAGCCAAGGAAGAAGCTTTCATGAGTACAAGAAATTTGCTAGTCATGTCTTGTTACAAGAAGCTTCCAAAGATCATCTACTCCAATGGCGGAGTAAAGTCAGCGCAGAGAGAGCAACGCGCAAAGCGGCGAGGCGCACTATCGTCCTACCGAGCTTTTTAATAGAATGACACAGTTGCGGACGCTCCGTCCTTGTGACTTTCTCTTCGTTGCCAAAAGCTGTTGTCGAGTATAGTCTAGACGTCGTCTCGTGACATCACTACGCAGCACTAGTCGGTAAGACATTTCGGGGATACGGCACTCGCAATACACTCAAATAGCGCCACCTTGATTGAAGAAGACTTTACACTCTAATGTTGGGAGGCGCTTTCGCCGGGCGATAGACATCAATAGCCTATGCCAGCGGCGACTTCCCTGTTTCTTTGCATACGTGGGACAGGTTGCACAATGAAACGAGCGAAATCAACTGTACGCCTGTGTAGCCACTCGCTTCATACAAACAATACCATTCGCCCAACCCTCAGATTGCTTCTAAGCGCCAATCAACTCAGCTTCAGTGCGCTTTCGCGAGGCATTAGCTGCACACTCCCTTACATAACTCTGCCCTCGAAACCTTGCTCAAGTATCTTGCGCAGTTAGGATGGGACATTTTCTGATACATGGCTGTGTGGTTGTACGAACATAATTCAGCCCAGCCAATTTTTAAATTCCTTCTTGCCTTCTCGTCTACAACTTCTAGTGTGCTAAAATGCAGTGCCTTGAAGTAATTCCAGCTTAATTTAGCGCGAATGCCATTTTGGGGCTTCTCATCTGAAACAAGCAAAAATAAGCTTGTAGCATGGCGCGTTTCACATTAAAGCCAACAAAATAATAACTGTTCAAGCCACAGGGTGTTCTCATTTTGACCATTTGTGAATACGAATGGCACTTTTCAGGTATGCTTCATTTCGTCTTAAGTCTACCGTCCCGGGAGGCGTAAAGAACATCCTCGAGCTGAAGCTGGAAGATGAAGGTACGTGCCTCGGTGGATATTTCAACAGAAAAGATCTAGTGAATCTTGAATTGACCTCGGGGCGTTTTTATTTATCTGATCTCGGGGTGAAAGTCTGAACAGCCGAAGTGACCCTTACTCGAGTGCTCCGAGAAGCGAATCGCGGATCGCCACACATATACAAAATAAGGCGCTCGCTTCCCCGGGCATACATCGCAAGCACTCAGGTCCAACGTTATTGAATAAAAAATTTAAATATTGTTAAACTGTAAGGTACTGGTATAGAAATATTGAAGGGAATGGTGCATTCTTCCGATATATAGCAACATATTTTTTTGCAATGTTTCCATGGCACGCATCGAGCAGTTAAGACTGTCATCGAAAACTAATAGGCAACGCTTTTGACACTAGCAAAAACGTTAACAGCCAAAAAATTCAATCCTGCCGACGGGAGATCTGCGTATATATCGAATGTTATAGTGAAATATTACAGTAATTAAAAAAATCCTCTGATAAACTCTTTCCAGATTAAACATGCTTTTCTACAGAATTGTTTGGTATGAATATGCATGCACCAAAAGCCGGAAGCCTAGGACGCAAGGAAGAGAAGAAATCATAAAAATTACTACACAAGGATACCCAGCAAATAAACGCGATAATCACTAAATCCCGCTCAAAGATCATTGAACTGCGATCCTCCAGCCGGAGGAAGATAAACGCACCATGCCAGCAACTGTCTAGGTTCTGTGTGCGAATAACGACATCTCCTGTCGAAGACGCAATGCAGTGGACAATTAATCATCTGTTTAAAGGAAGCGAACCCTTCATAATCTGTGTGCTGGGACTGGGAACATCGCCAAAAGGGGGCAGGAAGGACGGGAACAGAGATCGGAAATCATAACACCGCGCATGGAAAGGGTTTGCAGCATTCTTTGAGGAAGAAAAATCCTCTGTATGAGGCGTAGGCATAAGAATTGAACTGCCCAAATAGTGCTCTTAATTTGTAAGAGCATATAAAGAGAGGATAAACGCAGCACAGCACTTAAACATCTCGCAGATAAAGTTTCTGCGTGCATAATACTGAAATGGTATTGGCGCCATCAGTGTCGCAATTCTCTTTCCTATTCACGCTGCGCTCTGGTAATGCGTCTAGATTTCATTAGTCTAATAAAGAGCCAAGCGCTGATTCTTGACAGTTGGAAAGATTGAAGTATTTTAACAAACAAGTAAATAAATTGATTTCTATCAGGCCGATCGGCACCAAAAAGAAAGGAACGGTTTCATCATTCCTGTAGATAAAAAAAAATAGAGTAGGTTTTTATCGGAGGACTTAAAATGTATCCGAGATGCATAATGTTAGCACTATGGTAACAAAGATAAAAAAATGGCCTCAAAATGAAAAAAAAAACATTAGTGTGTACAAGCAGTTGCCAGGTGTTTTTACTTGCGTCAAGCGGTTTAAATCAATTCATTATTCAATTCGATACTGAAAAGAAATCTCGAAACGTATGACGCATTGGACGGTTAGCCAATGTCTTCGCGTGAATATTTGGACAATGAAGATAGAAAGAGCGCTTGTGAGCTGCGGAAAGTACATAAGACAATTCCTAATTTCATACACAGGAAGGAGAACTTGGTGGTCATAAAGAAAGATCAGACTTCAGACAGTACGCCCGCTTGTACGATTACGGTGCGCAGGTTCCAGGACAGTGCCGTTTGACGTTCTCTACTCGGAGTGCGGAACCTGCCAGGTGATCAAGCACGTCACAGCCAAAAACAGTGAGTGCCTTGCTTTGGAAGCCAACTGTCTCTCAGGGGACAAGATTTACGTAATCCCATTAAATGATTATCATCATCGGTCGGTGCCCTGCAAAATGTGTGGCAAACAAACGGCTTTTCCTATTTGCCTACAAATGGCCTAGCACTGCGCCAGCCACACCCACCCATTCCATCCCAGCGAATTTCCTAATATCATCTGCCTGCCTCTCTCTGTTGTCTTCGGCTCTTTCACCCTCCGTTCATAGTGCCACACTGCTGACACTCTGCCAGCGCCACCATGAGGCCGGATTGGCGCGTGACCGAGTGTCGTCCTTCTGGATGAGCGCTGCTGTTCTGTGTGAAAATGCCAACGTAAAACGGCTGTGTTGCTTAGTGCTACATTTGTCGGTGACAACATACACTCAGTTACCATAAATATATCTCCGTTTGTCTGCACTAAATAAAATTGCGCGAGTTGAATGGCATTCGTCTCTGTAAACCACGCGAAGCACTACACAATAACCTCATACAACTCTGAACGCAATGCACTGTGAGGACCGAGCTTTTTTCTTTCAGCTACGGAGGTGCACCGCGCTCGACGATGAAAGGCGAGATATTTAGCATAGTGCGCACTTCTACCGGTACAGTTCACCCTGTACCGAGCGCTGTCCCTGCGCATGCGCAGACGGCACAGAGGGCGCCACATGACCCCCGGTGCTGGACAGCTGGGGCCGCATCTGCTGCCTCAAGGCCATATCTTCAAGCGCAGTTGTGGCTCGTGCTATGCTAAATGCCTTTATTCACTCTTTTTTTTAACCGTGACTCAAGGTAGTAAGGCATAGACTTGAGTTTACATAAGTTACGCTCAGTTCTTGGCACCAAAGTTAGATCGCGTTCCGATGAGGAGGGGGTTCATTTCCTTTCTTGCCCCGTTATGTGATGGTAGCAAGTTGGGGATATTGAAAACCCTAAAATAATAGTCATTCTTAAGCCTCAGGACATTGGAATCTTCATAGAAGCCCTATCTGCCCGACTATAGTACTGAAAACACGACCCTGTCGCCTAGGAACTTTTTACCAACCCTGTAGCTGTTATTGGCTACATTTCAAAACCATGTCAGCTTGCGGCCACCTAATATGACGAGACTACGATGAAACTGAAATTAATTTCAGATGGAAGTGCGTATGATAAAGACTTGGCAACTTTAGCCTCGAAAGCAGAATGATCGCTAATTTCAGGCATTCAAGGGCTTGTACTTCCAACCGATCAAAGACTTGTCTAATATTTCCTCATCTTAGTTTACTGCGATATAATACATCATGATTTATCGCTGTACATACCACACACAACACGAGTGGATTTACAACTGAAAATGCGTAATTAGTTTACTTTTGTAAATAAGTTAATCTAAATTTCGTGTTCGCCCTGACATCATTCGCAATGTTCGTTTCTGACATCAAGCTACGTGCCACCCTTCGCTATCAAACCGCCCTTCTGAGTCTCGGTCGCACCCAGTCGTTGCACTGAGGCGTGATCAAAAACACGACTTTCTGCAGCACGCTGATCTTTTTTGCAAGCGAGGAAACATGAGTAGCTTGAAAATTTTCATCGGGCTAAAGTACACCTTTAAGCAGCGCGAAACACAGGACGTAGTGAAAGAAACACGAGACGACACAAGCGTCCTGTCCTATGTTTCCTGTGTCCTGTGTTTCGCGCTGCTTTAAGATGAATCCATTCCAACTTGCCCAGTTTTCTGTTCCCGTTAACTAAAGTACACGCATTAATATATCCATCTGTATCAAATTGTATCAAAAGCCCTAAACATCTACAAAAATAGTGCCAAGGCAAATTAATTAGCTTTAGTAGGAATACTAACCACATTAAATCTTTTAGCAGAACGCAGTGAACTACTGTTGTTTCGCTCTTGGCTGGTTTGGTAATTAGATTTGGGGGGGGGGGGAACTAAATGGTGCAGTATCTGTTCACATATCGTCGGACACCTCAACCGCGCCGCAAGGGAAGGGATAAAGGAGGGAGTGAAAGAAGAAATGAAGAAGGAGCTTATTCCAGAGTGAAGGGCTCCGGAATAATTTCCACCACCTGGGGATCTTTATCGTGCACTGACATCGCGCAGCACACAGGCGCCTTTGCGCTTCGCCTCCATAAAAACGCAGCCGCCGCGGTCGGGTTCGAACCCGGGAACTCCGGATGAGTAGCCGAGCGCTCTAACCACTGAGCCACTGCGGTGGGTATTCCGCTCTTCTGCAGATATTTTTTTATGTACGCCTTCTGTGGTGGCTCACTGGCTTTGGCGTTCGGCTGCTGATGCCAAAGTCTCGGGATCGATCCCGGCCGCTGCGGTAGCATTTCGATGGAGGCGAGATGCCACCACAGTGTTGTGCCGGTTTTGTGGGCAATGTCAGGACAGGTTAGAGCCAGCTGGTCTAAATTATTCCGAAGCCCGACCAAAGCGGCGTTCTTCATAGTGTGTGTATGTATTACATATACATTCATGTGCATTTGCAGCCACCATCTGCATGCAGTACATTCCAGCCGAGGCCTTCGACAAGGATCTCAAGCACTGCCATTTCATCTACGACTTGGAATGCGGTCACCTGCCAAAGTACTACATCTCGGACAGGAGCTGCCTGTCGCGGTTCGGATGAACAACCTTGAGGCTTGGCACGATGATGAAACAGCGTCATCTATCAATCGAATAAAAGGTCATACCAGAAGCCTGCGTACGTCGTTGATTCATATCGGCAAGCGTGTTTAGAGACTTCTACATCATCTGATAAACTCCGCACCATTAATAAACCGATACGGCTCGTTCCTTCACCAGGGATGTAGGAAAGGGAAGAAGTATTGTCACAATCAAGTGACCATCGCATACCGACTCAAACGCAGCATATAGTATGAGCGAACGCCTGGAAATTCTATGCGGACTTTTAAGTTCATATTCATACAGGTGACTTCAGCCTTGTCTTGCCATTGACCTCAGAGATCCCGGTGAGAGGCAAACGCCTTCTTTTCGGCGTGTGACGCCAGCAACATTCGAAACCAGCAGCCACGTCGAAAATCTTCAACCAGAGGTTGAATGGGGACGCATAGTTTTTGTACAATAAGAAAATGGTCCCTTCCGTATATTTGAAGGTGATCTGATTCACATCGTGGTTGCCTGCCGCTGCGTATTCACGAGGCAGTGCGACAGCCTCTGCTATAATCACTACGGCAGGGTCTCACGCCGAGCAGGTGTTCGCCACAATGTCATCCACGACGCACACCAGAGACGCACTTCCAATTGCTTAGCATGTAGTCAGCGTGATTACAGCAAGGGTGACAGTGTGGGTGAATTTCTTTGCATTTTGACAGGCCAAACAAAATGAGTGCTTGTTAGAACCTACGCACGCAATGTGAAGCACATCGAAAATGGCTCTTAGGTCACGCTCATGCCTGAGGAACACACAAAGAAAAACCCTTAATGATTCTCTGAAGATAGTCTCACCCTACTGCGACCCTCCGCGGCTAGAGCAAATACCCAGAGGTAGGCCGACCAGTCGTGCTTAGGGCATCGCGCGACTGACGGGTGACCAGAGGTGCGAAACTTTTGAGTGGCTAAAGGAGAAACAGCCCACGTATTTATTGCTTCCTTCTATACAGGGTAGCTGCGGGGTAAGATCACATATGCTGCAATGGTCGGGTTTGCGCAGAACCGTCTGTGCATGTCAGAAGAAAATATCCCCCTTTTTTAAAGATAACACAAAAGAATGAAAAGTGCAACAATGTACCGGAGAACCCAATTTGGAAGGGAACAAGGTTTGAGCATTCTGTTCATGATGTTTCCATAACTATACATGACAAGGGCACTTTTTCGTGCTTTGTAAGAAGTTTTCCACTTTGTATACAATGTCCAAAAGTCATTTTCAATGTCAGTAGAGAAATTTAAAAAAATGCTCTTTACGCCAATTGGTTTTTCCCTTTCATATTAGGGGGACCGTTTGTACAGTACGATGTGCCCAAGTAGAGAGAGAGAGAGAGAGACTCTTCAATGAAGAAACAGAGAATTTAGCCGGCGATTCAATATCGCTGGCATGCTACTCTGCGTAGGGAGGGGAATTTGGGAGATAAAGACTGAAGGAGAGCAGCGTGGAAGAGGTGGGAAAAGAAAACGAAGATAAAATGCAGCGATGAAATGGGTACTAAGGATGCAGTGGCGAGTATTGATGTAACCTATGGAATGATGGAGTGCATAGTCCGACGAATGGGCTGACGAAGTTCACTGCAAGAAGGATGTATGAAGGTAACCTACTGGCCTTGAGCGGAAGTGTTTTTTCTTGAGCATTTACGCTGGCCTTTCCCCAAGAGATCTGGCATATTCGTGTATGCCTGTATGCCTGGTCTACCTCCGCATCCCACGAGTTCTCTAGCAATCGGTTTATTAACTAGACAGTGCCCAAGTACAAATACATGTGAAGTGCACACAGCTCAGTAGACTTCAGCTGAGTACCATGAGTACCGTAATGAGTGCCATGAGAGAAACTAAAAATAGCTGTTTTGCTAAAAATAATGGCTGTCAGTTAACTAGGCCCTTGACGTTCCTTCACCGTTACTTTGCGCCTGTAACGAGTGGCATAAGCACCATGCGTTGCACTTTCCAGTGCAGACGCCGAAGCAGTACATGAACCGGCAGTTCTGGGACTGAGAACGAGACGTGTTCCCGAGCAGGTGGCTTGCTTTTGTCTGGTCCATCGTAAACACGGGTTCGCGGAACATCACCGATTTTATAGGAGCCGTCGTACCGCTTCTCTGGCTCTGTGTTTCGCAGGACCAATGCTTCGCGGTTCTTTTCAACCTCTATTCTCGAGTCTGTCTGTACAACTTAGGACCACGACTGAGAAGTCGGGTCTAAAAACGCAGCTCTGGTCCGATTATCTTTGACCTGCACTGTCTGAAACAGTAACTACTGCAGCGGCCTATCCACGTCAATGCTGTCGTAGTTATACAACGCTGCTTAACTGTGAATGCCTCACGCCTCTGGGTAAGGCCTTGTAGGCTTCTTCGAACTGAAAGCACCTACTGGCCTCGATTGAATAGTAAACTTGAGCGGAAGTGTTTTTTCTTGAGCAGTTACGCTGGCCTTTCCCCAAGAGATCTGGCATATTCGTGTATGCCTGTATGCCTGGTCTACCTCCGCATCCCACGAGGTCTCTAGCAATCGGTTTATTAACTAGACAGTGTTAAAGGCTCCGTTCTCCAGAAAATCTGCTGTCGGCACTGCCGGCACTGTCGGCGTTATGAGCGAAAATTCACGGGCATGGCTATGACAGGTGGACCCCAGAGAGCAATATAGGAGGCAGGTGGGCCCCTAGGCCACTTGATCTAACGACGTCATTACAACCTTCCCACTGGATAGTGAACAAACTGCCGACCGTTGCAGGTGGCAGTTTAATTAATGATTGGAGGCTCGGGAAGAGATAAGCTTGAGCCGCACAAAGCCCACTGCTGGGAGCACCTGCCATCGCAGAACAGTGGCGCGTCGCTTAACCGCTGCCCCACTGCGCCAGGAGGGGGGGGTATGAGGACTCCCTGGGATCTATGAATGCAAAGTAGAGAATGACCTTCTGTATATATGGGAATTAACCCACTACGCTATCGCGTCATACACATACGGCGGAGATTAAGTGTTTCCTCTAATTTTTGTTCGGCTGCATGATTAGCTGCTTTGTTTCCTTACGCATACATGAAGCTGGATGTAAGTGCTTGAATCCATAGGTTTTGGCGAAGGCGTTGAATTCATGGGCAGTAGCACACAGCAACAGGACATCTAGCCTGAAATAAAAGAGTAAGTAAAGAAAGCCTTAGGAGCAATGCAAAGGAGGAAGCAGCTGTTCAGGATCAGGTAAAGGCAGATCTGTTGAAGGACGGAGGGGAGATTGTGCTAGAACAACTAGCCACTCTGTACCTCGAGCGTACCAGAAGCTTGAAAAAACGACAGCATTATTTTAATTCATAAGATAGGATACGTCAAGAACTTCAAAAATTACAGGCCGATCAGCTTACTTCGTTGCCTGCAAGGTATTACTAAAGTATTACCAAGGTATTACTAAGGTGATCACTAACAGAGCCAGGACAACCTTAGACTCCAATCAACCAAATGATCAGGGAGGCTTTCATAAAGGATACTCGACCATAAACGATATTCACACTATCAATTAGGTGATAGAGAAATGCGCAGAATATAGCCAGAACTGTACACAGCTTTCACTAATTAGGAGAAAGCATTTGACTCAGCGGAAACCTCAGCAGCCATGCAGGCATTGCGGAATAATGGCGTAGAAGAGTTTTATGTGAAAACACGGGAAGATATCTATAGCGACCACACAGCGACCATAGTCGTAAATAAAGTCAGCAATAAAATTCCGATAAAGAAGGACATGCAGGAGATATTTCAAGGCCTGGATTGGGAACAGTTGGGGATAAGGGTTAATGGAGAATACCTAAGCAATTTGCGATTCGCTGATGACATCGCCTTGCTAAGTCCCTCACAAGATGAGCTGCAAAGCATGATCAATGATTTATACAGGCAGAGCAGAACGGTCGGTCTAAAAATTAACGTGCAGAAAAACAAAAGTAATTTTCGACTGTCTCGCAAGAGAACAGAAGTTCAAAATTGGTAACGAGCTGCTGGAAGTGGCAAGAGAATACGTCTACTTAGGGCATGTAGTCACCACCGATCCGGATCATGAGAGGGAAATAACTAGAAGAATAAGAATGGGATGGAGCGCATATGGCAGGTTTTCTCATATCATGAATGGCAGTTTGCCAATATCCCTCAAGAGAAAAGTATACAACAGCTGTATCTGACCGGTATTCACTTATGGGGCAGAAACGTGGAGGCTAACGAAAAGGGGGTTAAGGACAACGCAGCGAGCTATGGAAAGAAAAATCGCAGGTGTAACGTTAAGAGACCGGAAGCGGTAAGAGTGGGTGAGGGAACAAACGCGGGTTAATGACATCCTAGTCGAAGTCAAGAGAAAGAATTGGGCTTGGGCAAGGCATGTAATGTGAAGGCGAGATAACCGCTGGTCCTTAAGGGTAACGGAGTGGATTCCAAGACGAGGCAAGGGCAGGAGGGGACGGCAGATAGGTGGGCGGGTGAGATTAAGAAGTTCGCGGGGATACGGTGGCCGCAGCTGGCATAGGACAGAGTTAATTGGAGAGATATTGGAGAGGGTTTTGCCCTGCAGTGGGCGTAGTCAGACTGATGAGGATGATGATGATATACCTGCATGAAATGCAGTTTGCACTTTGCTTCTTAATTGTCCTTACAAGATTCCCGCGCGCAAACTTCATACCTCGCAACGCCTCGGAGGGCGCTTGTCATTACTGGTGGATTAAAGCGTCTCTGATCAGTATCTGGTAAAAAGTTTGCTATACACCGGCGGTTGACAGGTATTATCTGTGGGTAGCGCAGCCGCAAAAACTTTTTCAGGCAATTGATTCCGCCGCCCTTCTCTTACGTGAGCAGCTACGTGAGCAGCTACGGGCGCGATCGATTATCAATCTCTCGAAAGTTAAGGAATCTCGAGAATAGGAGTGCCGGCGAATAGGGCACTGAATTACGCTACAGAACCAGTTGAATTACAAGCGGCTGCACTCGGCCCCTGTCATGGGACGAATTTAATGTCATTTCTGACGAATGATATTAGCCTGAACTGACACCCTTTTCTGGGTTGTCGTCACGTGACTAAAGCTTTGACGTCCCTTACGAATGTTTATAGGGAGGATTCCCCAACGAGAGGTTCAGCTATATGCTCGATGGCGGCGCTGCCGAAGCCTAAATCAATGCCCGTCTTCATTCGGAACTGCGTGTTCCGGCTGCGGTCGCCTGGGGGTCAAATACCCCAGCCGCTGCGCTCAGAAATCGCACTACCGAGAAGCGTAATCGTCGGCCAACTTTTTTGTGTTGAGACGAATGGCGGAGCGAAAAATAAACAGCTGCAGATGACGAGGCGTCGTCCGTCATCCACCCGTGAACCGCAATGAGAGACCAATGAAATGCGGTCCTCTGCGGCTTCACAGCGGCGTCTTGGGTGCCAGAGTAGAGGAGAAGATTGGCTGTGTCCAATGAGAGAGCGAATGGGCTCTGATTTGACTTTTTGACCGCCTTATAAGGTACGCTTGGCTCTTATACTTTTGAAAAGATGATCATAACGGCCCGATCAACACACTGCCCTTGTTGATTTGAAACGTCCAAACCTGGTCAGTGCCCCACTCAGCACAGGTTTTGAGAACTTCGTCCATTGAAAAATTGCACTCACAATATTAAGAACTATTTTGACAGCCATTATCGGAAGCGCAGTGCATGAAATAGAGGAATGATAAATATCAGCAGGCGAGGAAGACTAACATTATGAAGCCGAGAAATTTGCAGACTGTCTCCTCGACGGCCCACCGCGGTGGCTACTGAGCCAGAGTTCCCGGGTTTGAACCTGACCGCGGCGGCCGCGTTTCGATGGACGCAAAATACAAAAGGTACCCCGCCGCGGTGGCTCAGTGGTTAGGGCGATCGGCTGCTGGTTCAAAATTCCCGGGTTCGAACCCGATCGCGGCGGGCGCGTTTCGATGGAGGCGAAACGCAAAGGCTTCAGTGTTCTGTGCGATGTCAGTGCGCGTTAAAGGTCCCGAGGTGGCCGAAACTATTCCGGAGCCCTACACTACGGCAGCTCGTTCTTCTTTCACTCCCTCATTTATCCCTTCCCTTACGGCGTGGTTAGAGTGTCCACCGAGGTGTGAGGCAATTAATTCGCCATTTCCACTCCTCAAAAAACAAAATAATTATGCCCGCTGGACCAGCGCTCGCCACGTGCCGAAGAAAGGGGATGGTGTCAGCACGTGTTGCGCGGTACGCTGATTGTCTCAGTCAGCGCTGCCGCAGCCGACCGCCACGTCGAAGAACAACAAATTAGAGTTGTCGCTGCCGTGCGTATGGATGGTGCCGTGAGGCCTGTGCTGTAGGGTTCACGCCTTACGTAATGACGGCAACTCACGCGGCGCTGTCGCGTCGTTTATCAAGTGCAACCAGGACTGCGAGTGCGCCTCTCGGGCTGCAGGGCAGAAATTAGTCGACTCCGCGCCGCGTGACGGCTTCGCCACCTCCATGCTTCGCACCACGAGAGACCACGAAGACGCTGTTTTCGATGCATGAGCTGCTCCAGCGGCAGCGCACCATGTAGGAAAGAGGGTGAACTGAAAGTTTCGCCAAATTTCGTTTAGGTTCGCCTCCGTGTCTTCCTACGCGTCTAGGCGAAAAGTTCACCCTCGGCGCGCCGACAACGGAAGCTATAAGCATTTCGTTCTTAATGTATCCCTTCTCAGACAATGCGCACAATACGGCAACCGTGCGGATAACTGTTACTGACTGTTAACGCAAAAGCCATTCCCAGAACTTCTTTATAAATCTTTGTTGGCCATATTTTCCCTCTTCTTTCTCAGATATATGTAGCCTACATTAAGCTTCGCGAACAAAGGTGTAGGTTTGTTTTAGTTCGGCTACCTCGCGTGCGACTGTTCTTACAATGCCACGTCATCGCCAGTGTTACCGTCATACCCTGACCATCGTGTATTCCTTTCGGAAGTGTACTACGCCGCAGTCAGCTAACGGACTTTCCTAGGGCTCAGCCATCTGTCTGCATTGCGCAAGCCCCATGTGCTGCTACATAATCGACCGTCTGTCGGTGAATGCTCCCACGTTGACCGAGTCGAGGGAATTCGACACACGAGAACCGAGTGGTCTGATACGTGCCGTCTAAAATTAGCCCACCTGGGTGACATTTCTTTGGTCGGAACCAGTGGAATTCCAGGCTCGTTCCTGCCATCAATGACAGTGAATTGTTTACGCCACCCGTCACAGCCGTAGGTCTGACAGAAAGGATCGCATGTCACTACGTACAAAGACCATGAACTCTCATCGTCTCAACGAAATACGATTTTATTTCGATTCGCGACGCTTGGGGCCCTGCAGCCAATACATTTCCATTTTCGGAACTCCCTAATAATGAACAAATTAATAGGAATTCGATTCTTATGAATATATTCACATTAGTGTTGGTTACCACCTTCCAGTAAAAGAAAAAGGAGGTTTATTTGTGGCATACCCGTTCGAACCCGACCGCGGCGGCTGCGTTTTTATGGAGGAAAAACGCTAAGGCGCCCGTGTGCTGTGCGATGTCAGTGATAATAATAATAATATATGGTTTTGGGGGAAAGGAAATGTCGCAGTATCTGTCTCATATATCGTTGGACACCTGAACCGCACCGTAAGGGAAGGGATAAAGGAGGGAGTGAAAGACGAAAGGAAGAAAGGGGTGCCATAGTGGAGGGCTCCGGAATAATTTCGACCACCTGGGGATCTTTAACGTGCACTGACAACGCACAGCACACGGGCGCCTTAGCGTTTTTCCTCCATGAAAACGCAGCCGCTGCGGTCGGGTTCGAACCCGGGAACTCCGGATCAGTAGTCGAGCGCCCTAACCACTGAGCCACCGCGGCGGGGCGCAATGTCAGTGCACCTTAAAGATCCCCAGGTGGTCGAAATTATTCCGGAGCCCTCCACTACGGCACCTCTTCTTCCTTTCTTCTTTCAGTCCCTCCTTTAATCCTTCCCTTACGGCGCGGTTCAGGTGTCCAACGATATATGAGACAGATACTGCGCCATTTCCTTTCCCCCAAAACCAATTATTATTAATTATTATTTGTGGCATACCCGCCGCGGTGGCTCAGTGGCCACGGCGCTCAGTTACTGATCCGGAGTTCCCGGGTTCGAACCCGACCGCGGCGGCTGCATCTTTATGGAGGCAAAAAAACGTTAAGGCGCCCGTGTGTTGTGCGATGACAGCGCACGTTAAAAATCCCCAGGTGGTCGAAATTATTCCGGAGCCCTCCACTACGGCTCCTCCACCTCCTCCACCTCCACCTTCTCTTCCTTTCTTCTTTCAATCCCTCCTTTATCTCTTCCCTTACGGCGCGGTTAAGGTGTCCGCCGACATATGAGACAGATATTGCGCCATTTCCTTTCCCCAAGATGCAGTTATTATTATTATTTCTGGGCTATCTTCGGTACCTTTACCAGAGTGAACTGAACGCGCACCTTTAATATGTATTGCGAGCTCAGTTTATTCGACATACTTCTATACGTCTGTGGTTGCACCCCTACTTTCTGTCGTCCGTGTGTGCGTATGTACGCTGCTTTTTTAAACCTTAACTTTAGGCTGAATATGGTGCACATCAGATTTCTGGCTGCTTTTCAATAACTATCTAGAAAAAAGCTTTACGAATCTCATTTTCATCTTTTTGTAGGATTAGCTGAAGCTCGAGCTCGCGAAAATTTCGAATGGTTATAACATCTCACTAAAATTTGGAGAAAGTACTACGCTGCCCTTCTTCACCAGAGAAAAGATTCTTCACAAGATATTTCCGGCTATTATGGAAGAAAAAGAAGCAAATCCTCAGCTCACTACGATGTGGGGAAGCGGATATTGCCGATTTGATTCATTCATTATAAAAATTTATTTATTTAGATCCTACTGTTAGCGCCATAAGAGGCTGTTACAGGAAAGGGCGAAATGTCCAGAAGGTAGTCGAGATGGCAAGAATGATTTTTGGTGGTCACGGGTTACCAATCCCTTCCCCGCTTTCCTGCCCTCGTTACTATTTTTTCTACTATATTTTGTGCTGACACGTTTTAAGCGCGACTGCGACGAAGACAGCTGAAATCTAAGCCAGTGGGGCTGTCCTATGGCGAATAGTTTTAAAGTGATGACGATCAACTTCAATATTTTACGGCATGTTCTTCACAATAAAGTGCAATCCGATCATCACAATCCACAATTTTCCACTTTGAAAATATACTGGTGATGAAAAGAGTGGTGGCGGTAGTGGTGGTGGCAGGGTAGTAGTGGTGGTAGTAGGATGGCGTAATTAACCAGCAGGTGTGTTGTTATGGGGACTAATAGGAGGGTGGTTACCATGGAAGGAGGAGGATATGGTGAGAGTGGAGTAATGCGTAACCGGTCCGTAGTTACCACCAGAAATACCCGGAGGATGTTTACAGTAGGAGGGTGAAGATGCGGGAGGAGATCAGGATGGCGTAATAAGAGGGTGGTTGCGACAGGAACAGTCCGGATGACGCTTAGCGTGGTTGTAGGAAGGTGTGGTAAGAGCGGAGGAATCCTCAACTGGAGAATGGGGACCATGAAAGGAGGAGGATATGGCGAGAGCTTAAGATGGAGAAATCGATGCATTGTTGCCACAGGAACCATATGAGCGTAGTTGCCCTGGAAAGAAGAGGAAAGTTACCATGAATGGAAGAAGGTATAGCGAGAGCCTAAAAAGTCGTGACCGGTGGCTGGTTTCAACGAGAAATACTCGCAGTGTAGTCGCCATGGAAGGAAGAGGAAGGATACCGTGAAAGCCGGGATCTATGGCGAGAGCCTAAAAAGGCGTGACCGGTGGCTGGTTTCAACGAGAAATACCTGCAGTGTAGTTGCCATGGAAGGAAGAGGAAGGATACCGTGAAAGCCGGGATCTATGGCGAGAACCTAAAAAGGCGTGACCGGTGGCTGGTTTCAACGAGAAATACTCGCAGTGTAGTTGCCATGGAAGGAAGAGGAAGGATACCGTGAAAGCCGGGATCTATGGCGAGAGCCTAAAAAGGCATGACCGGTGGCTGGTTTAAACGAGAAATACCTGCAGTGTAGTTCCCATGGAAGGAAGAGGAAGGATACCGTGAAAGCGGGATCTATGGCGAGAGCCTAAAAAGGCGTGACCGGTGGCTGGTTTCAACGAGAAATACTCGCAGTGTAGTTGCCATGGAAGGAAGAGGAAGGATACCGTGAAAGCCGGGATCTATGGCGAGAGCCTAAAAAGGCGTGACCGGTGGCTGGTTGCAACGAGAAATACTCGCAGTGTAGTTGCCATGGAAGGAAGAGGAAGGATACCGTGAAAGCCGGGATCTATGGCGAGAGCCTAAAATGGCGTGACTGGTGGCTGGTTGCAACGAGAAATACTCGCAGTGTAGTTGCCATGGAAGGAAGAGGAAGGATACCGTGAAAGGAGGAACGCATGGCGAGCGCCTACGGAGGCGTGACCGGTGGGTGGTTGACAGTTGACAGTTGACAGCCTTGCGGTGCGAACGCTTGTTTCGGTGCTCTTCGGATTACGCCGGATTCGGGACCGGGTGGTGGACGACTGCGAAAGCGCTGTGACTACGACAAATAGATGAGTTCTTTCCTTCAATATTTTGAGAGTTTAGATTTAGGCTAGTTTTAGATCTAGGCCAGTTAGGTGAAGTGCTATCGAAAGAGAAGGTCAGTGCACTAACAGCCTGGTCTGTTCCGGCCGGCAGCTACATATTTGCAGGGCTCATTTGTGAGTCAACTGGTTTAGACAGGTGGTTAGTATTTCTTTTCTGCGTGATCGGCTTTTGCGATAGGGAGAATTTTTTTGAGCACGTGGTTGCAAGTGGTTTTTTTTTCTAGCATTTCGTGGTAGCAATAATAGAGTGCTGCTAAGATTGTCAAGCAACTGAATTTTATATGCAAGGAGTGTGAGGCGTCAGTGAATTCGAAGGCAACGCGGTTCAAATCTGTAGAAGAGGCCGAAGGCGCGGATTTTATGTGGTGCGTATTAAGTGCACGCCTGGACAGGGCTGACCAAGCGAACACCAGTCTGGCGTTACGTATTTATGCTCTAGAAAAAGAGCTACAGGTAGATAGGGAAGAGAAGCGCAAACTCCAAGAGCAGCTTAGTGAATTGTTGGATGCAGAAATGGCTGACACCGCCATGTGAAGTCACACTGGCGGACATTCCAGCGCCAGCCATGTGGATGGGGCCTGCACTGGCATGGATAGCGATAAGAAAGTAAGACGGGCAGGTTCAGACAGGAACAGCTATGCACACGTGACAACCAGGAAGCCTGGAGGCGATGGAGATTAGGGGAACAAGCTAACCCCAAGGAATGAGGTCACAGTCAATGATAAGCGGCAGCGTTATCCGGAAGTTAGGAGGGAGGAAGGATACCCTAGTGCTTATCGGTGGTGACTCAAATATGAGTAGGTACAAAAGAACTATAATGTAGCGTGTAAAAGGTGATAAGCGGGTAGCAGTCGGGGCTTTCCCAGGCAGGACAATGGACGCAGTACTCAGAGAGACAAAAAGCGAACTTTCTAAGAACGTTGCAGAGCGCAGTTTGTTAGTGGTAGCGGCGGGGCTAAATGATGTCCTGAATGGTGAGGCCGCAAAAGTAGTGGAAAGATTAGCGGAGGGAGTTTACGATTTATGGGCGATAGCACAGCAAGTCCAGATCGTGGTGTGCACAGTGCCGGAGGTGCAAAAACGGAACGGAGAAATTGCCAAGGACGTTATGGCTATTAATCTTGAGATAGGAAAGTTAAGCCAGGAGAAAGGCCTTGAAGTGGCAGACATAAACAGGGAAGTGCATAGAGCAGGCTTTGGCGGAGGCTTACACGAGATGGCATCCACTTTATTGGTAGACTACGAGCTGAGTTTGGCTGGCGCCTGGCAGGCCGGGCAGGTTTTTACGGGTCCGCTGTGGCTCAGGGCGTAAGGGTATGTAGAAGCAAAGTAGAAAGTGTAACAATAGAGGCTGACGCCAATAAAATGGTCACTAGAAGGTCCAGGAAGAAAACTACAAAAAAGAAATTTAACACGAGGATCAGGTACATAAACATGCAAGGCGGTAGAAAGAGAGCGAAGTGGTTAGAAATAGAACAGCAGTTAAAGAACGAAGAAGTAGGTGTATACGCGCTATGCGGGACACATCTCAGGGATCTAGAAGACCCGCCATTTATTGATGGCTACGTCTGGGAAGAGAGCAACAGAACAACAACGGAGAGGAAGGGAAGAGGAGTAGGTAGGCTGATACATCAAGGAACAAATTGACAAATAAAGTCAACTTGCTAAGAACATGTCTGGGTATCGGGTACAATTGCCGGTAAAAGGACATGGCTAGGAGTAGTTTATTTAGGGACAGAGGACAAATGCAGGCAAGAGAACAAGGATCTAGTTAAGTGTCTAAATGACGATATAAAGAAGTTTGGAGAATGTGCCGATATTATTCTGCTACGTGACATGAATGGCCACATTGAGGATCTGAATGGATACACAGTTTGTAACGGGAAGTTGGTGCTAGACTTCTCTGAGCGACACAACCTAGTTATTGTAAATAGAGGAAATAAGTGTGAGGGATAAATCACGTGGGAATTCCTTAACAGGCAAACGACCATTGACTACTGCTTAATCTCGCAGGGGATGTATTCCAAGCTCGCAATAATGAAAATAGACGAACAGGGGAAGTAAAGCCACGGAAGTGATCATAAGCGCATTAGTCTACAGTTTGGAGCCTTGCTCAAAAGAGAAATCAAGGGAAGTCAAGAAGAGTCCGCAAAATTAAATGAGGAACAAATAGCGCGAAAATAGCGACCAGCATAAAGGAAGCAATAGAGACACATACAATGAAAAAGTGGAATTTTAATATTTTAGAACTACTCATTAGTACAAAACTAAAATAAGTAAAATGAGTAAACCACCGGAGAGGAAAGAGGAAGCCACGAAGTTGGTGGAATAAGGAAATTAGGGAGGCCATCGAACAACGACGGTTGGAATCGCGGGAACACAGAGAAGCAAAAAGGGCGCAGTTATCTGAAGAGGAAATAGGCCGAAAATGAGAATCTTATCGACAAAAGAAACAGCAAGTGCAGGTCCTCATCCAGGCTCAAATGAAGCAGTCTTCTGATCGCTGGCTGGCTGAAGTTCACGATGCAACTAAAAGGGGGCCAAAAAATTTCTGGAACCATATAAACTGGCTGGGTAAAGCGAGTCACAGAAAGCCGGAACAGATTCACGATGCCGAGGGAAAATGTTTAGAGGGAGATGAGACTGTGAACTACATTGCGTCACTTTTAGCTGAGTCATTTAGTAAAGACGATAGGGTAGCCGGCCCAAATGAGAGAGAAACACAGGATAGCACAATATAAAACAGCCTAGAACTGACCACTCTTAACTGGAAAAAGGCGGAATATTCCAAAATGCACGCCCGCAGAGAAAGACGAAATTCCAATCTAGTTAATGAACTGGACCCAAGAGGCAAGGAAACGCTGATAAACGTATTGGAGGCAGTCATAACAAATAAGCAAGTTCCGCACAGCTGGAAACAGAGTAAAATGAATTTGATTTATAAAGGGAAATGCGATAAGACGAACATAAAGTCCTTCCGACCGATTACTATAACATCAGTTATATACTGGCTGGCGATGCAGACGGTGAAATTAAAAATGCAGTCATAGGTAGAAAGTAATAGATTACTTGGAGAACTTCAGAACGGGTTCAGAAGTGGTATGCGCTTAGATGATAGCCTGTTCGTGCTTACCCAGTGCATAGAAATAGCAAAGGCGGAAGACAGACCTCTGTATTTAGCCTTCCTGGACATTAGCGGTGCACACGACAACGTGAACAGGGGACTCCTGTGGATCATATGAATATATGAAGGTGTCGGTCATGAGGTAATTGAGTTTCTACAGGAAATATATCGAGAAAATAAAGTTGAAATATCATGGGAAAGAATTAAGTGTACGACAACTGTCGAGGTGCACAAAGGATTAAGGCAAGGTTGTCCTCTATCACCGCTGCTGTTCATGCTTTATATGACAAATATTGAAAGAAGGCTACAAGGAAGCAATAAAGGTTATAATATGTCGTACAGATTAAGCGGACAGGATGTTGAGCAACGACTACCGGGTTTAATGCATGCGGACGATATTGTACTGTTAGCAGATAGCCAGGAAGATTTGGAAACTCTGATTAACTGCTCTGGAGACGAAGGAGACAGTCCAGGTCTCAGTTTTAGCGCAGCTAAGTCCGGTGTGATCATTTTCGATGATACAAATTATCAGGAGCTTACAATACAAGGTCATGAAATACCCTGAGTGGCCGAATACAAATGCTTCGAGGTATGGGTAAACGAAGGGCAGATGTACACGGAATAGCACGAACAGTCTCTCATAGCAAAAGGGCGAATAGTTGCCGGGATAATGAAACATAGGGCAAAGGGGGGAGGGGGTACAGCAGGTATGAAGTACTGAGCGGTATTTGGAAAGGAATAATGGTGCTGGTGCTCACTTTCGGGAATGCGGTTCTGTGTTTAAAGGCAGAAGTTCAGACGAGATTAGAAGTAAATCAGAGACCTGTTGGAAGATTAGCATTAGGTCCCCATGGGAGAACCACAAACGAGGCAGTACAAGGGGATATGGATTGGGCATCGTTTGAGGCACGGGAAGCTCAGATTAAAATACTATACGAAGAACGCCTGCGGAAATTGGACGATAACAGGTGGACAGCTAAGCTATTTAAATACCTATAACGAAAGAGCGTTGATTCAAAATGGCAGAAACGAACCAGAAAGCTAACCATTAAGTATGCCACACACGAGGACGGAGACAGAAAGAGCATTAAATTACAGGTTAAAAACGCGGAAGGTAAAAAATAGGATAAATTCAATGGCAAAGAAGCATAGTGTACAACTATATCGATACTGGAAACAGCTGATCAGGAAGGATGCATTTTATGATCACTCAAGAGGCAGTGCCCTACTCTTTGAAGCTAGGTCAGGGTGTCTTAGAGCGCGCAGCTATAAAAAGAAATTTAACGAAGAACATGACACATGTGCTGTGTGGGGTAAATCTGTAGAAATAACAGAACACCTCATACTAAACGGTTGATGGTATCCATTCTGATGTCGATGTAGGCGCAGTCACTCTTCCTGAGGCCCTAGGGTTTAAAGATAACAATAGCCATGTAAATAAATCTGCGGGCGAAATTAGCAAAACAGAATGGAAGATTGGAGGCCCAAAAGAAGAGAGGTGACATAAGGTTAAAAGCGTAGGAAGACGTATTTAAAGGAAATGGCGAAATTTAATAACTTACAACGCAGGTAAACAAAAATTAAGGAAAAAATCTGTGGGTGGTTTCCACAGGACCCATCCGGAGTGTAGTTGCATTGGAAGGAAGAGGCAAGTTACCGTGAATGGAAGAAGGTATAGTGAGAAGTAAAAAAGGTGCAACTGGTTGGTGGTTACCACGAGAAATACCCGGAGTGTAGTTGCCATGGAAGGAAGAGAAAACATACCGTGAAAGGAGGAACCATGGCAACCGCGTACAAAGGCGTGACTGGTGGGTGGTTCCAACGAGAAATACCCGGAGGGTAGTTGCCCTGGTAGGGAAAAAAAGATTACCGTTAAAGGTGAAGAGTACGGCGAGAGTCAATGAAAAGGCAACCTGTCGGTGTTTGCCACAGAACCCATCCGGAGTGTAGTTTCCATGGAAGACAGAGGGAAGTTACCGTGAATTGAAGAAGGTATAGCGAGAGCCTAAAAAGGCGCAATCGGTTGGTGATTACCACGAGAAATACCCGGAGTGTACTTACCATGGAAGGAAGAGGAAGTATATTGTGAAAGGACGAATGCATGGCGGGAGCGTAAGAAGGCGAGACCGGTGGGTGGTTGCCACGGGAACCGTGGGCAAGGTGGTTGCCGTGCAAGAAGTAGAATGTGGTGAGAGCGGAGGAATTTCCAACCTCAGAATGGTTTCCGTTGAAGGACGAGGGTGTGGTGAAAGCGTAGGAAATCTTTACCGGAGGATGGTTAACTCTGAAGGAGAAAGGTATGGCAAGGGCGTAAGAAGCCGTGACCGGTGGGTGGTTGCCACGGGAACCGTGCCGAAGGTGGTTACCGTGCAAGAAGTATAATGTGGCGAGAGCGGAGGAATTTCCAACCTCAGAATGGTTCCCGTTGAAGGACAAGGGTATGGTGGGAGCGTAGGAAATCTTAATCGGAGAGGTGGTTACCGTGGAAGGAGGAAGGTATGGCAAGGGCGTAAGAAGCCGTGACCGGTGGGAGGTTGCCACGGGAACCGTGCCGAAGGTGGTTACCGTGCAAGAAGTAGAATGTGGCGAGAGCGGAGGAATTTCCAACCTCAGAATGGTTCCCGTTGAAGGACAAGGGTATGGTGGGAGCGTAGGAAATCTTAATCGGAGAGGTGGTTACCGTGGAAGGAGGAAGGTATGGCAAGGGCGTAAGAAGCCGTGACCGGTGGGTGGTTGACACGGGAACCGTGCCGAAGGTGGTTACCGTGCAAGAAGTAGAATGTGGCGAGAGCGGAGGAATTTCCAACCTCAGAATGGTTCCCGTTGAAGGACAAGGGTATGGTGGGAGCGTAGGAAATCTTAATCGGAGAGGTGGTTACCGTGGAAGGAGGAAGGTATGGCAAGGGCGTAAGAAGCCGTGACCGGTGGGTGGTTGCCACGGGAACCGTGCCGAAGGTGGTTACCGTGAAAGAAGTAGAATGTGGCGAGAGCGGAGGAATTTCCAACCTTAGAATGGTTCCCGTTGAAGGACGAGGGTATGGTGAGGAAATCTTAACCGGAGGGTGGTTACCGTGGAAGGAGGAAGGCATGGCGAGAGCGTTAAGCACAAGCGGAGGGTAGTTGCTCTGGAAGGAGGAATGCATGGCGAGAGTGTAGGAATGCGTGTCCGGAGGGTGGTTACCGTGTAAGAAAGAGAGAGGTTATCCGGAGAACGGAGGAATGTAGTATGGTCCATCTCCTGTAGCTGCTGCACTCTAGACATGAATACGCATGGGAGTAAAAAGGGAGTCAATTTTTTACTAGCGCACTAGCGCTTGAGGACAGCTTGCATTATTTTTACTCTTTTATGCTTGGAGTTTGCGAAACGCGCCGCCCAAGGAGAGTATCATCAGAGGCCCCGCGCGCCTAGAGCAGCGGACTGGATACAACAGCTACTCCAAAAGCCGGGATGTCGGGAAAACTAGAACAGCGCTCCAGAACTGTACAGATATATAATCGCTCTCATATTCTCTGCCTAAACATGTCATAAAACATAAATACTTTAACAGGTGTAGCTCAATCTTGCGCTACACAGTGGTGACCATCCTGTCAATATCTTTGCCGTGTCATTAGCGCAAAAGACAGGGACGAGATGAAGGCGACAAACACGTACACTAAAGAGATGGAAAAAGCTGTCGGACGGAATGCTCGAAGTCATCGTTTGTACAAGACAATACGCGTGGGTAAAAGAGACAAGGGCTTTGAAGAACGTGGTGCCTTGCCATCATTTTCGTCGGCCATGGTTTCGACTTTTGCGCGCCATATATTTATAATAAATTTGAGTGGGCCAAAGCAGCTGGAGGTAGTTGGCTGCACAGCATATATTGGTAAGCCTCGAACTGTTAACGACCACACGGATGTAGTGCATTTTCTATAGTATACAATGGACGTCTAAATATGTTTAAAGTTGAAATTTTTGGCTTTGCGGACTGTTATAGGTACTGATGCAGGGGTACTATTTTTAAGTATCACCGAATACATTACTTTTTTCCAGCGCTCGTGCTATTACAAAGTTTCGAGATACTTGCATTTCGCGAGCGCGGAAGTTTTTATTGGCTGGTTATACACCTTGCTTCCGCGGGCTAAGTACTGGCTGCAAACATCTATTAAGAATTTTTTTTAGAAAAATTTGACCCCCACAGACTGTTGACCAGCAATCACGATGCTTTACTTGCGATCTCGCATTCGTGAAAACGCTCTCTCTGTGCCCTGGAATCGCGGACGTAAACGCAATCCCCAACAGATTGCCACTTAATAAGGCAAAGTGGCGCGTCTTGACCTCGTAGAAACGCCCGTCTTGACGCCCTCATTTCGGGGGCTCTAAGATACCAAAGCTCGGGTCTGTACGGAGTCAGGACGTACTCCTTTGCCCAAAGTGGCATTCTGTCGCAGGTTCGGCCCGAGGCTGGCGCGACTTGAAGCAAAAGTCATTGCGCCACAACCTGATTTGGTGCTGCTGCATGTGCTCCGTCAGAGCTACAGGTGTCTCTGTTCCAGTACATTTGCATCCTGCCGTCCGTTGGAAAATGTAAATAACGTTGTTTTGTTATTCCCCACAAGAGGATATTCTAAAACGCACCGGATGTTTTCGAAACTGCCTCCCCGCGTCCGCTTGTGGTTATAGACTTCAGCTTTGTTCGGGGTTATTTAACGTGCTTTCCTGTCGTGTGTACGCGGCGCCTACTCATTTACGACCACGGATACCAGCTGTTTTTGGGGGTGATGACGTTTTGCCCTAGCATATATTAGGACACTCTGTACGCTTACACGCTGCGTAAACTTTAATCTGAGCATAGCTGGACGCCGATTTACTGGACGCGAGGAATGTATAACGTACGTTGATTTCAGTCATGACAACTTCAAAATTCAAATCGCTCGCTTGCTTCTTGCCCTCGAAGAGTGATATGCTGGATATTCAACATCGAGGAGATCTGCTTGTCTCCTCCAAGACATTTTTAAGCTTCTACTTTTATCACTAGCAGTTCTCGCGGGGAAAAATGTACTCGTATAATAGATTTTCTTTCAAGTAAATAATCGGTTTCGTTACCGTTGTTTTAATATACCGTAGCAGAAAAATGCAGTGTGTCAACCGTCCGGTTAACGAGAAAGTTACGGATGTGCTTAGTGGTATTTAGAGCCGCGTGTATCGGGAAGAAGGCAGTAGTGGTAAAGTTCCACCTCTGCTCAGGGATATAGGGAAGGTTACAAGCGCGCGGTCTAATGAGCTGCTTGATGCAACTACCGCTTTCCCCCCTTAGGGGCGCAACCGAAACCTAGGAAGTTTCTAAATAACTTGTGTTGCAGCTTTTCCGTGCGAGCAAGAGTGTGTGTGTGCTTAATGGAAGATCATCATTAAGGACGCTTTCCGTCGTGAACTGCGCCACAATCGCTTCTTGTGTTCAATGTCGCAAATGAAAACTCTACTCTCGCGTCAGCCAGCTACCTGATCGACGAGAATTTTGTGCGAATGAAAGGTGCCATTGTCGCTGCGTCAATGCATCCTGCGTATGTCACGTTAACTGAGTGGTATTAGTCGATGTGAGCCTTCCAGAGAGCGCTCTCATGGAGTAGGAGCAGGGGAGCGGTGCCGCTTCCCGTGGCACTTTTTTGCCCAATTAAAGGAGAAGAAAATTGGAAAGTCGCTTAATGCGAAATGCATTTAGGTGCGACTCCAGGACAGTCCCCTGTCGGCATGTTACGAGTGAAGAATCTCAGAAATCGTGAAAAGTGACAGCAATTATAAAGTTAACCTGCTGTCCAGAGACAATTATGTCCACGTTACTTTCGGCCTCAACGGCCATGTGTATACGAGAGTAGTCATTCTCGGTCGTGCCCCGTCCATGTCAGACAGCTAAGTCTTGCTTTCGAAACGTGTTCGGAGCATTTGTCGGGTGAGACACTTGTGTGCACTCGGCTTGCGGTTCCTTACCGTCAACTATAGGAGACAACTCCAAGCAGAGACAGAGAGCGGTCAGATTGGGTTAGGGAACAAAGGCGACATCAGAGCTGCAACAAAGAAGAGGAAAAACCCGTGGTCACAGCACATAATGCGGTGAGCAGATAATCCTTTTACAGATGCTCTGCGGACCAATTGAAGGCGGTCTTTATCAGCTCGTTACCGCGTTCTAGTGACAAAGAGGCATTTCAAAACGGAGTCCTAAAAAGCGAGAGAATGACACAGTCTTTAAATACAGGTGTCGCCACCTTCGTCCATTTTTACAGGAGAGCCGTGTTAATGTGAACTTTTTTATTCTATATTTGAGGCTATACCACACCGTCCCAAACTTCCAGCTAGTGATCACAGAGACCGTAAAAGTCGCGACGTCATTCTCAACGCCTTGAGCTTGAGCCCAGTGACGAGTAAAAAAACCTCTTTTTTCTCGACTGCAAGTTTCTCGCAAATGAATACTTTTTGCTGCCGAATGACCGTTAAGAGAGTCGCAAAAAAAATAAATCGAGCGTTACTGAGGACAAAAAACTTTTAGGCGATCCTCGGTCGATCGTCTCAATGCCTTAGAAGACAAACGTTCGTTTTATACCAGGATGACAAAACAAAATCTGTTATATCCGAGGTCGACACACTAAATTTATCGCATCCGACGTACAGACACAAAACTGCCTTATATTCCATCCCAGGTGACATACTTAGTCCCTACCTCGCCCACACTTAAGCATACTTTGTAATAACCCAGGTAACACACGAAAGTTCGGTATATACGAGAATAACGCGATAAAGTTCGTTGTATCCGAGGTGGTATACTAAGGTTCGCTATATCCAAAGTAGCGCACTAATTAAGTTCGTACAGGCAGTATACTAAGTCCGTAGCGCGTGGGCAGGTTTCCACCTACCCACCATGGCAGGGGGCCACCCATCACTGGCTACTGACATACGGCGGTCGCCATTTCCGCTTGCACAGAAACCTCTAATGATAACGCATTATAATTAGCCGAATCTCATGTTTGAAAAAGTGCGAAGGACTGGACAGGAAAACACGAACATGAATCTCCCCTCTACACGGCACTCTGCTACTAATCCGGAGTACCCGGGTTCCAACCCGACCGCATCGCCAGCGTTTCGATGGAGGCGAAACGCAAAAGGCGCCCGTGTGCTGTGCGATGTCAGTGCACGTTAAAGATCCCCAAGTGGTCGAAATTATTCCGGAGACCTCCACTACGGCACCTCTTTCTGCCTTTTTTCTTTCACTCCCTTCTTTATCCTTTCCTTTATGGCGCGGTTCAGGTGGACGCCGAGATGTGAGACCGATACTGCGGTATTTCCTTTCCCCAAAAACCAACAAACAATCCCCTCTACCTTACTCGGACTCCCTTTACTGAACCCCCATTCGCCACTATAACTAACCTAGTAATGCAGCGCGACAGCACCACAGACGAAACCCGGCGACACCTCAGTGGTCAGTTCATGAGCTGACACGACGGACGACCACGAGATGTGGTGAATAGGTCCAGGTGCCTCACCGTACTCGTTCACAACCTGAAAACTAAACATTTGGTGGATTTACCTGTCTGTTTGGGTCTAAAGACTTATAATAAATTCTGACACATCTCCAACCAAGACCTTTAATTCGTAACCCAACGTTTCGGAGCCGACTCGGCTCCTTCTTCAGGGTTGAGTTGGGGAGTAGCTAGCGTCTTTAAGTGTGCATGGAGGGGATCAGGAGGAAGGCATGAGTCACGTTGTGAGTCAATTCAACAGCGTGACTTATAGTATTAATTCCCAACCCCTCTCTCGCACCTTTCGCATCACAGCTTTCGTTCTTTGACCTCCTGCTCCCCTCCATGCATACATAAAGACGCCAGCTACTGTCCCCAGTCACCCCTGAAGAAGGAGCCGAGCCGGCTGCGAAACGTTGGGTTTCAAATTAAAGGTTTTTATAGAGATGAGTCAGAGTTTATTACAAGTTATTCACAAGCTGTCCATTTAAGCAAACGGGAGCGTAATGGATCTGGCCATGCCCACCGATTTGCGGATAGGCCTGACAGTATGCACACCGCAAATTAGTCATATTCGGTTACGATTAAGTGTTGTATATAAGAATCGCGCCTACTAAACTTTGCCAAGGCGAGTAAGACCATACGAACATTGAACAGCAATGACTCACGATAAGAGCGTTTATCTGAACCAAAAAAAAAATAATAAATCAGGGGCAGTCAGGCTTTCCGGCTGAAATGCATCGTTGCTTAGCTCGTGTACAGGGTAGGTACTTATTTACCTAACTCCTCAAGGGCCCCAAGTACGAGGCATGGGCAGGGCAGTTATACAATGACGACCCTGGCGCATTATCTCGGAAATTGAGTTTGTACAGTGTACGGCATTCGGCGGTCGATCATTCCAGTACCGAGATGATTTGACAAAAAATGACCTAAGGTGAGCAGAATGAAGTTCTAGCAAATGGGGCGTCGACGGCCTTTGCAGTCGCTTTTTTGGCTGGATATCCGACGAGCTGCTTATGCAAGTGAGGTCGTGGAGATTTCCGGCCAGCCATTCTTGAGTTGTATTGGCTGTGTGGGATGGTGCGGAGTCTAGCTGGAATTAAACATACGGCCTCCCACGTGCTACAGCAACATTCCAAAGCTTCACAATCGTGCTCAATACCTCAGTGTAAGCAACAACGTTCACTATGAGCCGTTCAGGAAAAAAAAAATCTCGAGGCATCACGTCACCTCCACTACACATGACACCCAGGACCATCACTGATTCTGTAAGTTTTGTGCGCATGACATGCAGTTGGAACATCCTTAAGGCATTTACCTAGCCACGGATCATTTTTGCGGTTCAACTTCTGGTCCTGGACGAAGTTTTTTCCATCAAAGAAAATCCACAAGACTCCACACTCCTCTGGGTGACTCGGTTCAAAGGGCGCTTGGCTCTGGCCAGGCGGTTCTCCTTGTTTTTTTTTTTCAGATAATAACTGTCCTCTGCGCATAACATCTGACTTGTAGCGAAGGTCCTCATGAACTACACGTCTAACGGTGGTCTCGTCAATCTCCATCTGCTTGGCGAGTGCCCTTATCGACTTGCCAGGGTCTTCATCGATGATCTTGGACGTGACTGATGAATTCCTGGCGTCTTAAGAGTGTCAAAAGCCGACAATGTCGTTTCCTTTGGAAAATAGCGTCCACATCACCATGACAACCTGCAATCTTTTCCAAACTTTGAACAAGAACGATCAGGCTACCTTCAAGAATGTTCCGATCTCTTAATCGGGGTGTCCTGCAGCCAAGGACCCGATAAATACATGCCTCTTCATTTCTTGGGTTAGCTGAAGTTCTGCCAAGGTTACTTGCTGCGAAAAAGGGTTTTTAACTATGATGTAGAGGATTGAGCGTCATCTATAATGTGTGTTTTCAAATACCTGACCCGCCCTGTGTGGGCATTACCCCGTTAACGCGATCGCGTCATACCCTTAAAGCGGAGCTTACGAGTTCACTCCAATTTTTCTGTCCTTATGTGTCTGGCGCTACCCAGCCAATGTCCGAATAGCTCGAACAAACACTGGAGGGGGCGCGTAAGCTCCGCCTTAAGTGTATTTCTATAGCGTTAATGGGTTAATGCCCATATATGCGAAACCGGTCATTATCTGCTTTACATTCATGAATCCTGGGAGTCCTTATACCACTGCTGGCGCATTGGTGCAGCTATAAGGCAATTCACCGCAGGAGGCCTGCAATGGATTCCGTCACCGGTGCGGCTTCTGAGGTCCAGGTATCTGCTCCCGAGAAACCTATCGTGACCAATCATTAATTTAACTGCCACCTGCCACGGTGTGCAGTTTGCTAACAATCCGGTGAACAGGTTGTCATGACGTCACAAGGTAATGTAACCTAAGACACCCACCTGCCACCTAGGTTGCTTATCTGGGGACGTTTCGTGGATTTTGCTCTCACGGCCAACGAAGTAGACGCCGGCTTTTCTGCGACACAGAACCCTTAACGCTGTCGCGTCAAAATGGCTATTGGTTAGATTCTTTCAGAGGTCACGCAGCTCTCGTGACCACGGATGGTCAGCCGTGTCGCGCTAGCACGTCAGCGATCGCTGCACCGCCTCCCCCCCCCCCCCCCCCCCGCTAGTCGGTAGCCTGACAGTGTGGCCAAGAGGGTGAGGAGGTAAGGAAGAAATGAGTGAAAGCGCTGAAAACCAAATTTTGATTGCAGGTAATTGATCATCTGCAAAACCCGTAACGGCGTCCTTTATCAACCTAGGTATACCAAACCTTTTTTGAATACTGTTGCACGGTCATTTTAAGCGCACAGAAAGCTCTGAACAAGCTTGCGCACGGAGCACTTGTTAGCTTGCAGCAAGTGGGTTCACACGCCTGCGAAAAAAATTAATGATCACTAGGTGGGTACTGTTTAGAAAGGAAAGAATGGGACACATGTGAGAGTGACGCACTTCCTCTAGAAATAAATTTCAGTTTTCCTCCACAAACAAAGTAAAACGCCAATCATTAAACGTGCATTCTATCCTGAAAACCACGAGCGAGGCACTTCGACAAAGGCAGTGAATTTAACGTTTGCGTGCCTATAAAAACAGTAATTAAAGAATCCTTCGACCAGGTGCCCTGAATATGACGATGATTCTGCTGCGGATAAATAGCATGACAACGTTGTGTGCTCCGCCTGTTCCCTCAACCTCGCGTCAAAAGTTTGCGTCACTTTTGCCACCGAGGTTAACTTCCTCTCATTGTTAGCTGCATCGTATGTTCGGGGTACCGGCAGCCCTCATGTAAACACGACCTTCGTCATCGCTTCCATCTCACTGTGCGTTTACGTGTGTCCGGGGTACCGGCAGTCCTCACTTAAACACCACCTTCGTAATCGCTTCCATCGCACTGGCCGCTTACGTGACGGTTCTGTTATTCTGAAATACGGTGAAGGCGTTGAATACATCAGCGCTATAACAGCCATTAGGCCGTTCTCCTCTATGCGTGACTTCATTTCCTCATCCTGTTTACAGGCGCCAGTTCTGCCTTTCAGGTCTACCTCACCGGCTGCTCAATGGCTGTATGGCGTTACGTTCCCCTACGCACAAACTGGCGGGTTTAATTCCATCTCTGACGGCTGCATTTCGATGAAAGAGAAATGCAAAAGCGCCTATGCACTAAAATTTTGTACGAGCTAAAGGAACCTGTGGTCTTGCCTTAAAAATTGCTCGGGACTCTCCGCTGTGGCGAGCTTTATAGGGTCGTCTTTGCAGACGAAAATTTTATCAATCATCATCATCATATCCAACATTACGAATGTACGCGAGCCTTGCTACCGTCCTTACTACGCAGCAGTTTGCTGACTTTCACGAATAAAGCGCGACGATTTTTGCTAAACACATCGATAAGAAAGAAATATATTTTCTTATAGGCCTGATGAGATTTCGTCAGACCTTAGATTTCAGAAATATATTTTGCTTTTCATAGATGCGAAGGTGTAGTTTGTACCAATTAGTTTACTCAACATGGTTTATAAGATGAGCGGCCAACTTGCATCGGCTATCTGCAATACTTGCTCCGGTCAAGTTCATGCCTTTCTATGGATTTCCGCGAGGACATCCTTAATTCAAGCTTGAAGCGGAATCCAGCCTTATTCCTTTTTGTATCCTCACGCTTCGCCTCCTGTTTTTGTTCCAATAGCTCGCTGCTTTGATCTAAAATAATCTGAAGCTTTCTCGTTGCCCTCGAAGCTTCAGGAGAACTGGCAGCCTGATTTCTGTTATGCCATCAGTGCATTATGCGGCACTATATGCCACTTTTTTTGTTACATTACTACGCAAATGCCTGTGATCTGGCCTGTCTGATCTGACTCTGATCTTCTATTTAGAGCTTAGGTGCAGAAAGTGTGAGGAAATGAGAGATAGAGTTATCATCAAGGCTCACTCTGCAGCTTTCTAGCTATCCTCCTAGCGACTGCCTGCTTATTATGAAGATGCTCTATTAAGGCAGGCTTTTGTGAGAAAAGCTGTCCAAGCTGTTGAATCTGTCAATGAAGGAACGCTCCTGGTCACCGACTCAGCGCTGGTGACCCTCGAGGCCACGTCCGAGGAAAGAACCAAGGAAGATCTATGGCTCCTAGGGTTCGTTCACTTGTAGGTCTTTTAAACATGGCGGAGATAGCGTGATGAGACGGTATTGCTTGAAAAAGATACCCAGCTCTTCCAAATGAGCCACTAGGAATAACGAAGAGGTGAGGCCACCGCTCACTGGCCTCTTCTCACAGTTCCGATGTCCTCAGCACCATCACCGCCTCCCCAAACACGAATATTTTAGCGCACCTGGGCACCGGCAAACACGCAAGAGCGCCTGGGCCGACGGCTCTAGGCCGTCCAGTTCTGTCCGCACTGACATATATTCCAAGGAAAACAAGAAAGGCCGGGAAAATCTGCCTCGCCCCAGAAAAAGCGTTGAGTACCTGCTGAGAAAGTGGACGAAAGGGGCGCCGAAGAAATCTCGGAGCGCTACAAGGCCAATCGGAACGATGTGCAGCACGCGAGTAGTGGGCGGCTCGAAGCTGGAGGAGAGGTTCGCCACTTTCAAGCGCCCCCCTGTGAGCAGTATCAGCTGAGCGAAATCGAGAAAGACTCCGAGGTTTCGGCAATAGCCGCCGTTACCGAGTCGTGCCACAGCGCTACCACGGGCTTCCCACTTTGAGTGCCCTCTACTACGACTGCTGCTAGGGGACATGCACACACAAAAGGCACCAGACATGCAAGGATGCCAGCAGCATCCTGTAGACAGAAGTAATCCTGCAACAGTGCCAGACCCGCACCTCCTCTTTATTTCCAACAGCACTAAAATGTTCTTTTTTGCGGAAAGAGCAACGTCTTCGAAGGTCTATTCCCACGCCCAAGTTGTGGAAAGGCGCCGCAAGACGCCGTATATTTCTTCAGAGTTCTGTGTCACGGAAAAGCCGGCGTTGTTGGTCGTGAACGAACCCGCCAAAGAATGTTCGAATTGACGTCAAATTTCGCAGGCAGGTTCCCGTAAACAAAGGAACGTGATTCAGTTGAAAACAAAATTAGGTTAATTTGGTTTTGAGCAGGAGTCGAAACCAGGCCCTTCGGACTGCGAGACGGGCACGCTGTATACTCAAGGGACACGATGATCGTTGGTTTAAGCTCAATAAGATGGACCTAGTGAATGCGTTGAGGTCCTTCACTTGGTGAACTGTCTTAGAGACATGTACTGATGCTTGCACGAGTAAATATGAGTATGTTAATTAGGCATTAGGTCACTGTATGAATTTTAAGTATGCGATGCGAACGGGACCCGATAACGCTATCGAGTTCTACTCTTAAAGGCGAAGCTTAAGCGTCCCCCAAATTTTTAGTGGCATTGTGTCGGGAACTGCCACATTTGGTGTGTATTGAATGGGTGTCTGGCACGTGTATACATGAGTGTAGTTCTTTCAGGCGCCTTTACTACCTGTACGAATGAGAATTTGATTGTGATGGAAAGCGGGAATGAAGATGGCCTCAGCGATCGCTAGTGTTTCGGCCGCCGTAGCAGTGGGCAGTCCGGTGCTTTGACGCCAGGACAGCTCTGACGTGCTCAACCACAGATTGTTGGTATGTGCGGAGAAGTTAAGGCGACCGAATGAGCTAGTTGGCGCACAACATAAGGTGGTTTTGAGTAGGAATTTTGCAAGGACAGGACGAGGATGGGTTGAATGTGTGGAC